>NC_138088.1:61584577-61897127 GCF_964212035.1 Myotis nattereri
GGGCGGGGGGAGCAGGCGGGAGGGGTGAACGTCCCAAATGCTGAGCGAAAGCAGCTGGGACCGGTTTGTGGGGCTGATGTGCAAACAGCAGGTCGGCTGGATGGTGTGAGATGTGGTCACCCTTGGGGGGGGGGCGGGGGGGGCAGCGACTGGAAAGGGGCAGCAGAGGGGCTCCCGGGAGCCCAGGAAACCCCGTTTTCTGAATGATAATCAACGGTTCTGTCTCGACCTGGCTGTGGTTTCCCAGGCGCTTTGCTGTGTGTGTGTGGGGGGGGGGGGGTAGGGATGGGGGACGGGGGTGATCATTCACCCCTTTAGCTCCCCGTGTGGAGCTGAGCGTGGTTGTTAGAGAAGGAAAAGGAAATAGAACCCCGGACCCCCCCCTCCAGGGGGCTCTTTACACCCCAGGAGGAGCCGGGGGAGGGGCCGCTCCCTCCCTCAGAAGAGCTGCAGCAGCTGCGGGTCGGCCGGCCCCTCCCCCGGGAGAGGAGGACGGGAGGCGAAGACTCTCACGGGGGCTCCAGGGCCGCCCAGCACTTGGGGAAGCATTGAGGGAGGCCTGTTCCGCTCCAGGTAAATGATTAAAGTGAGATAAGGGCTGAGTGTGGGAAGGGGGGGCGGGGGGCAGGGGGGGGCGGGGGGCCAGCAGGGGTCAGAGCTGAGGAGGGGGGACTGGGGAGAGCCCGGGGTGGGGGACAGGCGTGCAGCTGCCTGTGGAGCCTTACCTGTGCAGGGGCCGCCCCCGGCCGCTGGATGGCTCGGTGCTCCCTCGCGTGGTCGCGGGTCTGGCCTGGGAAGTGAGCCCACAGGCCCGCACCTCCCGGGGCAGAGCCTGTGGAAGGAACCCGCTCCCCAGTCTGGCGCCGTCTGGGTGCCCCCATCTCCCCAGGTTCTGGGTTTCGCACAGAGAGGACTATCCGCCCCCCTCCCCCCACCCTCAGCTTCAGCAAAAGCCTCACCTGCAAGGATGGGCCAAGGCCCCAACCCCAGGCCCCAGGGAGCCGACACCGACCGGACCCCCCACCCCAGGCTGAGCCGGAGCCCCCTCCACCCCCCCACCCCCACACACCCTCCGTGCTGAGCGTTAATGATTAAGCCCCAGTTCTCCATTAACCCGCCCGCCTCTGTCTCTGGGACAGGCGGCCTCCTGCAGGGAACAAAGCCGACGGAGGCCCGTTCTCCCTACCCAGGGCCCTGGTCCCTTTAAAGTCGGGGTCGGGACCCAGGGTGGGTCCTGCTGAAACACAAGCGCGAGGCAGGGGCTGGCGGGCGGCAGGGCTGGAGGTGGGACCCAGGACCAGACCTGGGCAGCCATCACCTCAGGGCAGGAGAGGAGACCCGTGTGCTGGCTCGGGGTCACCTTGACGGCTGTAAATACCAGCCACAGGCAGAGCGCTGGGTCCGTGGCCGTGGCCACACGTTGGAATGAGAACTGAATGAGAGGGAGGTGGGCAGGGTGGGTCAATCCCGAATTCTGCGCCCACACCACTCACAGGTGGGGTCGCTCAGGGACCAGCAGCCCCCACGTCACCTGCGAGGTGTTAGCGCTGGACTCTCAGGTGCAGGGGATCCGAGCTTAACTGGCTTCCCCAGCAACCAGTGTGCACATTGCAGTTGAGAAGCCTGGTCACGTGCCCAGCGGCTCTGGTAACAGTGTAACAACCCCCAGTAACAGTGTAACAACCCCCAGTAACAGTGTAACAACCCCCAGTAACAGTGTAACAACCCCCCCTGTAACAGTGTAACAACCCCCCCGTTAACAGTGTAACAACCCCCCGATAACAGTGTAACAACCCCCAGTAACAGTGTAACAACCCCCTGGTAACAGTGTAACAACCCCCGATAACAGTGTAACAACCCCCCCCAGTAACAGTGTAACAATCCCCAGTAACAGTGTAACAACCCCCCGATAACAGTGTAACAACCCCCAGTAACAGTGTAACAACCCCCAGTAACAGTGTAACAACCCCCCGGTAACAGTGTAACAACCCCCGATAACAGTGTAACAACCCCCCCCAGTAACAGTGTAACAACCCCCAGTAACAGTGTAACAACCCCCAGTAACAGTGTAACAACCCCCAGTAACAGTGTAATAACCCCCGGTAACAGTGTAACAACCCCCCCCCGTAACAGTGTAACAATCCCCCCCCCCGTAACAGTGTAACAACCACCCAGTAACAGTGTAACAACCCCCCGATAACAGTGTAACAACCCCCAGTAACAGTGTAACAACCCCCAGTAACAGTGTAACAACCCCCGGTAACAGTGTAACAACCCCCCCCGTAACAGTGTAACAACCCCCCCCCCGTAACAGTGTAACAACCACCCAGTAACAGTGTAACAACCCCCCCGGGAACAGTGTAACAACCCCCGGTAACAGTGTAACAACCCCCCCCGTAACAGTGTAACAACCCCCCCCCCGTAACAGTGTAACAACCACCCAGTAACAGTGTAACAACCCCCCCGGGAACAGTGTAACAACCCCCGATAACAGTGTAACAACCCCCCCCAGTAACAGTGTAACAATCCCCAGTAACAGTGTAACAACCCCCGGTAACAGTGTAACAACCCCCCCCGTAACAGTGTAACAACCCCCCCCCGTAACAGTGTAACAACCACCCAGTAACAGTGTAACACCCCCCCCGGGAACAGTGTAACAACCCCTGGTAACAGTGTAACAACCCCCCCCCCGTAACAGTGTAACAATCCCCAGTAACAGTGTAACAACCCCCGGGAACAGTGTAACAACCCCTGGTAACAGTGTAACAACCCCCCCCTGTAACAGTGTAACAACCCCCCCCCCCGTAACAGTGTAACAATCCCCCGTAACAGTGTAACAATCCCCAGTAACAGTGTAACAACCCCCGGTAACAGTGTAACAACCCCTGGTAACAGTGTAACAACCCCCCCGTAACAGTGTAACAACCCCCCCGTAACAGTGTAACAATCCCCCGTAACAGTGTAACAATCCCCAGTAACAGTGTAACAACCCCCGGGAACAGTGTAACAACCCCTGGTAACAGTGTAACAACCCCCCCCTGTAACAGTGTAACAACCCCCCCCCCCCGTAACAGTGTAACAATCCCCCGTAACAGTGTAACAATCCCCAGTAACAGTGTAACAACCCCCGGTAACAGTGTAACAACCCCCCCGGTAACAGTGTAACAACCCCCCCCCCGTAACAGTGTAACAACCACCCGGTAACAGTGTAACAACCACCCGGTAACAGTGTAACAACCCCCGGTAACATGTGTCCGGTGGCATCATGAGCCGCACCCTCGTTCTGAGCACCTCAGGTCATTGTCCTGTTTAATCTTTGCAACATGCCAGGTAGATGCGTCCTTTTGCAGAGGAGCAGGCTGAGGTGGTGGGGGGGGGGGGGCGGGGTGACTTAGAAGAGGTCACACCTGCAGGGATTCGCAGCCCAGGTGCGGACAGTCCCACCCATAAGCCCCCGCACAGAAACCCTCCTCGATTAGCATGTGTGTGTGCCCACGGAGTGGGGACTGGCCTTTGGAGTAACGCAGAGCCTGGGGGTTCGGGGTGCACCCCACTGAGGTGGAGCACGTGCTTGGCCACAGAAAGACACGCTCCTCATGCCCCCACCTCTGCCGGCTGAGCTAGACCTGGGGCACGTCTCCTCCCCACACCCCGGCTTTGAGGACGAAATGCCCGTGCTGACGTCAGCACCCCCACAGCACCCCCCCCCCCAGGGCCCTCTGTGGCTCCCTGAGAGGGTCAGGTTGGGGCTCCGCCACCACGTAAATCTGTGTTTATCTGCTGCAAAGCAAGCTATTTAGGTTTCTGATTTACAGTCCTTGGCTTTCATAAAAGTCAGTCATTCCCAGTAGAAGAATGTGGGTTAGATTTATAGGGTCTGCGTCCTCTTTCAAGCCCAGGCTGGCCTGTGACTCACCCTCCATGATGTTGCTGCTCTGGTCCGGAGATATTCACGTGCCGAGAGAAAGGCTCAGATCTCGGCCCTAAAACATGAGACTTTCGGGGGGAACTAATTATAATGGCGTCGATGGTGCTGCGCTCGTAAACCTGCCGTCGGCCGGCCCCCGCGAGCCTGCTTTGCGGGGGTTTTACTCCCCCATAAAACGGGCTCTGGTTTGCAGCTTGGCATCGCGGGGCTGAGCGTGTGCTCCCCCCGGCCCAGCGGTTTGGAGTCCACAGCCGGCCGGTGGGCAGGCGGGAGGTTCTGCGCGAGGAAAGGAAATCCCGGAATGTTCGCGTTCGGCGACGTCCGTAAAACTGGCCGCTTAGCCGGCCGCCTGGCTGCGTGGAGCCGCCTGGCATTGTTACTTTTATTGGCGTTTGTGTTCTGCTCATGTGAAACGGGGTCGAGGCTGGCACCCCAGAAAGTGGCTTTGATGTCGCCTCGGAAATACTTCGTGTCCTTTCCTCCCTCCCGCCACAGCCCCCCGCGTGCAACCAGCGCCAACCCACAATCAAGCGTAGCCAACGTCCACCACCTCGTGCCAACCGCCCCCGCCCCCAGTGCGGGCAGCACATCTCCGCAGAGCGACATGAGAGCTGCTCCCCGTGACGGTTAAATGGGGGGACGGGCGGCAGCCGGTCCAAGTTTCTCCCGAGCAAAGCCACAGCGAGGGGCCCAGCGCTGGGGGGGGGGGGGGCCGCGAGGACTGGGCGGGCGGCCAGTTCAAATAGAGCCGGTTGGGAGGGGAGGTTTGGCAGCTGGTGGAGAAGCGGAGAAGGAAGGACTTAAACGGCTGGCAGAGGACGAGCCGGAATGAAAGGGAGTCCTCCTCCTCCGCGCGTGAGGACAAGGCGTGGCCGTGGGCGGTGGCTGGAGCTGAGCTCCGTCCCTGCGAGGGCACGTGGAGAGCGTGCGGTGGAGCAAGCGGCGAGGTCTTTGCTCTCGGCCCGGTCAGGGGAGCGTCCCTGTGGCTGCGGGTGGGTGCGGAGGCCCCGGGACACGCGGGGGATGTGACTTGTCCGTGACTGTTTCCTGGGCTATCGCGGAGCCGAGGAGCCGACCAACCAAGGCCTCAGGATGAGGGAGCAGAGCACACAGGGTCCTTCACACGATGCCCTGTGGGTCCTGCTCGTGTCTCCTGCAGCTGAGACAGAATCCTGTGGGCTCCCCCGTCCATCTCCCCCTCCATCTCCCCCTCCATCTCCTCCATCTCCCCTCCATCTCCCCCTCCATCTCCCCTCCATCTCCCCTCCATCTCCCCTATCTCCCCCTCCATCTCCCCCATCTCCCCTCCATCTCCCCCTCCATCTCCCCTCCATCTCCCCTCCATCTCCCCCTCCATCTCCCCCTCCATCTCCCCCTCCATCTCCCCCTCCATCTCCCCTCCATCTCCCCCTCCATCTCCCCCATCTCCCCTCCATCTCCCCCTCCATCTCCCCTCCATCTCCCCCTCCATCTCCCCCTCCATCTCCCCCTCCATCTCCCCCTCCATCTCCCCTCCATCTCCCCCTCCATCTCCCCCATCTCCCCTCCATCTCCCCCTCCATCTCCCCTCCATCTCCCCCTCCATCTCCCCCTCCATCTCCCCCCTCCATCTCCCCATCTCCCCTCCACCTCCCCCTCCATCTCCCCCCTCCATCTCCCCCTCCATCTCCCCCCATCTCCCCCCATCTCCCCCTCCATCTCCCCTCCATCTCCCCTCCCGTGTGCAGGGTCTCAGTGCGGTAGATCTCTTGGGCTCTCAGAAATGTGCCCCAAGTTCAATGGCACAAAGTCGTACGCAGCCCACGCGGTGCGGCCGTAGAAGCAGATGAGGCCGGCGCATCAGAGATCCGGGAAGGCTTCCTGGGTGGTGTTTCTGTTGCTCCTGAAGGTTTGGTGGTAGCCAGACGTGTGGAGTGAGGTGCTGACAGGCTCCCCCGTGAATGAGCCTGAGAACATGTGCTGAGGGTGCGAACCGGGCCCTGAGGCCATCGGTTGTCCGTCCCATCGACGCGGACGACCCAGAATCGGCAAATTCAGGGCCAGGGAGGAGGCTGCTCGGGGTCAGTGGGCGCGGCTGCTCCTGGGTGCAGGGTTTCTCTTGGGGGCGATGAAGACGTCCTGACCCGGGTTGTAGCGGTGACTGCACAGTCCTGTGCGTCCTCTAGAAACCGCTGGACTGTGCACAGAGCACGTGGGCGAGTTGCACGGCCTGTTTCTGTCGCGATGAAGCTGCCAGCAGAGCACAGAACCGGCCAGGCTGTTCTGGGTCAAGGCCCCGCTCGCCCCGCAGCGACGGTGGGTTCCAGCTTCGCTGGAGGAAGGGTGGCTGGGAGCTCGCTACCCCTGCAGCCTCTCCGGCCGTCCCCGAAGCCCCAGTCCACGTGGTGAGTCCAGGGAGCCTCTGAGCCCGACCGGCCGGGGGGCGTCGCGTGCACGTGGCCCGAGGCCCCACCTGGAGACCACGGCCGTGTGCATAGTAGGGCTTCTGCAGCCGAGCCCCACGGCCCGTCAGTGAGGTTAGGACGGGACACTCCAGGGGCCCATTTTCCTATCGAGGGCGACTTGTTTCCAGAGGTTGGGCAGCAGGAAAGAACGGAGGGAGAGAGGGGCGGGCCCAGCTGCTGTGGCTCAGTGGATAGAGTGCCGGCCTGTGGACTGAAGGGTCCCAGGTTCAATTCCAGTCAAGGACACCTGCCCGGGTCGCAGGCTCGATCCCCAGTGGGGGGCGTGCAGGAGGCAGCCAGTCAGTGGTTCTCTCTCACCATTGGTGTTTCTCTCCCTCTCCCTCTCTGACATCAATGACAATGTACTGAGAGAGAGCGAGAGAGAGAGAGAGAGAGAGAGAGAGAGAGAGAGAGGATGCACAGCAGGGATCCAGGGTGGAGGCGGGTCAGACCCTCCACGGGCGGGCGCAGGTTGAGGAAACGGCGAGAGGAGGGGCAAATACTCACACCCTGAGCTCCCCGCCCCCTGGGGCCCCCGGATGACCCTTTGCCTCAAGTGGGGTCCTTGGAGGAGGTTCCGGTGACGGGGTGACGCCGGCTCTCAGGCTCCGTCTGAAGAGCCCGGGAAGGGTCCCTCCAGTCTCCTCGCAGGCGCGCCCTTCAGCGTCGGAGGCGGAGCCCGGAACCGGCCGCTGCTCCGCGTTTGCTCGGGAACGAGGTGCATGTTCTCTGAACGGCACAGGCGGAGCCTTTGAGGGCCGAGTGGGCCCCGGTTGGGGGTCTCAGAGCGGCGGGCGGGCAGAGGGCTCCCCGAGGGGCCTCGCGGCTGCAGCCCCGGCTACACACGGACGGGCCGTGGCCCTGAGTGCGTCGCGGGTCGATCTCAGGTTTTCCCTGAGCTTTTCAACCAGAAACTGGAGGCCTTGCCAGCAGCCTCTGAGCTCCGGGGGGAGACCGGTCCGGGCCCTTCTCTGCCACAGGTTCCGTGTGGGTGACGCCAGCGCCTCCGGGAGGTGGAGCCGGGCAGAGAAGAGAACGTGGAGACGGGAGGAGGCTGGGGCTCTTCAGAGCCGGGCCCTCTGCCCCGTGGACACTGCTCAGCCCCGTGCGAGGCCAGGACTGCTCTCCCCTGACTCCGTGGCAGCCCCTGTCTGTGGGGGGGGCGGGCCTCAGGGAGCCCAGCGCCCCTGGAGACCATGCCGACCCCCCGGGGGCAGGGGCTCAGAGCAGAGAGGGGTCGCTTCCCTCTTCATTGTCTTCCCCAGACGGCGCTGGGGTCACGGGCGCCCCCTCCTGCCTCCCAGCTGGGCTCTTCCCCCACCTCTGGCCGGTCCGGGGGGCAGGGAGGGGGGAGCCAGGACCCAGCGACAGTCCCGTCCTGAGCACCAGGCCACGAGGACGAGAAGTCGGCTCAGCAGCCTGCCCTTTCCTCTGAGGCCCCCCGGGTGCGGCCTGTACACGCCCACAGCCCGTGCGGGGCCCTGGCTGTGCTCAGAGGGAGCTGTTCCCCACGTGGCTCTGCCCAGGGCCACCTGCCCTCCTCTCGGGGGCCCCCTTCCCCCTCCCCCCTCCCCCACCCCCCTCTCCCCTCCCCCCTGCCCTTAGTGCATGAGCTTCTGTAACCCCCAGTGTCTTCGATGCCGGGCCCCTGCCAGGGGCGCTGGAAACACACCTGCGGCTGAAGCCTCCTGACCTGGGCGGGGCGGCAGGTGCGAGCTCACCGCTCCACATTCCTGGGCGCCTCCCCTTCGGGCCGGCGGGCTCAGGCAGGCAGGCCCCAGCGGGTCCAGGATGCACCCACCCAGCGGCCTCCCTCTCCTCGCGGGGCCTCCCCTGCTCATGCTGGGCCTCCGGGGCCTGGCCGTGCTCGGAGGGACGGAGGAGGGCGTGTGCGTGAGCCAGGAGGCTCCTGCTCTCCGCTCCTGGCTCTTGGGACTCAGGCACCAAGTGTGAGTCGGCGGGAGGGGGCTCGTAAAGCTGTGAGCCCCCAGAGCCCAGCCCATGTGATGATGCTCGGATCTCGGGGCGCCTCGGGTGCAGGGGGGCTGGGAGGAAGGGGGCGCGGAGGATGGAGACGATCGGACTTGAGGGCGGATAATCATGGAGCTGACATTCACGCCGGTCTTGGAAACTGGGGTTCCCTGGGAAGGGCCGTAAACTGCACCCAATTCTGCCTCCTCCTCCCCGTAGCCTGAGGAGCTGCACTCGGTCCGTCCCCAGGGGCCCTGACGTGCTTTATGTGGGTCGGGGCATCTGTGGGGTGTGATGTGGGTGGGATCACACGTGACCTGACGGTTAAACCTGGTTTGTCAAATGGGTAAACTGAGGGCGGGAAGGAGTTAATGACCAAATTCCAGGTCATGGAGGCCCCCGTGGCCCCCGGGCCCTCTGCCCTCGGACCCGCGGGGAAGGCTGGGGAGCTGAGTGTTCGCTGGGCCTCGTGCGGCTCGGCCGCCGGGAAGGGTGCCCTGCACAGGGAGGGTGCCCTGCACAGGGAGGGTGCCTTGCACAGGGAGGGTGCCCTGCACAGGGAGGGTGCCCTGCACAGGGAGGGTGCCTTGCACAGGGAGGGTGCCCTGCACAGGGAGGGTGCCCTGCACAGGGAGGGTGCCTTGCACAGGGAGGGTGCCCTGCACAGGGAGGGTGCCCTGCACAGGGTGGGTGCCCTGCACAGGGAGGGTGCCCTGCACAGGGTGGGTGCCCTGCACAGGGTGGGTGCCCTGCACAGGGAGGGTGCCCTGCACAGGGAGGGTGCCCTGCACAGGGTGGGTGCCGAGGGGGTTCCCGTGATCCCCGGGGGGCGGCCGGGTTTGCTGACTGTGGGAGAGATCAGGCTGGGGACCCAGCCGTGCTGCCGAGGATGAATTATGAGCAGAAACTCTCAGGCCGATGAGCCTCCGCCTGCTAAGCTCATCCCTGACGGTCCCAGGCCGCAGCGGGTTCTGGTCGGGGCCCAGCACAGCCTCCCCGCTCTGCCCCTCACACACACGCCCGCCCTCCCCAGACCGTCCCGCATAACTGAGCAGAGAGCTCCTCGTGGCTCAGCCTTTGAAGAAAACCAGATAAAGCTGGGCCCGGCCCAGGCCAGGCAGCGGCTATTTCTTTTAAAAACAAAGAAGGAGACAGAATTCCTGCCCGAATCCGCGCCCCGTCCGTGGCCAAGCCCCAGGAATCCCGCCCTGGCTGCCGGGCTCCGGCCTCAGCACTTTCTGCGCCCGGGGACCCGGGCCAGAGGCTCCACCAGGCTCTGCCCGCGAGTGGCAGCTGGCGGGGGGGGGGGGGGGGTGAATGGGGGGGCCGTGCAGAGCCTCCAGTCCTCGCGCTGCAGCATGAGGCTGGGGGATCTTGAAGCTACTTCTATTTTTATTGCAAATTATAAAACATACACAACTATCGCCTCATAGAACGTTAAGAGTTAAGGAACTTAGCTCAGTGCCGGGCATGGAGGAAGTGGCCCCAGGATGGTCATTTTATAAATTACACATTTCTGGTGACAAAAGCGGCTCTCGCTGTAAACAGATTTAGAAGCCCTGAGAAGGTCCAGGAATGCAGTCACAGCCACCGGCACTCCGATCCCGGGCGCGGGCACACGTCCTTCCAGGTTTTCCTACCTCGAAACGCAGTCCATCGGGTCACAGACGGGCTCTGCCTGTGTCACACGTCACAGATGACGGGCCTGAGGCCGCGACCGTGGTGTGGGTGTGGCCCCGTGTTCACCGGCCTGAGCGTCTCCCTGTTAACGACGCTGTTTCCCATCCCTTTCCTTAGGGGTCGTGCTCCTTCCCGCCGCGCAGTCTCGGCGCCTGGCACACGCACCCCCTGGCGGGTGGGTTTCTCTGGCTGATCCTCGGAAGCCAGACTCTCAGGAGAACCAAGGTGGTGGCGCAGGTAACGCCGTGCTCACCGCCTCCCACAAGCACATCACAGTTACAGCTGAAACACAGAACAGCGATCGCCCTGGCTGGTGTTGCTCAGTGGACAGAGCATCGGCCTGTGGACTGAAGAATCCCGGGTTCAGTTCCGATCAAGGGCACAGGCCTGGGTTGGGGGCTCCATCCCCAGCGGGGGGCGTGCAGGAGGCAGCCGGTCCATGATCCTCTCTCCTCGATGTTTCTATCTCTCTCTCCCTCTCCCTTCCTCTCTGAAATCAATAACAGTATATTTTTTTAAACAAAGCTATTTCTAAATAAATAAAATAAAATAAAATGCAGGATAAGTATCATTCAGAACCACCTGAAAGCTGGCTGGATGGAAGCCCTACAACTAGGGAAGGAAAGAAGACAGCGCGTGGAGACTGGCGGGGGGCGGGGTGCAGAACGGGCTGGTCCAACACCCACATGTGGCGTTTTCTTAATCAGGCGGGAGATTGCCTCTCTGTGGTGTTCCCACGACAGAAACAAGGGGTCCAGGCCCCATGCCAGACCCCCTGCCCGGGGTTCCAGAGCTGCGACGGGCAGGCCTGCTGGCGGCTATGAGGGTCCGGCCGAGGCACCGGTGCCACCGGGGGCCATGGAGTGGAAGCCACTTGTGGAGCAACCCCTTGTTCCCACCAGCTTGTCTGTCCCCTGGGGTCCCACCAAGAAGGATGTGAGGAGAGATGCACAGACGATGGGCTCTGGAAAGAGGAGCCCTCACACGACAAGAACGGAGTTTTGTCTGTCCCAGCTCCTCCCGTCCAAGCACATCAGCATTCGGTGAGGAGGTTTTGAACACAAGCGTCAAGTCCCCCTGTGGCTGGGCAACGCCAAGGCCAGCCTGAGGAGGTTAGTGGAGCTTTTGATCTTGATGATCAGTCACACAGATATGCACTCCGTCCTGCTCTTGCGCCTGGTACACTGTGATGGCTGCAAATGAAAGGCGAGTGCCTAGCCAGTGTGGATCGGTGGTTGAGTGTTGACCTAGGAAACAGGAGGCCAGGGTTCGAGTCCCTGTCAGGGCACATGCCCAGGTAAGGGCCCAATGCCCAGTGTGGGGTGTGCAGGAGGCAGCCGATCCATGATTCTCTTTCATCATTGTTTCTCTCTCTCCCTCCCTCTGTGAAATCAGCAAAGCATATATATTTATCTAAAAAGACAGACTTGTGATAAAAGATAACACTCTTGTGATATTTAACCCTGAGAAACCCGTCCAAGCAGCCCCCTCTAAAGGTCGAATATTTAGTTCTGAGAGGCGGCTGAGAAGGCTGTGGCATCGAGTTTTGGAGACAAATTGAGGTCAAACCCTAACCCTGACCCTGACATTGAACCTACACTTAGGCCTAGGCCTAAACCGAGCCCTAACCTACAGCCCAAATCTAAACTTGGCCCTAGCCCTAATAATAACCATACCCTAGACCAAAAGTTAACCCTAACCTCAAAACGTAACCGAAACTCCTAAACCTAACACTGAACCGAACGGGTAATCCTAACAATAACACAAAACACTAATCCAAACTCTACTATTAATTCTAAACCTAACCCTAACCCTACCCCTGTCCATATCCCTAACCCTAACCCTAGCCCTAACCCTAACCGTAACCGTAACCCTAGCCCTAAACCTAACCATAGGCCTAGCCCTAACCCTAACCCTAACCCTAACCCTAACCCTAACCCTGTCCATATCCCTAACCCTAACCGTAGCCCTAACCCTAACCTTAAACCTAACCCTACCCCTGTCAATATCCCTAACCCTAACCCTAACCCTAGCCCTGTCCATATCCCTAACCCTAACCCTAGCCCTAACCCTAACCCTAGGCCTAGCCCTAACCCTAACCCTAACCCTAGCCCAAACCCTAGCCCTAACCCTAACCCTAACCCTAACCCTGTCCATATCCCTAACCCTAACCCTAAACCTAACCCTAGCCCTGTCCATATCCGTAACCCTAACCCTAACCCTAACCCTAACCCTAGGCCTAGCCCTAACCCTAAACCTAACCCTAACCCTAACCCTAACCCTAACCCTGTCCATATCCCTAACCCTAACCCTAGCCCTAACCCTAACCCTAACACTAAACCTAGCCCTAGCCCTAACCCTAGCCCTAACCCTAACCCTAACCCTGTCATATCGCTAACCCTAACCCTAACCCTAGCCCTAACCCTAACCCTAACCCTAACCCTAACCCTGTCCATATCCCTAACCCTAACCCTAACCCTAACCCTGTCCATATCCTTAACCCTTACCCTAGCCCTAACCCTAACCCTGTCCATATCCCTAACGCTAACCCTAGCCCTAACCCTATCCCTAACCCTAACCCTAACCCTAACCCTAGCCCTAACCCTAACCCTGTCCATATCCCTAATGCTAACCCTAGCCCTAACCCTATCCCTAACCCTAACCCTAACCCTAGCCCTAACCCTAACCCTAGGCCTAGCCCTAACCCTAGTCCTAACCCTAACCCTAGGCCTAGCCCTAACCCTAACCCTGTCCATATCCCTAACCCTAACCCTGACCCTAGCCCAGGATAAGGTCTGAGTGACAGGTGGCTCCATCTTAACCCTAAACCTAACTACTAACTCTAACCCTAACCATAACCATTGTCACATGTTTTTCTGGAACTTGTGTCCAGGGAGTGAGCCGCCTTGTTTGCGGGATTGCTCTCAGCACCTCCTGTGCCACCTCAGAAATCGAGGGTGTGCTCAGCGGGGGAGGCAGCCAGGCCGGGGAATGTCTGCCAAAGGAGCGGATGGGAGCGCGTCACCTCACGCCATGGAAACGGTCCTGGCCTCGGCCCTCCCCTGCTACAGGGCCGGGGTGCAGAGGGCTGTGGGCAAGCGAGACCGCCCTCGAGACCCTGCCTCCCTGACTAGCGGGCAAACCTGCCCTGGGGGTCTGAGTGCAGAGCAAACACGGACAGGGCGTGGGGGCCTCTTCCTGAGATTGTGGGGGTTCCAGGGAGGACGGCCCCCACCAGCTCCCAGGAAGTCTCCCTACTGGCCTCCGATGGGTCTGTGTCCAGGAGTCAGACGGAGATGCTCAAGTTACTGTCAACAAGGTGTTTTCTGTCCTAAACTGATCTGTTTTCTTACGGGGAAAATACATTAAAGGGGAAAATAGAGACGACACGCCATGCCCAGCATTCCTACAGAAAACTTTAGGGCATACACGCTCTGCACAGGTTTCATATCCAATCTTCCACTTCGCATAACATCCGGGTCACTTCCCCGTAGCCTTAAATCTTATAATAATAATAATGGCTGAGTAATGGTCTGTCTGGTGGATGGTAACAGCTCTAAGTCCTGGACACACAGGCCAGCTCTCAAATGTGGAAGTCACTCCGAACGCGGGAAGCCTCTGCAATCCGCCTCCGCAGTCTGACTGGGGAGCCCTCGCAGAACCAGGAAAACACCCCGAAAGCCACGCTGCTCCATTAACTATGTCTTACAGTTACATTTTGGTTCGAGTTACATTTTTTAATTCATAAATTTGAGTATGATTTCATGTTTATTGCATATTTGTACTTCATCTACTTATCTTCTTTGCCCGTGACTATTGTTAATTATTTCCTCACTGTTTTGCATTAGCCTTTCACACAAAAGTAAGGTTTAACTCCCTGATATTTTCTACCAACACCTTCCGATGTGCTGATAGGCAGTTTTCGCGTTTCTGTGGTCAGCCCCAATAATCGTTTATTTATTAGCCTATCTTTAAGCATTTATAGCTACAAAGCCCTCTTGCTTTTGTTATTTTTGCATAACTGTTAACTGCATGTGGAACTTATTTGGTCTATGGGGAGAGCTGGGGATTACCTTTAATTTTTTCCACATGGTTGGTCCTAACATCATTTACTGACTAATCTCATTTTCTTCACGGCCTTCACCAGGGACGAGTATTAACTCCACTAGGGTCTGTGGTGGAGGCGTGGGTATAGCTGTCACCTGTTGATGGTTTCATTTAGTGACTGGCATTTTTTCTTTTTCCCCCTCAACGATATAATGCTTTTAATATACTTCTTTCTCAGGTGTTCTGGGCTGGATCAACTACCAGGATTGCCTTAGAAGGAGCACCCACGCTACGCACGGCTCGTCTGAGCACAGCTCGTGGTGAACTGGGCAGCCGCCCGTCTCTCACATTCAGAGTCAGGTTTACAGCGGTTCCCTGGGAAAATGCTCTTTAGCTTTTTGTGTTTGCTCTTTTTAATATATTTTTTTAATTGATCTCAGAGAGGAAGGAAGAGGGAGAGAGAGAAACATCAATGAGAGAGAATCATGGACCGGCTGCCTCCTGCACGCCCCACACTGGGAATCGAGCCCGCAGCCGGGGCACGTGCCCTGACCAGGAATCGAACTGTGACCTCCTGGCTCCTAGGCTGACGCTCAACCACGGAGCCACGCTGCCCGGGCGGAAAATGCTCAGAGGAGCAAATGAGCGCGATGGAGACAGAGCGAGGACCTTGCTGGGCCACACTGACAGAAAGTTAATTCGGGGCCGGTCACCCTCTTAGGAAAGGTGTCTTTTCGCTTGGCTGGAAGCAACGGCTTGCACTCAGCTACGACCGTCTTCATTGCTCCCTGGCAGAGGGACACTGGACGTGCGACAAGCAGCTGCTCCTATGAACATGCAGCAAAGGGTGTGAGCTCCACCTGTCACTTTACCCCTCGGTTCTCGTGGGTGTGCTGCTGTCACCCCATCTGCAAAGTGCGGCTTCCAGACGGGACACCCTTCCGGCTCCCACAGGGCAGCTGGCTGCGGGCAGCCGTCCACGCCCTCAGAAACTAACACTCCCCGTGTCTTCCCTGAGGCCGGCGATGGCCAGGACTTTGCAGCAGCTCTTAGGTCAGCCTCTCGCTTCCGGGGCGTCTTGCTTCGTGAGAAGTCCTTCTAAGACCCAGGGATAAAAGCTCCCGAAGCGTGAAGCAGATAAAAAGCAATCGTTGCACCGAAGACGAGGTTGCGGGCTTCTCCCCTTCCCCCGCCCCATCCTCTCATTAGTTTAAGTTCTGACTGATTTAAACACTTGTTACACTTTTCCTGGAAACATAAAAGTTTAATTTGGAATATGGTCACGGAGCAAAACTTCTGCTGAGCATAACGCAAAGACATGGTTGCTAATGAGTGGGCCTGACTGAACAGGAAGCAAGGAAGAAAATACAGATTTTGGAAGAAAATAAGCAATTTCACAATGTTTCCATTTGCTCCAAATCCAACGTCATTGCTTCAAGGGGCAGCCTGGAAATTCTCCTCATGAAAGCGCAGTAAATACTCCTGGAGACGTCTGTTCTCGGGCCTGCAAGAAACGGGTAGAAATGACAGATTTCCTAGAGCAACTTGTGGGAGATTTGTGTTGGTGATACCTGTTTTAAACTCATTCTTCCCTCCAGCAAAAGCACAGATCATGCCACCACGCAGAACAGAGCAGCGAATTACTGCTTCTTTAATAAAAAAAGTGTATGTATATTGTCTTTGTGGTTGCGGTTGATTGTGTGTGAATACCTGTGTGCTTTGGATACATTCCGGGATAATTTGAAAAGCTATTGCAAAATCCTTCCTCCC
The DNA here is from genome assembly GCF_964212035.1 of Myotis nattereri. NCBI lineage: Eukaryota > Metazoa > Chordata > Mammalia > Chiroptera > Vespertilionidae > Myotis > Myotis nattereri. The sequence goes on from NC_138088.1 coordinate 61,600,418, forward strand.
CGTTAGAAATTCCGATTTTTAAAGAAAGGAAATTCTGATTTTGCACCATTAATGGGCATTTTCAACATGCCAAGCGCCCAGTTTGAAGCCTACAAATAAAACTGAGCCCAGATGCCTGCACTTAACACGTCATAAGCAGCTCGTTACACTGATAAGCGTCACACAGTAACACGGGCCCCTCCGGGCGCCTCGCCCTCCCTTGTCCCGAGTCACCGGGTCACCGAGTCACCGGGTGAGACTCCTGGGCTGGGAACCCCCGGCATTTACCCTCCTGACAGTCCCCCAGGCCTGGCTGGCTCAGAGGGGCCAGCTCCAGCCTGCACCCCGAGTGGCCGCACACACAGGGTCAGGCGGGAGGGGCAGCAGACCCAGGACACGGCCAGGGGGTGGGAGGGGACCCCAGGCCCCAGGACGACCCAGCACGGCCAGGGCCGGCCTCACCCTTTCCCGAACCCCTGGGTCCCAGCGCAGCCCCTGGCTCGCCCAGGCCACGTCCTCTCGCCAGAACCAGTTTCCCAAGAGCTGGCCGCTCGGAATCGAGGGTTTGGGACGAATGCTCACCGCCCTGGCGCGTTGTCTTCTAACAGTTCTGGGCGCACGAGGGCCCCATCCCCGCCTGGGCCGCCAGCGCCCTGGTCTCTGCCACCGTCAGGGCCCCGCGGCCTTGGCTCTTCGGATGCGCCAGGCACGGTGCCCGCTGCGCGGCTCCTTCCGTCCCGGGGCCGTCGGGGCAGAGGCGGCCGAGCCAACAGGGGGACGATGCGCCCGGGGCGCCGACAGCCGTCCCAGCTTCAGCTCCTTCTCCTCCACCGCCGGGCGCCCCCATCCGCTTCTGCGGGAGGAAAACGGGCGGGAAGGCATTCGGGTCCATCTGGGCCCAGGACAGGCGCGGGCCGCCTCTGAGAACACGGGGTGCGCACAGCGGGTTCAAGGCTCCCACAGCCGGGCTCCTGGGGTTTCACCCCCGCCCCCGCCCCGAGGCTGCGAGACCCCGGCCCCTCGCGCTCCCCCTGCAGGGCCCGACCCCGGGCGCCCCGTTCCCACGCCCCGGATCTGGGAGGAGTGGATGGGTGACAGGGGGTGACGACCCCCGGCTGGTGAACCTCGCGGGGCGCTGGGCGGGAGGCGGAGGCTCCACCGCCAGGGGCGCAGCGCCATCGCGTGGCCGGGCCGTGCGCTCCGACCTCCACGGTGGAGGGAGCCGGGAACGGGGTCCCTTTGGGAACATCCTGGGCGGCAGCCGGCACGGGCGGCCCTGTAGCTGCAGCAGGAAAAGGAATGGGGGGGCCTGCCTGGCGGGGTCACCCCAAACTCACAGAGGGAGCAAGGCCCCCTCTCCCGGCGGGGCCGGGTTTGTCCCGAGGAAGAGGCACGTGCATCCGGCAAAGGGCCCGGACCTCCTCCTGGGACGTGCGGGTCCCTGAACCCGGCGAGGCCGTTCCTCCTGCAACATCGTTTGAACATTGGGGTTACAGCTGACGGACAAAAGCGACGTCTCAGGAACCCCACGGAGCGACTGGACGTTGACAGAAGGGCCAGGCCCCATGGCCCCATTTTATGGCAAAAACGTCATGAGCACCTACTGTGCGCCAGGACCTGAGGGGGAGCTGATGGTCCAGGTGGCTGGGCAGCACCGAGGGCGTCCGCAGAGGCGCTGGGCCCCGGATGTGACAACAGGGACAGTGAGGTGCTCAGGACGACAGGCCGCCGCTGCCCTGAAACAGCCATCAGACTCTGAAATGCTCGGTAGCCACGTCCTCTAACCTGTGAGGTCACGGGTCCTCTCTGAGGTCACGGGTCCTCTCTGAGGTCACAGGTCCCCTCTGAGGTCACGGGTCCTCTCTGAGGTCACGGGTCCTCTAACCTATGAGGTCACCGGTCCTCTCTGAGGTCACGGGTCCCCTCTGAGGTCACAGGTCCTCTCTGAGGTCACGGGTCCCCTCTGAGGTCACGGGTCCTCTCTGAGGTCACGGGTCCCCTCTGAGGTCATGGGTCCCCTCTGAGGTCACAGGTCCTCTCTGAGGTCACGGGTCCTCTCTGAGGTCACCGGTCCTCTATGAGGTCACCCACCCACAGACCTGCGTACTCACCGCAGGCCTTTCAGACGCAGGAGATGGGCGGTGTGTGGAGTATCTGCGCCAAACGCCCCGCGGTCGGGAGAGAGCTGCGCTCCTGCAGGTGCGATGTGACCATTGAAAACGCTCCGTCCGTCAGAGGTCAGTGCCAACAAGGAGGGCCATGCCCCCATCCCCATCGCGGGGCCCCCAGCCTCTGTCCGCACACCCCTGGGATAGGAAGCGGCGTGAGCGGAACAGAGGACACAGAAGCAGGTGCGGGGACGCCCCGACGGCAAACGGGAAGGACGGTGTGGGTTGGCACTGTGCGCAGGAGCCTGGTGCAGAGGGAGGCAATGGCCACCAGGGGCCGGTTCAGCCGTAAACCCACCCAGTCTGTACACTCGACGCGCCTGCTAAGCACCCCAGTCCGGGCCCCACCCCGATCTAAACCCAGTCGGGCTCATTTCTTCCCGGCCTGGGTCCTGGCACTTGAGTTTGCAATGTTGCCGCTTGGGGCAGCTCCGCCTGACAACAGCATCAGCCCGGGGCGTCGACCTCCCGGAGCTGAACCTGCTGCTGAAGCTCAGCGTCTGGGTCCTTCCAGGCCGTCCACCCGCCGTCCACCCGCCGTCCGTCCCGCTGTCCGTCCCACCGTCCACCCGCCGTCCACCCGCCGTCCACCCGCCGTCCACCCGCCGTCCACCCACCGTCCGTCCCGCTGTCCGTCCCGCCGTCCACCCGCCGTCCACCCGCCGTCCACCCGCCGTCCGTCCCGCTGGGCCCGGGGTCACTCCTAGGCCAGCAGGGATGGCACCTGCTCCCACCACCGGTTCCACCAGCGGCAGCACCACAGGCCGCGTTTTGGGGTGGCTTGGAGCTCAGGGCTGGGTCAGAGGTGCCGTGTGGTTGGGTAGGAGCCAGGGTGGCAGGCTTGCGGGGTGATGTCAGAGCTGGCACCGGCAGGGAACAACTCTGTTGACAAGAAGATTAATCAGGCAAACGGTGCCCATCAGTTACCACTGCCGCCTCCTCGGGGTCAGCGCCAGTCAAGCCGTTGCTAGGCTGTTTCCATCTTTTTAAAAGAAAGCTTCATCTCCTCACAAGGCAGCCAGCACACAGCTCCTGGCGTGCCAGAGGGCAAGTCCCTGCAAGCAGGTTCTGGGAAGGGTTCCGGGAACCGCGGGGCCTCGGGCTGGCACAGCCGAGCCAGGCGGACCTCCTCCCTGCACAGACCCAGCCCCGGAAGCTGGGCTCTGAGCCCCCTCCAGGGACGCCGCTGTGAGCTCTCCTGGTCGCTCCCTCTCTGCCGCGCACGGGTGATCGATCGTCCCTTGAGGGGCTGGCAGTGGCCACACTGGGCCTCCTGGCTTAGGGGCTTCCGCCACCGACACCTTCCCTCATTTCAAATGTCCTTTCTCCAACACGCCCGCCCCCCGTCCATGATGAGACGTGGCCTCATCCTCCCTCCGACAAACACACTGGCCTCTTCTGTGCCAGCGACACAGGGTGGAGGGGTGACCTCCACATGCCCGGCCCTGGCCTTGCGCAGGGGGCGTAGAGGGACACGGCAGTGAGTAAATACACGCACGTGAGCTGCCTGCGCCTGGGTGGAGGCCTGGACAGGCACCGAGGGGCTGCGTGGAGAGGGCCTGAGGGGCAGTGGTTTGGGGAAAGGCCCGAGGAGGGGGCTTCGGAGAGGAGGGCGGGAAGGTGCCCGGGGAGGGACAGGAGTCTGACCTGCGGGGAGGGAGGGGTGCTCTGCGAATGTCTGTTGACTGGATAGAAACAGGCTCCCAAGTTCTGCTTCTCTTGCTTCGTGTGAATTAGATTCTCCGGGGACTCGTTAAAATGTAGACTCCCAGCTCCACTGGTTCAGGAGGGGCCCAGAAAGCTGCATCTGAAAACCCCGCCCCCGGCCCCCCCACACCCCCAGCTGCTGCGGTTGGTCCTGCCCAGGCAGCCCTCCCCTTCCAGCTGCGTCCGCCCACAGCCCCCTCCCCAGGCAGCCTGCTCAGTCCTGGTGCTGCCCTGCCCGCCAGCCTCCGAGGGTGAGGCCCGAGAACGCCTCCGTCCCTCCGTGGGCCTCCCACCTCCTGCAGCCCGGCCAGGCCCGAGGAGGCCGTCCCGGCTCTGCAGTCTCCGGGCACCGGGCTCCCAGGCCCAGGTCTCTGTCTGGCACTTAGATTCTGGGCCTCTGCCCACCAACCAGGGCTGGGGAGGTGGCAGCAGAGGCACAGCTTGTCTCAGGAGATGCTGGGGGCCCTGGGTCACACATTTATAGGAACCCCCTTTCCCAGCTGCACATGGAGGGACCAACCCAAACACTCCTGCCCCGCCCACACCCATGGCCTGGGCCTCCGGAGCCCCAGCCCCGGGGGGAAGCGCTCCTCAGGCCTGCTGGCTGGTCCTCATTGGGTCGGGCTGACAGGCCTGTGCATCCCCAACCTGGGACCACGGCCCCAGCAGCCGTGTGCAGAGGCTGTAAGGCCAGTAGAAGTCCGGGCGAGTCCCCCTCCTCACTCACCAGGGCCCAGTGGGGGGGAAGCTTCTCGCTCGGGGGCTGGTGGCTTCTGGGCGTGGAGCCAGACAGATGTTCAGACAAAGGGCAGCTCCCTAACCGGGAGCTTCGAGCTTCGGGGCTGCGGTGAGGCCACGGCCTGCATGTCCTGGTCCCTGCTGCCCCCTGCTGCACGGCGCAGGCTGGCGCAGGCTGGAGCACGGTGCAGGCGGAAAGCAGGAGGCAGGGCCATGCTGGAAGGGTCTCGTACCCACGGGAACCTGAGGCTCGGAATGGGCAGGGGTCGCCTCCAGGCCACACAGCACGTCTCTGGGTAACGGCTCTGACAAGGAAGACGCCTGAATGGGCAGCACCCGCCTCTCTGGGGAGCTGGCTGGCAGGCGCTTCTCAGCCCCAGGGGGCCCTCGGGGTAGGAAGGTGGACGGGGCTCCGCCTGGCGCTTCAGTCCCAGGGAGTCCCATGCTCTCGAGGAGTCGGGAGAAGAGTGGGCCCTCTGACCATCCTGCGCAGCGACAACTAGAGCAAGAGGACCACGACGGGAAACGCCGGAGTGGGACGGACCACCTTGCTTTCCTCTCCGTGTGGCAGGTCGGTGCCGCGAGAACATGGACTCCCAGGCGCACCCACAGCGGCTGGTCGCAGCTTCTGCGGAGAACAGACTCCTCCAGGTGGGTGGGTGAAGTTGTCGGACCTGAGCGATGTGGGCGCCGCTCCGGGGGGACGAAGAGCCTCCCTGGGTCTCGGACGCGGGCGAGAGTCCACGCAGACATCACGGCTTAGGGGTTGGATTTTTCCAGACAGAGCTGACCTGCACTCCCCCCGCCCCTCCCTCCTCCCCTCCACCCACCCACTTGGCACCTGTTCACTGAGCACCAAGCAAGCCCTGCAGACCGAGCCAGCTGTTCCCGCTGGTTCCCGCCCTGGTGGTGGGCCCGGGGGCGGAGGGGGGGGGGGGACAGGCGGTGGACCTGAACTTGCACCTGAAGTGAATCAGCGGAGGGTCACTCGTCACGGCTGTACCCAGCGCCTGAGGGGGACATTCGGGTGCTCGATGGGCCACAGCGCAGGCCTGGAACACACACCCCGGCGGCCCTTCGTGGATCCAGTTCCTCGCGGAGGGGACAGGCAGAGCTGGGATCCCACCTGCAATCCCACCTGCAGGTGGGCGCACACCTGGGAGGGAAACCTGGAGAGGCGCCCTCCCCCTCGCCTCTGGGAGCCACAGCCGAGCCGCTCCAGGACGGAGCCCAGGCTCAGGGTCCAGGCACTCAGTCCTGCTCCGAGCCGCACCCTCGGACCTCAGCCTGGATTCTCTGGGTTCGGCGCGCGGCCTGGACTTCGGAGGGTGGGCGGCCGGACAGACTCCTGAGGAGCCAGCACAGCGCCCGCCTCAGGCACAGAGAACACAAAAGCCTGGCTGGGATTTCCTGTTTATTTCTCATTTCTGTACGTTTTGGACATTAAAATCTCAGCAATAATTTACAATAGGCACATCTCATGTTAAGAACACAAAGACAAATTTAAAGCATGAAGATTTCAAAAAGGAGGTTCCCATAATGCATCACAGGAGTTAAAATGCAAATATCCAAGACCCGGTAGTGGAACCAGGCGCACAGGGTGGAAGTCCCCGCGAGCCTCCGTGAAGCCGCACAAGGCGGCCCTGCCGGGACCGGGGCACAGGGAGTCCAGGCCAGGACACAGGGAGCTTCGGGGACCTCGGCACTGCTGGCTGCGTGTCGTCTGCGTCTTCCACGGCTGAGTATAAACACAGGCACAGCACAGAGCTGAGAACAGGTCTCACAAACTCACTACAGGTTTCCCAAACATCTGTAAATGTCATCGATGAGAAAAGTAATTCAGTTGCTTGAATTTTAAGTTTAAAAAAATTAAAAGTCTTTCCAGGGACTCTTAAAGCATAAAGTGGCATCTCTCTCACAGTGGGAGCGCTCACGCTGTTCTCCGGGCCACAGCTGTGCACGGGGCCTGGGGAGCTGGGGAGCGCTCGAGGACCTGGAGCGAAGCGTCCATCAGCCTGGGCTGTGACCGTGACCGCGGTCCGACCGACGCCCGCCTCACCTGGCTTGCGCGGTCAGATTTCCTGGCGCCTGTTAACCTGTCACTCTTCAGCCACTTCCTGTTTGGGGGACTGCAGCTCATTCAATAAATCTCTGCCAGCGGCTCCAGCTTTTGAAGCGAAAAGAACTGCTCCCTGTTTAAAACCGAGGCTCTTCAAGCTCCGGGCGTAGTCTGCGTACACGGCGGAGATGAGTCTCTGTGAGCCGCAGTCAAGGAGCTGAAGGCGGCAGGCCCAGCCCCCCCCTCCCCACCACCCAGCTCCCCCGTGGGGAGGGCCGGCTCCACCCACAGGTGCAGAGGCACGAGGCCACTCCTGGCGTGGCGAGGGCGGTCCCATCTGTGACATCACCAACAGCACCAGCGGAGCCCATTCTTCTCCTAGGACAGCGGGCACCAACCTTTCGGACCTTACGGACCACCAGTGGTCCACAGACCTCCGGCTGGAGACCGCTGTCCTAGAAGATCCGCTAACGTCCTCCCGGGTCCCACAGCCGAGCGCAGCTACACCCGGGGAGAAAGCAGAGGAGCCGCGTGCCCGTCCGAGAGGCTGGCGTCTGGGGCAGAGAGAGCCTCAGTGAGAGGCTGTTCCAGGCCTGACCCACGGCAGGAGCCTCATTTCTGGGCTTGGGGTTCTGACGGCCCTGCTCTGCTGGGTTCTGATACCACAATGGCTCCCCTGAACCAGAGTCGCTTCACCAGAGCCCGCGTGAGCTCGTAACGACGACGTACAGACCACACGTGTCTGCCTGTCACAATGAAAAGCGCAGTAACAGGCAGGGCCTGCCAACGGCACCTCGAGCCCGTTCTCGCCGAAGGAGAAACGTGGTTCCGCTGAGCCGCGAGGAGGCATGGTCCCCGCTGCAGGGACAGGACCCGCCCGCACGGCCATGGCGGGAGCCCATCCTCATGCGGGTAACGCTGCTCCCATTTGCTCCTGGAAATGTTTTCCAGAGGAACACGTGGACTCACTGCCTGGAGGGCACTGCTCTGAAACAGCCACATCACAGCACAGGCTCCTTCCTTCCCTGAACGACCCCGCACCTTCTTTAAAGCTCAAACGCCGTATCTCAGAGCCCGAGACCCTCCCTGACGACTTCCTGGTCCCAGAGCTGCAGCAGCAAGGCCACCCCCCGCGTCCCCTCATGTCCCCTCTCGGCTCGGGGATCAGAACAGGCTCTTCCTCGAGGTAATACAGCCCCTGCCCAGGCGGCGCGCCCAGAGGGGTCTAAACCCTCTCGTCCACTGCTGCCTCCCCAGCATCGCCACCACAAAGGATATCTGTGTCCTGGCCGACCTCCAGGGCCCCGTACTGGAGACACGCCTCCACGAACAAGGCGGCTCGATCGAAGTATCTCATGCTGCCCGACAGAACACACAGGTCAGGCCGTCACTCACGGCTGCGTGTCTCACCAGCGCCTGCCTACGCCGGGCTTCCGAGGAGAGGGGGGCACTCGGGCCCTCACCCGCACCCCCTTCTGCTAACACGGAAGAAGTGAGCAGCAGCCGGGACACAGAAACCTCCAGGGACGGGACAGCAGGCTGCACCACTGTCCACACGTACCCTCTCCCTGCATAGACCTCCCCCACCTCCTTCCTCTGAAACACATGAAATGTCCATCATGAGTCACGGGCACCGCTCCTCAGACTCTCAGGGCGACCCTCCCACTCCCCACGCTGTCCCCTCCGCACTGCCCTCGGGCCTGGACTCAAAGCTGAATGTGCCCGAGCCTCTACAGACTTCTCCGTATTCTTCTTAAAGAGGCACCTGTAGGTTTGACCAGGACAGGCAGGAATAGAGCATAGCTCCCAGAGCAAACGAAGGGTTAATAGACATGGCCCTGCCCTGGCCGGTTTTGCTCAGTGGACAGAGGTCGGCCTATAGGCCAAAGGGTCCCGGGTTCGATTCCAGTCAAGGGCACGTACATTGGATGCAGGCTCCTCCGTGGCCCAGGCCCTCACCAGGGCACACGCAGGAGGCAACCAATCGATGTGTTTCTCTCACATCGATGTTTCTCTCTCTCTTCCACTCTCTCTAAAAATCAATGGAAAAATATCCTCGGGTGAAGGATTATAAACAAATAAAAATAAACATGGCCCTGGCTGGTGTGGCTCAGAGGCTGAGCCTTAACCTATGAACCAGGAGGTCACGGTTCGATTCCTGGTCAGGGCACAGGCCCAGGTTGCCGACTCAATCCCCAGTAGGGGGCGTGCAGGAGGCAGCTGATCAATGATTCCCTCTCATCATTGATGTGTCTCTCTCTCCCTAAAAAACCAATAAACTATTCTTAAAAAAAAAGTAATGAATAAACAACGCACCATCCCCCCCCTTTTAGGTGTTTAATCAGCCTGGAACGCAGGCCTCTCCCCAACCCCAGGCACTGAGTAACCCCCCACCCCCCACCCCCACCCCTCAGCCGCCCACCCCTCACTCCCCTACACCCCCACCCCCTCACCCCCCCACCCCCCTACTCCCCCCCCCGCCCCGCTGCGGAGCCCCAAGGGCGTGGGCAGTGACAGACGCAGCACGGGGGCCCAGCCTGGGAGCATCCCGGTACCTGTGCAGCATCTCAGCGACGCTGGAGAAGCAGCCCAGGGAGAGGAGGACCAGGAGGGCCTTCGACTTCTGGTTGACTTGGGGAGAGCAAAGGTGGTCCACCCACCGCTTCAGAACATCGGCGCACTCTTCCGAGCTCAGCCGGACCTGGAGAGACGCCGTGTGAGCAAGACATCTGCACAGACACCAGCACCGATCACGACACGCTCCCGAGACCGAGGCTGGGTGTGGCTTCACTGGCAACACCCTGACGCCGCCGCTGACCACGACTGGGAGGGACAGGGCCGGCCTGCAGGCCTGGGGCCAGCACATGGTGTGTGAGCCGGCTGCCACCTGGTCACCACCGCCACCAGTGGGAACTGCATCTCCCAATAAGAAGCAATGCAGTCTGTGCTCAAAAGAGCAGGAGGATGATTTGTAAGAAAATATTTGCAAAGCAGCTCTGCAGCCAAAACTGCTTCTAAAATCTCGAGTGTAAGGCTCAAGACTAAAGTTTCTACCCAAGCACTCAGGGCACCCACAGGAACCGCCTACCTTTGCAAGCCACGCAGCCCGGCTCCACTCCCCGTAGGTCTGCAGGTAGCGGCAGGCATCCGCGGCCTTGTCAATCAGGCAGAGCAGCTGCACACCCTCTGGAAGACCCCGGGCAGCCCCGTGAGCCCCGCGCCCTCTGTCAGCCGCTGATAGTCAGATCACGCCTGACTCCACCTGGTCATTTCACCTGCTGGAGACCCCTGCTGCCCCTCAATGACCAGGAAGGAAGCACACAGGTCAAGCACACTCCCTGGCCGTCAGCATGGCTGTCAGCAGGTCGCCTCATCGGCCAGGTGTGTCCGACTGGTGCCCATTGTCATTTCCAGGGCCCCTTTCACTCCTGAGAAGAGCTCTGGCCCAGCTGATTAAGTTGGAGCTATCTCCTAAAGGCCAGCAATAGTCCTTCTCTCCCTCCAGGACCCATAAAAAGGCAGAAACGTCCCTGATGATCTCACCTTGGCAGGGAGCAGCCTGACTTCCCCGGGCCCTGGTGAACAGGCCCCAGCTCGCTTACCTGCCAGCTTGCCGCTGGCGATCATGTTGGTGGCCACCAGCTTGATGGTGCTCTGGGAGGGGCCGGAGGAGGTGACGGTGGTGACCAGGCAGGCCTTCAGCGCGTCGCAGTAGTAGTGCTGGTTGTCCGCGCTTGTCTCCAGCAGCAGCTGCACGGCCCTGTCTGTCTGGCAGGGACACGGTTCCTCCAATGACTCTCCCCAACACCAGCCTCAGGCTCATCGCCTGGACCCTGACGCTCACGGCCGCAGGAGGACTTTCATTTCCAAGAACTCCCGACGCTCAGCTCACGGGACGCACACTGAGCGTGCTCCTGCTCCTCCGGGCAGCGTGACCCGCTGGCCTACAGGAGTGCCCGTCAGCTCAGGCCACCAACAGAACACACCGCGGCCTCACTCAGCACCATGAGGCCCAAGTCACAAGCTGAGTAACCATATAGTTTCACTTTCTTAGAAGATGTGCTGGTCTGTCTTTGAGAGAAAGCCCACTTTATACTTATACTTTCAGAGAAATGCTATGGTGCGTGTACGAGAGAGAGGGGGAGGGGGAGGGGGAGGGGGAGAAGGGGAAGGGGGAGGGGGAGGGGGAGGGGGAGGGGGGAGGGGGAGGGGGGGCAGGGGGAGGGGGAGAGGGAGAAGGGAGAGGGGTGCGATGCTCTGAAATACGAAACAACCAGCAACTCCATGAAGCATGAAAAGCTGTAAAAACTGACGTACTTGACCCAAGAGCAGAAGCTGGTCCGTGCACTTGCGCGTGTGATCGTAGGTCGACCGTTTCGCCTCCTGCAGATTAACCCTTTCCAGCTGAAATTTCTAGAGGGGGGAGAGGAGAAGTGAACCTGGATTAAAAGACCTGATTATTTAAATTTCACTCTACTTAGTAACTTCATTTATACCGACATCACTGACTTCTGAGTCATTAACCAACTCCACAGAAGGACTGGGACAGCAGGTGAGCCTGCCGTTCGCACAGGCTGCCCTCAGACAGCACCTGTGAGCAGCTGGGAAGCCCTGTGAGCGCCGAGTGTACCACAGACTCAACGTCAGGAAGCTGCCCTTTCATATATAAAAAGCACATTCAAGCCAAGAGAAAGAAATATCTGTTCTTTACAGAAAATAATAAGAGAGAGAGAATAAACCTAAGTTAAAATTTTTTAGGCAAAGAAAAAAACAAGACTGCTAATAAAATTTCCATGTATATTAAAAAATCTAGAAACATTCATAAACGTTTCAAGTCCTGGGTCCAGCCATTTTTATGCAAATGTGGGCATGGGCTCATTCTATTTTGCGGATTTTAACTTAGTTCCAAAGTTTCCCAAGGGAAGAGGCTTAGAGACACGTAAGTCATCGGGAGACAGCGCTCAGGGCTAAACCGTGTAGGAATGCGCCACAGCACCTGGAAGTAGGCGTTCTCACAGAGCACGTCATAGCAGATGTCCAGCGGGTTGCTCGCCCGGTCCCGAGGGGCAGCTTCCTGGGCAGCGGGGGTGCTGGCCGACTTCTCCTGGGACCAGCTGTGCAGGTAGTGGGCGGCCACGGTCCAGAAGTGCAGCTCCGACTCATCGCCGTAGAGCCTGCGGAGGCAAAGCCAAGCGTCCACGGAACCACCTGGCAGGCGGCCTGGACAGGCGCTCAGAGCACCTGCACCCCGGGGCTCAGTGCTGCCACGTGACCCGGGGGGTGGGGGGGGGGCGCGGGGCTGGCTCAGAGAAGGTGCTGAAGCAGCAAGTCCTCCAGGCCTGTGCCCGGCCCAAACCATACAGGGGCCTGGCCGCAGAGGGTCCCTCAGCCCCAGGCCTCTCCGCGGTGCCCAGAGCAGCGCATCTAGAAGCCTGGGCCACGAGAGCCCAGCTTGCATGAGCGCCTTTCCCTCGGAGCCACAGCACACACGGAGGAGGTTCTGGGTTAACTGCCCACACGAGGTCTGGAGACAATGTCCATTGTCCTCTGGGGAGTGGAGGGAAATGTCTTTTCACAGGTGACAATCCACTGTACATGAAAGTACCGGTGATCGACTCTCATGTCACTCATCGGAATGACATTACTGAAGTACATGCCCTTATAGCTGATGCTGTAAGAAGCTGTCTGTGAGGGAGTCTTCTCAATAGATAAGGCCTAGATCTCACGTTTAAATGTGATGTTTATTCTATGTGTTACTACTTTAAAAATTGTCATATTAAAGGATAAACTACAATATATTTTTCTAATCTAAGAGAGTTTGGTCTTAACTAAAAATCCATAAAATAAATGAGTTAGCCAATTCTGTCTCTTATACAGAATTCTTTTTAAAATATATGGTTTTTTAAAGATTGACCTTAGAGAGAGAGGGAGAGTAAGATAGAAACATCGATGAGAGAGAAACATCCTGGGGCCGCCTCCTGCAAGCCCCCTCGGGGGATTAAGCCCAGAGCCCAGGCCCCGGCCCTGATTGGGAATCAACCGCCACCCCTGATGCCAGGACAACACTCAGCCAGCAGGGCCACAGGGCCAGGGTCTGCACCGAATCCTTCAGAGAGTGTTACCTCGAAACCAGCAGGCATCTTTGCAGAAGAGTGAATTCTGGATCGAGCAAGAGTTTCTTTATGTCACTGCAGACGAATCCAAAGGCAAGAAAAACATTTAATTGAGCAATAAAGCAAGGGGATCAATCAATAGGCTCTAGAAATGGGAAATTCCACTCAAAGGCTGTGTTTAGAACTTATAGAAGTGCCTTTGCCTGCACCGTCCCTGACATTACAGAGCTCTGGAGCCTACAGCGTGTCTGGCCTGGAGGGTCCGTCACACACCGGGCTGAGCTCTGACGGTGGCTGACCTTGTGACACTTAGACTCAGTTTTGAAAATGGGAGCAGCTGCCCAAGTACAGGAGCGGGGATGTCACCAGGAGCAGCGCGTGCTGAGAGAAGCGCATTCAGCATTTGCTTCTGAAACTCTCCAGATGTAAAATGTTCAAGGAAGAAGGGCCAGTGTTTTTATAAACTGATATTCTAAGACAGCCAAATACAGAACGTTCATAAAGGAGGGATATTCTTTAAATCTATCCTTTTCCATTTAAACACGCGTTAACCTTTGCCTAGAGAAAACAAGTATTATTTGGCATTTGATCTCAATAACGAATTCTATTGTGGCGACCTTATTACCGGTTATAATTAGGTGGAACAGCCTCTGGATTGCACCCACGTGTTCGGTGTTACCGAGAACTCCTTGTGGACCCGATGCTCCCACTTCCTCTGCAACATTATTCCCACATAGTTCTCCCTGCTCGTGGCTGCTGAGCACTGACGGAGAGCCCACTTTAGGAGCAGGAAGTGGGCACACAGACCGCCTGGGCATGTCCTCGCATGAGCTCACGGGGTTTGTGGTGGACGCAGCCTGAGCCAGGGCACGCTCACCCCAGCTCTGTTCCTGCCCAGACAGGAGACCAGGGCCCCGGCCCCCAGGAACGTGCTGAGACAGACCAGTCAGTCACTTCCCAACCACCAGGCTCCAGGGACACAAACCCCGGCCACGCGTGTCTCCTGAACTGCGGCTTGTCTTCATTTTAAACAGCCTGACTGATACTGTCTCATCTTACCTTCTAATCTTCTAAAGACATAACTGGAGTGCTTACTTGGACAACGAATTCAACTGCTCTTGAAGGAGACTCTTTATTTCTTCATTTTCTGGATAATCCCTGCACAGGAGAGATTCTGAATGAGTTCCGTATTTCTTCACTTATAACCATGTTCACCAGAAAAAAAGTTGTGTTAATTAGAGAAACCACCTCTTTGTAGTCCTTGGTTAACACCTGGCTGCAGACCAAACAGCAGCACTGTCCTCAGGGACCCACCCACCCATCATCTTTGGTGTTGGCTTCTGCCTCATTTCGTCAAAACAAAGAAACGGGTAAAGAGAGTCCCTCTGACTTCAAGAAACCAGAAGGCTTATCAGTGGGCGCCCAAACCAGCAGGTTGAGATCGTGTTAGGATCAAGTTCAGCGAGGACGAGCGGCGTCGGCGGCCTCGGCTCCACCAGAGGGCGCTCCTTCCAGGCAGACGCCCTCGGAGCAGGCACGCGGCCCATCGGGGCTCCTTCCCCTGGAGAGAATGCCTGCCTCGCACCCCACACGCACAAGTGCAGGAAGGAACACGTGTGGATGTACACACGCCTGCTAACAATCCTTTCTGTGGGTGCTTTTACAACGAGGCAGGCACTGAAATGTATAGAACAAAACACCTGAGCTGGGCCATTCTTGGCGCTTTTAAAAAGATGCCCTCGCAGGTCCTGGAGTGCAGCCACTGCTGACTCTCAGGGACGTCCTTCACCCCCAAGGAGATGACAAAGGAAAACGAAGTGCAGACACTTACACGTGAGAAATATCCAACAAGTACTGTCCGCTCCACGGCTGGTGCAGCAAGAAAGCCTTCAGGGCGAGGGCGGCTCTTGGGACAAGGAGATACGGGCACCACACAGGCTCTGGACACACACACACACAAAGTTATTTTAAGAAAACACAATTGTTATACTACTGCTAGAGGCCTGGTGTGCGAATTCGTGCACCAGTGAGGTCCTTCGGCCTGGCCTGCAGGATCGGGCTGAAACCGGCTCTCTGACATCCCCTGAGGGGTCCCAGACTGCAAGAGGGCGCAGGCCAGGCCGAGGGACCCCACCGGTGCATGATCGGGGCCGGGGAGGGACCTCGGGAGGGCTCCAGGGTGTGTCCGCCCCATCTTGCTCAGTTCCAATCGGCCAGACCCCAGCAGCAAGCTAACCTACTGGTTGGAGCTCTGCCCCTGGTGGTCAGTGCACGTCATAGCGAGCGGTTAAGTGGCCTTAGCATATCATTAGCATATTACGCTTTGATTGGTTGAACGGACGACCAGATGACTGGACACTTAGCATATTAGGCTTTTATTATATAGGATGAAGCTTCAGCTACAGACAGTTTACAGAGTATGGTGGCAGGGGAGAGTGTGGCCAACATAATCACCACTCAGACACACAAGTGGAGAGATTCTTCTTCAAACTAAAATTTTTCTCTTTCAAAGACCTGGCGTCCTGCATGGTACAGGATAATTATCCCACCGAGTGACAGACCCAATGCAACGATTCAGCAGGTGCCAGACTTGACCATCCGATGGCTGCTTTTCTGAGACCATTAAACCAGGGTGGCCCTCACCCTGAGCTGCTGGCTGCAGGGCCAGGCCACTCGGGCCCAGTGTGTGCTCAGGCCTCACTGAGAAGGGGCCCTTGAACAAAAGCCCCATCTTCCCGGACTCTGGGCCCTGGAATCCCGACGCCTAGTGGTCGGCTTCCTGAGGACACACTGACAATCTGCCTGTTTTCAGTAAGTTCCTGTGCGAACAAACAGGAGATCCAGAACTCCAACCCGACATCTGGACTCTGACTCCCTACAGGGCCGCACCCCCACGCTCCCGCCTGGAGACAGTCCTCTGGGATCCGCTGCCCCTCCCGCACCCCCCAGAGCCGTCTTCCAGGACCCTGGGGACAGGTGCACCCACAGGAACGACAGGAATCCGCACCAGGGCTGCCTCAGTGAGACGCAGCCCACGCTGTGCTGTCCAGTCCCGCCTCTGTCTCTGGCTCCTGAGCAAGGGAACACGGTCATACAGGGAATGAGCTCTTCTCTCATTTGATTTTAATTAATTTACATTTAAAATATAACACCTGCTCAGTCATTTAGGAATACTGGAAGAATCTGGCTATAGCACTACTCTCTCAGCTGTAAGTTTTATAAACTCTAAATACGACTAACACGCATTTCGGCTGAGAACCTGCCTCTGAACGGAGATACGCTTTAAATGAAAATACACTGGAGTTTAAAGACTAAGTACTGAAAAATGTAAAATATCTCATTAGTAATTTTTAATAATGATTTTATGTTAAAATGATATAATTTTGTATATACTGGCTTAAATACAATTCTTATTAAAATCAATTTCATCTGTTTCTTCTTTAATGTGGTACCGGGAAATTTAAATTTATGTGGTGCACCTTGTATTTCTATTGGACAGCACTGCTTCAGAACACTTCATTCTATGTAGTTAAGTATAAATTAAATCACAGATAAAATATTTTATGTGAATTTTTCAATTTCAAAGTTGGAAAGCGGTCAAGAGTGTTTCTAATACTACTTTTTTCCACAACCGACAGTTTTACTATTGATTCAATGAAATCACCTAAATGCAGGTCACATTCAAAAGTGCTCTGTGACCCTCACGTGCCCGAGAGCTGTGCTCTTTTCAGAAACCCAGGGCCTGATGAGGGCCCCGCCTGCACTGGCTTGTCCTGTCTCTTGTCTCCGAGGCTACAGGACAGACCTCCCACTTTGCTTCTGATCTCTCATGCTGTTTTCATTTTTAAAGAGTCGTAAGATAGGCATCAACATTCATTAACACTCAGAACACTTTCCAGAGTGACTTTCCAATGACAGAGGGTTGCCAGGGCATGAGGCTCGTCTCTGGGAAGCAGCAGCCCTCCCCAGAGCTGTGCCCTCTCATGAGCTCCCCTAAATTCCGAGTCAGCCCTTTTTATGAAGGCAAACTTCTCTCGTCTTTCGAAAAAGCACCCGGCAGTGGGTCAGAGAAGGCACGTGGGAACTGGAGCTGGGAATGACGTCAGCAATGACAAGGGCCCAGCATCTCCGCGAGCAGCACCCCAGCTCCAACCCCTTCCCCTCAGACCCGGGGAAGCCAGGACTGAGGAACTGAAGCCGCTCTCCCCGGAGAGGAGCCTGCACGGAATAAAGCTCCGTCCCGAGTCCGTACCTGTGAGCTCCTGCTCGTCCACCCTGACGCACGTGGACTTCATGGACGTCTCCAGGATGCGCAGGCACCCGTCGTCGGACGCCAAGATCACCTTGTCGGACGTGCACCAGTCCACGTCCAGCACCCGGAAGGCCACGTTTCTCCCGCTCCGTAAGCTGCTCACCATCTGCACCTTCAGGAATGAATGTGACTGTCACTCTCAGGAAGAGCAGAGGGCGCTCATCTTCTGATCAGTCACAGCCAAGGCCCAGGGCCAGGGCAAACCGAAGACTCTGCGTCTGTCTGCCGCCCACACGCAGGCTGCACCGTAAAGGTCCCACAGGCAGTGATAACATTTAAAGCCCGTTGAGCTGTCCCCTTGGAACAGAAGCTCTGTGAAGGGCATGTCCGAGGAGGAAACTGTCCTCAGCCTGACAGCCCTCCACGCCGTCACCGCTGAAGCGGGTGGCTCCCTCCGCGGCGCCCGCGCTGGACCTACCTCCTTGGTGTCCCACACCTCAGCTCCGTCGTTGTACATGGCAACTAGCTTCTGGTTCCCTTTCCCGGGGGCAAAGCGGATCTTCCTCACCCAACTGCGGTGGGTCGGGATCCCTCTGAGGACACACACGGAGCACAGCGTGAGGAGAGATGGGCACTGGAAACTGGCCAACGTCTCTATTTCTGTTCCTGACAAGTTCTGTGCTGGGAGAGCCACTTCACTTCCTGGGACGGGCCAATCTGACGGAAGGGTCTGCCCTCCCAGCAGCTGGAATAATGTCCCTGCGCCTCTGCATGGACCCCCCGCAGGGATGAACGACCCAGAGGCTGACTTGGCCCAGGGCCTTCCTCCCAAGTTCAGTGACAGGAGACTCATATCAAGAGGTTACTTTTTTTTAAAACCAGATAACAAGAATGCATTCTGAGCTCATACCTGGATACTCTGCCTTTCAAATCCCAAAAATTTAAATTTCCATCCATATCTCCAAGGACTAACATATCACCTTTCCAAGCGATGCAGGTAATACTGCCCATGCTTCCCTAGAAAAGGACAGCAACAAGTACACGTAAACTCCACTCGTAAGCTGTCATAACAGAACCATGGTTTTACTTAATAACCCTGATAAAATAATGACATTTTAGTAATAATTATAAATAGTTTGCTTTATTATGAATGCAATCAACACTAAAAGAGCTACCTAGCATATCACTTTCAACCGTGAAAAACCAGACTTCGACTTGATGGACAGGAAGTTGTCTGAACTAGCTTTACAGAGAAGGGATGCCCTGGAGGAAGAACTCTCTCCAAGAAAAGAAACTGAAAGATAAAAGAAAGAGAAGGAAAGGCAACCCTGCCCGAGAGCTCTGGTCTCCCTTCTCTCTCCCTGCAGAGGAGGCACAAATCCCCAGGGGAAGCCACAGCGGTTTCACAACAACCAGGCAGCGATTGTTCTACTGAGGCAGCGGGTTCAGCCTGTGGCCCCGGGAACAGTGGGGGTGAATAGACTGCACCCGCACAGGCACCTGCACACTGGGACCCAGAGCCGTGCAAAGCAGGCCCGTGCAGAGGCAGGTCAGGCAGACACGATGGGCCCTCGAGGTGGGAGAGGACCTGCAGCGGCAGCACAGACCCCGAGGCTGTGGGGCGGAGCCGAGGAGCCTGGGCTGGAACCCCAACTTAACTCTGAACTTGCTGTGTGGCTTGGGCGTGCTACTTCACCTTTCTGTCTTGGATTTTATCATCAATAAAGTGGGGCAAGTCATGAAACTTAGGAGTTCCCATTAGTATTAATAAAAGTGTACAGGCCACGGCCTTAAAATAATGCCTGCCACACAGTGCAGGTCCACACACACTCGCTATTCAGTAATATTATTGCTCCGTTACTTCTTTATTAAATGGGATCTTGTGCTGGCTGCTACGGGGCCGTGTAAGGACGCACACAGCCAGTTCTCTAGGGAAGCAGCCCGTAGCACTGGGCACGGCTGCGAGGCTACGACATACAAGCAAGTCCCACCAGTGACAGTGCCTCCTCAGACACTGAACTTACTCACATTACATTTTTCTGAAACAGCTTTCCAGCTTAGCTATGGCTTCACTGGGTACGGAACCAACAGAATCTCTGACAAGGAGGCTCAGTAAAGACATGGTCGAGGCTGGACTCACGTCGGGTGGGATCCGAGCGCTGTCCTTCACGGAGTTCCCCTCGACAGTGAAGTGGTAGACTTGGCCGTCGTTGTCGGTGAACACGAAGTGCTCCCGGGCCGAGATGTTCTGACTGAGCTCAGATTTGCTCTCCGCCTCCTGCAGCAAGCTTTGGGGTAAAATGAGATAAAAACACTTCATCTCCTTAGAGTGACACCTTGACTAATTAACTCATCCAAACCACAGATGCATTAACAGGGGCGGGGGAGGGGGGGGGGGGGGCGTTCCAAAACCATTTTTAAAAAAGCGGAAGCTGATGACAGGAAAACACAAACCACTCCCCAGGAGTCCTCCCGGGAGGACATGCACCGCGGGGAGGAGCAGCCTCCAGCCCCACAGGAGACCCCCTCCTCGCTGCTGCTGCTACAGGCTCTCTCCGCAGTGGTGGGGGCCCTTCCCTGACCCGTCATTCTCTGGGACGGTTTTACTTGGAAAGCTGGTGGGGATGGGTGAGAACAATGATACATGTAGAATTCGGAATGTTTTCTTTGGTGCACATCAATGACACCATGATCTCTGGATGTTCAAGGCTGCGCTTGTTTTACTGCCAGGAGCGGACGTGTGTGGACCAGAACGATCTCGTCACGAAGGGACAGGACGAAGGCACTGACTGCACGGAGCAGTGCGGCAGCGACGACGCAGGAAGCTGGGTGAGGACTGAACACCAACAAGGCAGCGGTGCCGTGCCTCTGGAGAGCCTCGGGGGCACTGGCCAAGCTCCCCCGGTGACCCGGGCATCACTGGTGGCAGTGGCGCAAGGGCACACGCACCTGATCACAGACGACTCTGCAATGCTCAGCTCCACGTCGGAGACCACGGTCTGGCGGGCCAGGGCCTCGCGGGTGGCCAGCTGCTTCTTCCTCAGGCTCTTCAGGTTGTGAGACGGGGACCACTCCTGCAAAGAGACCCGGCGCGCGCTGTGTCCTTCCAGAGCAGCACTTATTATTAATTATTGTAATTAATACGCGTCACTTACTATTGCTGCCCGTGAGCTCACAGTTGTACCTCTTTACAGAAAGGCTGAATGAATGCATTTTCATTACAGCTTAAAGGAGACGATTTTCATCATCTACCTCTACCTCTTGCTACCTCTCATCTTTCATTAGAGCTTAAGGTAGAAGAATTTAATGGCAAACTTCTAAATAAAGCCTAACCCTTTGATACTATCTTTTTATGAACTGAAAGTAATAAATTCAATGGTGTATCTCCTAGCCCCACCCTCCACCCCACAGCCTTGGTGCCAGGGAGAGAGGACGGTGTTCTCTGCTCACTGCATCATCACCTGCAGGTCCACCTCCAACCTCTCGCTTTATTTACTGCTCCTGTTACATGCCCACCTACTTTAATGCATTTAGTCCAATACCTTCTCATATGTATAAACTAGAGGCCCAGTGCACGAATTCATGCACCAGTGGGGTCCCTCAGCCTGGCCTGCAGGATCGGGCCGAAACCGGCTCTCCAACATCCCCCAAGGTGTCCCGGACTGTGAGAGGGTGCAGGCTAGGCCAAGGGACCTCACTGGTGCACGATCGGGGCAGGGGAGGGACGTGGAAGGTTGGCCAGTCGGGGAGTGACCATGGGAGGGCTCCAGAACATGTCCAGCCCATCTCGCTCAGTCCCAATCGGCTGGACCCCAGCAGCAAGCTAACCTACTGGTTGGAGTGTCTGCCCCCTGGTGGTGCGTGCATGTCAAAGCGACCGGTTGACTCTCTGCCCCCTGGTGGTCAGTGCACGTCATAGCAAGCGGCTGAGCTGCCTTAGCATATCCTATCATATATAATAAAAGGCTAATATGCAAATAGACTGAACGGCGGAACAACCGAACAACCGGTCACTATGATGAGCGCTGACCACCAGGCAGTGTGCGCAGAACATGGCAGGCATTGGCAGCAGGCGGCAGAGCATGGAACATGGCGGGTGTCAGCCGCAGCAGGATGGTGGAGCAGGTGAGCGGGGGCGCCAGTCCAAGGCGGGGCACCGGTCGCTGTCACTGGGGTGAGCCTCTGTGGTTACTGAAAATTCTTTGCTCCTGCACACCGCTGTCCTGCCCGGTGCTCGCACCTGCTGCTGGCACCGGCCCTGCTCGCACCCGCTGCCAGTGCCCAGTGCCGACCCCAATCACTCGACACCGTCAGCAGATGTGAGTGGCGACTGCCGGCCCTGATGGCCCCTCAGGGCTTCTCCACCTTCCCCTGCTCCCAAGGAGCGATCAGGGCCGGCAGCCACCGCTCACACCCGCTACTGGCACTGGCCCCAGTAGCTCCACACCGTCAGTGCGTGGGAGCGGTGGTGGCGGGAGCAGGGCTGCCGGCAGATGGGGGACCAGGGACGCAGCAGGAGGGGCCGGGCAGAGGCATGAAGGGTGAGCCGAGACCTGCCCCTGTGCCCACCGCAGCCTCGTGGCCCATAGTTCCTTTCAAGGTGCACGAATTTGTGTACTGGGCCCCTAGTCATTAGCATATTACGCTTTGATTGGTTGAATGGCCAACAGGACAACCAAACACTTAGCATATTAGGCTTTTATTATATAGGTGTAGCATGTAGCTATTCTGTACGCGTTTGTAACTTACATAAGTAGCCCTGTGCTATCCATCCTGCTCCTCAAACATCTGGACTTGCACTAATGTAATATTAGCTTAACACATCCAAGAATACGAGCTATCTGCTTTATTTAGATCATCTTCTTTGGACATACATTTTTACAAGAAAATACATGGCAATAATGATTTCAATTTAAGCTAAAGAAAACTATTCACCACACATACACATACCTAAGTAAACAGTCTAGTTCTGAAATTGTAACTTACCAAAGCGGTTACCCCGGGGAAGGTTCTGGACATTTCTCTAAGAATGGTACAAGTCCTAACATCCCATAACTCCAGCGGTTTATCTTTGAATACAACTGCCAAATACTGCCTGAAATAAACAAAATTACTAAATGACTTTTTGCAACATTTTCACCATACGTAGTACAAGTAAAAAGTTCAGTAAATCAAAAAACTCAGCTGACACCTTCTAAACAGACAATTTACACTAACATCTCGCCCTCGTGGTAAAGCCATGGAGGGAAAAGCTCCAAGATGACCTCTGGGAGCCACGGAGCCATGCGGGCAAGGAGCCAGCGCGGAAGGAAGATCAGGAAAGGCAGGAGTCCACCTGGAGCGGCAGCCGCTCGCACCTCCCAGGCCAGGGCGCTCACACACGATGAGAGAACCCGCTGCCGCCCCGAGGGGACGGGTGCAGGCGGTGGGCAGGGCGGGTGGAAGTGACGCAGTCTCTATCTGCCGACGCTGGGCAGGTGTGACAGCAGCAAGGCCCCTGTGCTCAGTGCGTCAGAGGCTCTGGGTCACCTGCTCAGGACCACGTCTGCACGCGATCATTCTGTGGCCCCAGACAAACCCTGTTCCGGCTTGCCTGCCTCACCGAATGCTGGGAGGAGGAAAAGGGGCAGCAAAGGGGAGAGGGTGTGACAAACCTCAGTGGACTGTGCGGTGCAGTGCTCCCTGCTTATTATAAAGGCATCTAAGGCCTGTATGTAAATACCTGACGAAAGAGAATCTGGCGCATGCTAGAAAGGTCATGATGGAAGAGACGTACTTTGACAATAAGACAATGGCTTTCACCAACGGCAAAGGGCTGGAAGGACACAGGGTTTGGGGGAAGCCGCTGCCTGAAGGGCAGCGTTTCTGTGAGCAATCCAGTGCGAGGAAGAAGACGGAAGGCGAACTGGGTGACAATCATAGACCTAACGCACCGGCGTGCCAGCGGGGTGAGCAGAGTTACTCTGCAGAGAGCGGTGGGTCTCTGGAGGCTTTCACTCAGGGAGAACGCGATCCGCTGCGTTAGATTTACGAATTCAGCAGCACGTGTGGCGTCAAGACTGACAGCCCCAGCAGAGATCTGAGTCCAAACAGTTCAACTGAGCAATTCCCAAACCTTTTAGCCTCAGGGCTCCTTTACATTTTTTAAAATTATTGAGAACCTCCCCCAAAGAACTGTGTTTGTGTGGGTTATAACAACTGATATTTTGCATAGCAGAAATTAAGCCTAATAAATAAGAACTACATTAATTCATTTAAAATGAGAAAAAAAAAACAACTGGCAAAATGGTCACTTTAAACATAAGCCACTTTGATAACTACATTAAATATAAATGTCAGAGCAAAGAGAAAAACAAGCCCCAACTATATGCTGTCCATAAGAAATCAACCTTACATATAAGTGAAAGGTTAGAAAAGATACCCCTAAACACTGAGGGAGAGAGCTGGAGTGGCGACCCTGGACAGGCAACTCCAAATGACTTTTGATCAGAGAATTACCAAACATAAAGAGGACATTTCACAACAATAAAAAAGTCAACTAATCAGAAGTATGTAGCAAGACCAAGTATGTATGTGCCTAATACCAAAGCTGTAAAATACTTCAAGAAGTTTCGGGGACTGTCCCCCTCCCCACATGGGAGTCTGTACATGTTCTTCAGTAAATTTCCACCTTTGCCATATCAAAAAAAAAAATGAAATAAAATACTCAAAGAAGTTTAGATCTTCGAGAAAGAAATAAACCCGCAAGTTCAAAATGTCAACACTCATCTGTCTCTTAGTAACAGATAGAAAAGCAGACGGAAAATCAGTAACAACCATAAACCACCTTGGACAGACATGTACGGAATATTCTAATCCACACAGAACACAGGGCCTTTCCAGGTGCACGTGCACAGGCACCAGGGCCATGGAGCAACGACGTGAAATTTAAAAAGACTGAGGTAGAATAAAACATGCTCCCTGACTCTAACGGGAACTAGAAGTTAAGAGAAAAACACCTGGAAAACCTCCAAACATTTTGAAATGAAACACTGTATCTGTAATTATCCCATGGAAATTTTAAAGTATTATAAAATAAATTAAAATGAAAATAATCTTATCAAAATAAGTGTAGGGTACAGGAAAAATAGTGCTTATTACAGCATTAAATGCTTACTTTAAATCTTTCTTTACAGAAAGACCTTACTTAGTTCAATCATCTAAGGTTCTACCTTAAAAAGAAGAATGTATTAAACCTAAAGCAGAAGAAAAAGAAAAGATAACCATGGCCGTCCATGAAATAGAAAATAGAAAACCACAGAGAAAAAGAAACTAAAGGCGTTTCTTTGAAAAGATCATGAAATTGATCGACACGATTTATTGATATCAGCAATGAAACAGACATCACTCAGATCACAGACATTAAAGAATAAGAGAATATGATAACAAGTTAATATCTAGCCGTAACCAGTTTGGCTCAATGGATAGAGCGTCGGCCTGTGGACTGAAAGGTCCCAGGTTCGATTCCGGTCAAGGGCATGTACCTTAGTTGCGGGCACATACCCAGTGGGGGGTGTGCAGGAGGCAGCTGATCGATGTTTCTCTCTCATCGATGTTTCTAACTCTCTATCCCTCTCCCTTCCTCTCTGTAAAAAATCAATAAAATATATTTAAAAAACCCCAAACAAACAAAAAAACAAGTTAATATCTATAAATTCAACAACATCAATGAAATAGATTACTTGAAATACAGCAACTACCAAAGTTCCTTGGGGGTAAAAAATTATATAAAGGGGTAGGCAAAAGCAGGTTTACAGTTGTGCATACCTAAAACAGTTTATTCTTGTATTATTATTAATTACTAGAGGCCTGTTGCACGAAAAGATTCGTGCAATAGGCCTTCCCTTCCCCTGGCTGCCGGCACCCGGGACCCAGGCCTTCGCTCTGGCCAGAGGTGCCTTCAAGCCTTTGCTGTCTGGTCAGAGCCGCCTTCAGTCTTTGCTCCGCCACTTCGCACCTACGTATGCAAATTAACCGCCATCTTTGTTGATTAGCCAATGGGAGGCGTAGCAAAGGTATGGTCAATTACCATGTTTGTCTATTATTAGATAGGATTATATTACTAGAAGCCTGATGCATGAAATTCGTGCAAGGGGCTTGGCCCTCATAGCCCAAGCTGCCTCGGCCTCGCCCAGAAGGTTGTCCAGATGGTCGTTCTGCTGTTTGGTCTAATTAGCATATTACTAGCTCTTTATTATATAGGACTTCCCATATGAACAGCTGTGAACCTACCTTGGCCTCACCCTGTAATATAAGTTACATTCAATTTCCTTCATGGATACAGAGCGCTCCCCTGGTGAATTCCTCTTTAAGGAAGAAATGATGATCAATCCCACACACACTCGTGCATAAAAAGAGGAGCAAAGCCTTCCAATGCAGCTACAAGGCCAACCCTCCCTCACTCCAGAGCCAGGCCAATGCCCTTCATGAACATAGATGCAAAGATCTCTGATAAAATACTAGCAAATCAAACCAGAATTTATTAAAAATTAGCAAATTACATCCGGTAACACATCATATCCAAGTGGAGTTCACTCGGGAATGGCAAGGTGGCTTACTGATGACTGACATTAAAGAAAACCTCAGTAAGTAGAGAGATACACCTCGTTCATGAATCACAAAACATAAGATGTCAATTCTTCCCACAGGATCTATGGGTTCAATGCCACCCCAATCTAGAGCTTTTTTGGTTAAACAGATAAACTGATTCTATATTTTACACGGAAATGCAAAGGTCCTAGGAAAGGTACAGTAATTTTGAAAACTATTTTAGAGAGTTTACTACTTCTGTCTTTGGTCTTTCGGTTTTCATTTAGTCTTTATGGTTAATAATCCTGCTGTATATTCCTCTTGGAACAAAAGACTCGGACATGTCCTGGAGTTAAAATGGGTATAAATTACAAATAAAGGAAGTGAGTTCTTTCACTTAATAAACCACCATGAGGTGGAAGTACAACAGAATTTCATCATTTAACAAATTGCCTTTTCTTAGTGGGTGGCAGGATTTATGTCAATTTGCAGCAGAACAAAACAGGGCTGCTGATTTTACCACCTAATAAAATACGATCCACACAAATACCCTCATCTCTGTAGAAGTAGAGAAATAGAGACAGCAACTTGTCTTAGCTGGTTTGGCTCAGTGGATAGAGCCTCAGCCTGCAGTCTGAAGGAACCTGGGTTCCATTCCAGTCTAAGGGCACATGCCTGGGTTGCAGGCTCGATCCCCAGTGTGGGGCATGCAGGAGGCAGCCAATCAATGATTCTCTCTCATCATGGATGTTTCTATCTCTTTCTCTCTCTCCCTTCCTCTCTGAAATCAATAAAAATATATTTTAAAAAAGAGATAGCAAATTAATTTTGTGATCAAATTATTTCCTTTGATATGGCTGCATGTCACCATTTGCTAGCATGAAGAGAGCCCCTATGGGTCTTAGCACATTCTCACTCTTAGAGATGACAGAGATTCCTTCAGATTTCACTGCAGTAACACCATAGGGGTTTTTAGGTTGATACTTACTTCAAATGAGATACTTTAATCATTTCGATGGGCGATTCATCATTGCCTCGTTCTCCTCGAAAAGCAATGCTCCTGCCTTTAATTGAAAACATTAAAGACAACGTGAAAAAACGGCCTGTAAGACATAGGAAGCTAGGAGCTACACCATGCACTCGGACCCGCACAACCCCATTCTCCCCTCTGCTTCTGTGTCTAACCAAATTCCAGCCACATTCTCAAAAGTATTACAAGTTAAAGACCAATAATATATTACCTATATTCAAATTCTATTTTATAAAAAGGTATCTTCACTTGTTATAGTTTCTTATATTTCTTCTGTGGTGTCCTTCAATAATTTAGTTTTAGAAATTTAGAAATATCAATTTCTAAAGTTTAAAGGCATTACAGGAGAGCAACTGTCCCTGTAAAACTACTGTACATTCAAAGGAATATATACATCCCCCACACTCACAAATACTGAGTGGGGGAAAGCTCGGACAGGTATTTAAGAGTCCTTGTTCCAGCTGCAAAATACCCAACTGAAATATTCGGACATGTTCCTATCAGAAGTTCCCTACAAACTGAAAGTGGGGAATGACAGGAATCAGTTACCTGCCGAAGCAGCCAATGACTTTCTCTAATTAAAAACGCGTGCCCAGCTGGAGCGGCTCAGCCGGCTGAACGGCATCCTGTGCACGGAGGGTTGCCGCTGGTTCCTGGCAGGCACACGCCTGGGCTGTGGCTCGAACCCAGCACAGAAGGCAACCGGTGGGTGTTTCTCTCTCACATCGATGTGTCCCCCCGCCTCTCCCTCCCAAACCCTCAGCATGTCCTCAGGTGAGGATTTAAAAAAAAAAAAAAAGCAAATTGCACCTTCTGTCTGAACAAATACATTCAATATGCTTCCTGGTGTTCTATCCACATTAATCAAGAGAAAACATACTCAATTTAAAGACAACTGACGCCCGCAGGCCTCCCTGCTCTTCGTGCCAGTCTCCCGCTCAGAAAAGCCAGTAACTGGTCCTTAGGAATTTGTCCTCAGAACAGACGGTCAAAGACAGACGACGTTATCACACGTCCTGAGCCCGAGCCGACTGAGCCCGAGCCCGAGTCCTGAACCCGAGCCGACTGAAAAGTGAACAGGGTTTTTGGTTTGTTTGCCTGTGTTAGTGAATGACGCCAGAGAGCGCCATTTCATCCAGGCTGCCCGGTGACTAGAGACCAGGGGCTTGCTGGCACCTGGGGAATCTGGGACCCTGGTCACTTCCAGGGAAGCGAGAGCAACACTGGCCTGCAGGTGGCGCCAAGTCCTTGAGGGTGAGTAACTCTGAGAGGTACCTTAGTTGTTCTCAACTCTACCTTGGAAATACACATTAGAATATAAGGAAGCAACAATATACCTGATTCACTACTCACACATTACACACACAGACGCATCTTATTGGTTAAAACCATCTATGTATATTCATATTGCTATGGCGTTTTAAAGAAACCACAATTTTGTAAAAAAAAAATTTTTTTTGAAATCAATGCATGTGCTATAAAATAATTTGAAATCCTCACCTTATTCTAGTTCCAAATTTTTCACTTTAAAATTCTTTGGGCTGTAGGTTTTTATCAATTCTGAACAAGTTACTTTACAGGAAGTTTCCTATTGTAAAGTCTTTAAACTCCCAAATTAAATCTCCCTATTTAGTCAGCCAGAGACTGTCAAATGTCTTAAATTTGATCATTTAGAAACAATCCTTACCTGTAAGTTTTTTAAGGGTTTCCTTGAAAGTCCAAAATTCTGAAATAGAATCTAATAGGGTTGAGCTACCTGGATTTATTTTAAAACTGTACTTCTGGCTATCTAAAACAGCGTATAAAAGAAGAACTGATGCCGTGTATTTATGAAACTGCCTGTTCAGGCCAATGGCACCCCCTTCATCACACACCTGTGGCAACACCATTTGCATACAAACAGCTGAGTCTTCCCTAGGACAACTGTGCGAGAACAGCAGCAAGACGTGAGCGGACAGCCCAGCACACAAGAGCTCCGCGGGGAAGCCAGTGCTTCAGAGCGTCAAGAACGGCCACGGCTCCGACCAGCATGCCCACCGCACCTGCCCCAGGCCCCGTGCACACACCTGTGGGGAGGTCAACCAGCTGGAGCTCGTTCCGCACCAGGCCCATGTTGTTCGGTGTTGACGTAGCAAAAGAAAGGAAGCCGGTCAAACTCGTCCACTCAATACCCCTAGAATGAGAAATTAAACACAGATTAACCTAATGCCTTTTCTGTTTGAAAAAGTTATTTGACAAGTAAGTTTTTCCCAAGACCTAAATTATACAAATTAATTAATTAGCAATATTAACAGAACCTTTTATTAGAGCCTAAAGTACCATATATTTCCAACACATATGAAATTATTTCTAGTTAAAACTTTATCTCCAAATACTGACAAGACAGTTTGGTTATCGGCATCGGTAGCAGCCATAAAATAACTTAAAATCCGGTAAAGGAGTCATGCTGCAGTGGTTTCTGGGAATTTCTCTGCTTAGAAACAAGTGGTTTAGACATATTCTGCGCAAACTGCTGAAAGTTGAGTCCACTTAGGAACTGTATCAAATGTATCAACATTCTTGGTTAGGAGGCATAAATCCACGAAGCAAACACCACCCACTGAGCCCGGGGACTTGGAAGAGGCCTCCCCACCTGTCGCCCTGGCCACACCTGCGGTGGCACAACGGCGGGAGCCGGGCTAACTGCCGCTGGGAAGGGCCTGTCTCCTGCTTCTCTTTCCCCAAACGTGTGACAAACCCATGTTCTCCTCAGACGGACAAGAGGAGAACCAGTTTGGCCTCCTCCTGCTCTCTGTGCCTGAGGGCTTCCATCAGACACAGAAACCTCAGCGCACGCTCTCCACGCCTCGCTGCGGGCGTCTGAACTGCTTGGGCTCCGCACAGGAAGGTCACTGTGGCTGGACACTGACCATTCCAGCCTGCCCGCTCTCCGCTCCATGTTTAAAAAATACACCTGCTGAGACCCGGGACACGCTAGAGCCTGTGCTCGGCCCTGGGAATGCGGCTTGAACGAGGAAGATACAGCCGCGGCCCCGCTGAGCTTCTGATGCAGCAGGACGCTCACAGGCCTCGCACGTTCCCTCGGACGCAGGAGAGCGCTGCAGAGGCCAACGGGCTGTCCGTCACTCGGGGCAGGCGAGGCTTCCAGGACATAAGGCTGAGGCCCCAAGGGCGCACAGGGCTGTGCCTGTAAGCCTGCACCACCAAGGGGACGAGGGGACAAGGGGATGAGGGGACAAGGGAATGGGGGATGGGGGACGGGGAAACAAGGGGACGAGGGGACAAGGGGATGAGGGAACAAGGGAATGGGGGGGTGGGGGACGGGGAAACAAGGGGATGAGGGGACAAGGGGACGGGGCAGCTCCTGAGAAATGGCACTAGACCTAGACGTACCCTATCTCTCTGAAGGGAGGTGCCGGCGCGTTTCACCAGGCACGTGACACGCTTGCACCCGGTTGGTAAATTCCTCAGATTAAATGAATAAGGTTGAGAAAAGCCTCGCGTTCTATCTTATGTCAGTACCACACATGTTCAAGGAGTGCTTGCCGCATGGTTTACAGGATGTCCCAGGGTTCAGACATAACAGAACGGGGATGGCTGTTATCTGATTTTATTTGATTCTAGCACCAGGCGTGCAGCCTTTGAGCCGATTCCAGCAGTAGCCGGTATATCCATCCCACACCTACTGATCAACTGCAGAGAAAGAAAATCAGGCTGGACCTCAGAGTAGATCAGACAAGGGGATTATTTCTCAAAAGAATGAAAACTCTTGTCAGACACAGCTAAGCACCCCAGTGCTTGCTCTAAGGATTAGAAACCATTGCTCAGGTGACACTGGGCACAGAGCTCCACACACAAGGGGAGACAGCTGCTCACTCTCCGACTCCATCCAGGCTTGTTCTCTAGGATCCCGAACAACTGAGCCATGTAACTTGTTGATGGGTGTCTGGGGTTCTGACCCCTAAGGTTTCCAGCTGGGCCTGCGGAACCCTCCGGGGACGGATGCCACCGCCTACTTCTAACCATGGTGCTGGGGGGAGCACACACTTCCTGACAGGCCCAGACATCCTGGGATTACATAAAACGAACGTCTGCAAATTTATTGAAAAACAAAACAGAGGTCATTTTACTTTCCACAAATCACTCCATTTCCTCAAGACAACTCTGAGCCGGTCAATGTTCGGATACCCATATAAACTACTGTCCTAATAATTTCTGATACTGAAAATAGTATTGGGCTATCCTATCTAATAACAGACAAACAGGGTGATTGACCATACCTTCGCTACATCTCCCATCGGCTAATCAGTGAGATATGCAAATTAACCACCAACAAAGATGGCGGTTAATTTGCATAAGTGGCAGAGTGAAGACTGAAGGCGGCTCTGGCCAGAGCAGTGAAGGCTTGAAGGCCGCTCCGGCCGGAGCGAAGGCCTGGGTCCCGGGTACGGGAGGAAAACCGGTGCCGGCAGCCAGGGGAAGGGAAGGCCTATTGCACGAATCTTTTCGTGCAACAGGCCTCTAGTCTATATATATAAAAGCCTAAGCGACCTTTATGACCGGTTGCCATGATGCGCACTGACCACTAGGGGGCAGACACTCAATGCAGGAGCTGCCCCCTGGTGGTCAGTGCGCTCCCACAGCCAGCCTCCCCCGCTGGCCCTGATCAGCCTCGATCGGCCCGATCGCTGGCCAGGCGGAGGAACTCCACCCATGCACGAATTCGTGCACCAGGCCTCTAGTATTATTATTATTGTTAATCTAGTCTACTGGACAAAGACACAAGCTAATAATCTAAGAAAACCGACATGTATCCACTTTACCTACTTCCAGGAATCTTTCAACAGATCATGAGCTGCAGCTGTCTGTTTGCAGGCACAGAAGCTGCTCAATGCCTACTTGTAAAGTAACAGTTAAAACACCATGGCTTTCAAAGACCACACAGAGGCAACTTGCAGCTGGGTGATCCCTGGCCATGAGCGTGCATGAGATCAAGTACTTAAGACTAAGTGGTTTTAAACAACACATTTAGCATGTGGTAGAAAAACAACTTTCTAAAAGTTGGCCTTTAATTTGCATGTGAACATCCAGAGTGTTCTGGTTGATTGCTAATAAGTCTGGCAGTTTTTATCACACGCTGTGAGATTTTCATAATGGCTTTTAATGACGATACCATAATTGCATTAATTGAAGCACAGAGACAGCAGGATGTCAGCATCTTTTTGGGTACCATCTCTGAATATAAAAGGTGAATTATCTTCAAAATGGCAATTAAGAGGGAGAATTCATATGAAAAAGGGTGCAGATCTGTGTATCCTTCACACCAGCCTGTGTGAGGAGTGTACCCCTAGAGTTATCTGGAGTCCCAGGTAACGGTTTCTAAGCACTTTCAGTGTCACTCAGTAGTAAGTATTACCACAGCAACTGTAAGTCATGGACTAACTGACATCTAGGACCCAACTGAGCCAGGAGAACAAATCTTACTTTAAGAAATGAGCAGCTCACTGGGAACTAGCTACTGCCTTTATTAAAAACTTCAGTGTTCAGAAAAAAGTAAAATGATTTTCCAGGAGCCTGGACCAGAGTCCTAACATGAATCCTGGCCCAGTCAACTTTTTATCTTCTTGTCAAAGCGGTTCCTGCTCGCCCAGGTGCACACACCATCCAAGGCCTCACAGTGAACTGGGAAGGACAGGCTCCCGCCGAGAACTGAGTGCAGGTTCAGTGGAAGGAATGCCTGCAGAGCCTGAGTGCCAAGCCTGAGAGCAAGCGCTGGGTGAGTGAGAGCTGGTGCTGCCGCAGGGAAAGGGTGGAGGCCTGTCAGAGGGGAGCTGTGGGCAGGGAAGGAGGAGGAGCTGTCAGCAGCAGGGACTCCTGAAGAAGAGAAGGAAGAGGCAGCACGTGTCAGGGAGACACTGAAGGGGCAGCACAGGCTGGACAGTCACTCCGGCTGCACCACAGAGCACTGCCCCTGGGAGAAGGAAGCCCTGTAACCCCTCAGCACGTCCATCCCCGTCAGCAGCTCTGACACGGAAGGGCTAACCTCTGCCCATTCAGAGATGCGTTTAACAGAATAACGTGCTCTTTAAGGTTCACTAAGAATTGTCACACACGCATGGGACCTGTACCTATAATGCAGAGGACAGAAAACGGCCTTCCTGTATACTTTTGTTAAAAGATCATCAAAAATACTGGCAACTTAATAACTTTATATTATACAGTCCATCCTGCTCGGGCATCCAAGGGAAACAGCCATACAACCAGCGAAGCAAGGCCATGAGAAGAGAGAAAGCCAGAGGCACGCACCCCTCTGCCACTTGGCCCTCCCTCACTATGTCTGCTCACTCACAAAACAGAGCACATCCGGAATTGAAAAATGCTGGAGAGTTTGGTCCTTTTCTCATGGTGCTTAAACAAAAACATAAATGAGATTAACTATTAAAATGACTTTATTCAAATTTTCATAAATAGTCCTACTAAGGGATCTTTATAGAAATGAAAAACCAGCTAGACAAACCTCAATAAGGAGACACGGTGATTTCCAGTAAGAAAATACCTGAAGGTCAGGAGAAACCATTAGGTCACAGCAATGGAAGTGAGGGCAGTGCTCCCTGCAGGATGCCCTCACGCGGGCAGCAATCAGTGCTCATCCTGGCCGAGCAGCCACCGGCTGGACGTGAATACTGACTGTGCAAGGCTCCCAGTGGCACAGCCACACTTCAGAGCACCCCGTGCAGGGCGCCTGGTGTGATGTCGGCGACACAGGACACTCACCTGACTTCACACGAGTGGACACTCAACTCCTTGTGCAGCAGCCCGCTGGTCAGGTGGTACACCAGGACAGAGCCGTTCCCTGTGCCTGTCCAAACAGGAGAGCATTCACCTAGCGGGAATTCCAGATCTTTCCAACATGAGTCTTTTCTCAAGATTTCAATCGTTTACAACATTTCTCTTTTATAAAAGGGACCAAAGCTATGTGATTAAAAAAATTAAAATTCTGTCTTCCTTCCTATCAAAAATGTGCCTGATCTTGTGTGCTCTGAAATCTTACTGAACCTTAAAATTCAAATCACTTTCAGAAGATAGTAATGAAAAAATGGGAAGAAAAAACAATGCCAAATAGCAATATTCAAATGAGCCGTGAGTACTCACATGTCAGCCATTAAGCTGAACTAACATAAATCAGACATACTAGCAACAAAATAAATGTGGTCAGGTTTTCATTTTAGAAAAAAAAAAAATCACAAGTCACATGTTTATAGACCTGGGAAGAAAGCCAGAAGCCAACAAATCACACCTTTAAAAAAACAATTTCACTTAGCCTCTTCCTCTTTATTCTCAAAGATAAACAAGGATTTTCCAGTAACTAGCGAAGTTAAAAGTCTTACAAAATATAAAACATGCTGACAAATTAAAAACAGGTCTGTGCCCTGGCTGTGTGCTCAGTGGGGTGGGCATTATCCCGTGCATCAGAAGGCTGCCGGTTCAATTCCTGGTCAGGACACATGTCCGGGCTGCAGGCTCCATCCCCACGCAAGAGGCAGCGATCAATGTTTGCCTCTTAAAATCAATGTCTCTCTCTGTCTCTCTCTCTCTCTCTCTCTCTCTCAGTGTTTCTCTCTCTCTCTCTCTTCCTCTCTCTCTCTCTCTCTCTCTCTCTCTCTCTCTCCCTCCCTCCCTCCCTCTCTCTAAAAATCCATAAAAATGTCTTAATAAACAAGCCAACAAACAAAAACAGGTCCAATACTCACCAACAGCAAGCAATGGCTGATACATCTTGATGTTTTTTGTGGTCAACGGGGGACACATACGGACAGTAAATGGTGGTGCGGGCAGTCCTGAAATCAGTCCCGTGAGCAGGAATTTGAGGTGCACTTCCTGCAGAACGGAGCCTTTGGGATGTTCTTCCCCAGCAATCGCGCTTTGCCCTGATTGGTAATCAACAGCAGCACGTTAACGGTCGTGCATGCGATCTGCAGTGGGAGCACTCTGCAGCCTAGAAGCGCACACTCGGTCAGGAGGCTGAGCTGTGACCGTGGGCTGAAGCAGGACGGCGGCCCTGCCCTTGGCTGTGGGCCCTGCCATGCCCTGCCTGGCACCTCGAGGCAGATACTCCAGGGCGTGCTTCCAGAATGGCCAACCTGTCTCCTAAGAAACACTGTTTCAGCCAAAGCTCCTGGAGTTAGCGCACCAAACACAAATCAAGGGGACGCCGTGGAGTGACTCTGTCGATGACTTGGTAAAAGGCACCCAGAATCAGTAATCCCACACAACTCACTTGGACTTCTATAAGAAATCTTACAAAATTTAAGCTTTACAATTAAACCCATTATCTGTAAATTATCTGTAAATATATAAAATAATGCATATTACATATAACCTGTAACTGTCAACAGCTAGGTATTAAATGTCATAACTTTCAGATATAACATTCATACTTAGGAAACCACGTCTCCAACTAAAAAGATGACTCCACTAAAAACGAGTGTAAGAAATATGAATCTGAAGACTACAACAAAAGCAATACTGTTTACTAACAAGGGTAACAAACTTTCTTCCTATAAACCACTATGATGACTGGATTAAAATGTCAAAAATACTACAGTGAAGAATATGGGAGTACACATATGAATACACACATATACTGTTTAAGGGAAAAATGTAAATACCAGGAGTGTGTGCTAGGACTCTGAATATAATCTTTCAAAGCTACGAAGTTCTTTTAATAAGAAGTTGTTTTAAAATCCATAAGATATACAGAAAAAAGTGGCCATCAATTTAATGCACATAAAGTGATCCCTTAGGATCAGTCCTACAATTAGTATCAGTTTTTGGTTACAAAAGATGGATCCAAAGAAATGGGAAATTCACAGGCAGCTACACGCTCACCACCCCCAGCACAGTGCAGCGACTCCTGAGAACTGCCACACGTCTGTGCAAGCACCTATATCTGTGCAAGCACCTACATCTGTGCAAGCACCTTCCACACGTCTGTGCAAGCACCTATATCTGCGCAAGCACCTACATGTGTGCAAGCACCTTCCACAGCAGCAATTCGCTGCAGGGCAGGGAAGGCCTTAATAAGCAGCAGCCTTTACCCAACGAATAGAAACCAGGCCTCTGTATTTAACTGAACTGCTATTAATTATCATTAAGTACATAGTGAATTCCAAATTAAAAATTTAATTAAAAGTTTTAATTAAAATGTTTTCAAGTAACAAAGCTTTAATACTTTTAAATCAACTACAGTCAAGAACTAGTGCACAATCTATATCCTTTTGTCTCCTGAAAGTGTAATTTATATCGCTTAGATCCCTAAACAGCATAAAATCCCAGTGTCTTTCATATTACCAATTAGTTCTGTGCATGTGTGTGTTTGTAATTCCTTTTAATTTAATATTTTTATCATGTGCAGACAAGGTCAATTAACTCAGAAAATTGTGTTACTGATAAAATGCATTTTGCAAAACGAGTCTGTGTCCAAAACTCTTTATATGGATTTATGCCTGGAAGGTAAGAGGGAGAATCTGAGATATAAAAGCGTCTTCAGGAGCCATGAGAAAGCCGAGGCTGGAGGGTCCGGTCCTGCTGTGGTCACAGTGGAGCAGCCAGGACTGGAGGCCATGGCCAAGGAGCAGGCTCCAGACCAGGGCAACAGGTTCACCCTTTAGGCTCTGCCACTTACTGGCTGTGTGGTTCTAAGAAAGTTCTTAAAATCTCTCGGGGTCTCAGTTCCCACAAACATGAAATGGACATAGTATCATCTACCTACAGAGCATTTAGCACAGCACTTAACCCAATACTGAGCAACCAATAAATGTCCTCTCTGATTAAAAAAATTAATAAGTGCCTAGCTGCTGTGGCTCAGTGGTTGAGCATCAACCTATGAATCAGGAGGTCAAGGTTCGATTTCCTGTCAGGGCACATGCCCAGGTTGTGAGCTTGATCCCCCATAGGGGGCGTGCAAGAGGCAACAGATCAATGATTCACTTATCACTGATGTTGCTATCCCTCCATCCCTCTCCCTTCCTCTCTGAAATCAATTAAAAAAATACATAAAAAAGATTAATAAGGTAATGCACTTTTCTTATATATCATCTATCAAGCATTTCAACAAAACATCCTACTAAATAATAGCGATTTTCAGTTACATTATGGAAGAACAAATAATGATACAGAAAAACCTTTGTAAACAATAGCTACAATTTTAAAAGAATAAGACATCAAAATTGCTTGGCATACAGTATTTATAATTTCTAGTTGTATAATATTTGAAATCACAAATCTTTATTCTTCGTTTAATTTATACTGGCCCTATAATAATGAAATAAGTTGGAAGCAATATTTTAACTGCAAATCAATATTTGAAAGTAAGACTCACCAGTATGTAAACAAGACAATGTATGTCTCAAGTTAAAATAATTGTTTCCAACCCTTCTCAGTTCTTTACTATTCCTCCAGGAAATATCGCTGTGTATCTGGGAAGCACACAGCTCTGGCTCTCTACGTGGTAGTGTTCTCAGGTATGAACTCTGACTTTATAATCGCAAATCAGTGAGACTATGCGTTTTGCCCTTAGGAAGAATCCACAACAGGAAAGCCAGAGAACAGCTCACCGATCATGTTATCCAGAGAGAGGTCGGGGAGTCTGTTCTGCAGCACCCCCACCGGGATCCCACAGAACGACACTGGGGAGTACAGAGGCGACACGCCGGAGCCACTGCAAGGACACGGTCATTAGTGCTGCACAGACGTAGAATCTGCATCACATGACGCAACTCACCAACCACAAGTGCAGGTCACGGCATTCAACGTCCCTCACCCACAAGTGAACACCTCCAGCAGGTTTACATACAGTCTCCACTCTCACTTAAAACAGACAGACAGACAACAAAGGAAGAGCCGGACTGACCTGCTCCGCGCACTGAGGTGGCCCACGGCGGACCGCAGCTCCCAGACCATGACCCTGCCGTCGCTCACCACCAGGGCGGCGGCGTTCTCGCGGGCGGGGCAGCACACCACGCTGAAGGGGCGCACGGTTTTCGTCACGCGGATGGCGTCGCACTGGCTGCGCAGGTCGTAGGTGAGCTCCTGGACGGGGTCTGCATCTGAACACAATGGTGCCTTCTTGTCACCATCGGGAAGCAACCACATCAGCACCACCCGTAAGTCCTTTAAGTTAAATAAAACCTCCACTAAGAAGGTTATCAGTCCTTCACTCATGAAAATCTGTCAAGATGGCTTCTCTTTCAACGGTTTCATCAGAACATACAGATATTTACCATACTGAGTGTCTACACCAAGTTTCATTTCCAAAATGACAATTATAATCAAGATAGCTTGTTTTTTTGCCCTAGCTGGTTTGGCTCAGTGGACAGAGCGTCGGCCTGTGGACTGAAGGGACCCGGGTTCGATTCTGGTCAAGGGCACAGGCCCGGGTTTCCAGCTCAATCCCCAGCAGGGGGCGTGCAGGAGGCAGCCAATCAGTGATTCTCTCTCATCACTGATGTTTCTATCTCCCTCTCCCTTCCTCTCTGAAATCAATCTATATATATGTGTATATATATATATATATATATATATATATATATTTTTTTTTTTAAGATAGCTTATTTTTTAATATTTCTAAAATAAAGAAAAGGCTCTGAACGGTGACATATAATTACATCATGAACAGTGCACTACAGACCATCCTAATTTACATGTCTGCAAGAAGCCTGCAAATAACTGTACTTTACAAAAGATGTTAACGTTACTCTCAGCTTGATGTAGGACAGGACTTCACAGAACAGAGCTGTTCTCCTCCAGGGTAAGGCTGAGGCTGACACGGAACGACCTAGGGCCTGACTTGCCTGTCACTCTCCAGGGAAACTCCTGAAGCAGAGGAAAGGCCAAGGGAGTAATGAATGTGCCCACCAGGCTGGGCTCGTGCTAAAGAAACACTCATAGAAGATCACATGATCTACTACTAGATCTGCTCGGCCCCTGGAAGCCATCAGGAGTGACAACCGGCGGCTCCGTGTGGTGCGTCGGGCACTGTCGTAACACCGGGAGATATTCCAGGCCTCACAGCGCAACACATTCTACTTTCTCAAGGCCAGGACCCTCGTTAACGCTAAGACTGGCTGGTACTTGCTTTACAAAATAATTCTGAAAAAAAGTAATTAACATTACTGTAGATAGAAACTCACCTGGCTCCTCGTTTGAAGTGGTGAAAATACTATTATAAGATCTTCGAACACGTAAAGTTATGCAACCATTCTCATGTAGGCAAAATAAACCATCTCGCTGAAAGCAGGGTATTACCTTTAAACAGATGATTCGTTTATTTTTAAAAACAAAATAAATTAAAGAGTATATACTGTGGAATTCAAAAGTTCATATGTAGAGGATATAGGCTAAAAGAAAAAAACAAACAAAAATATACTACATAGTCCCCAAGTTTTATAAGTAAATGAACATTTAAAAAATCCATTTATAATCATAAAAATTTGTCTTTATCCATGTAACTTAAATAGTTCGGTAAATATCTCCAGATCAGTCAGAAGAATTTCTAGGATACATCAAGTCAATCAAAAGTGTAAGAAAATAAGAAATGTACAACATTGTTAATTTTTAATAAACAAAAAGAGAGCGTCGAACTAAGGCCCTTTGTATGGTTAGGCTCTTCCCCTCCCCCGACTTCTGGGGAGGCAAAGATAAACGCCGATACCTGCAGGAACGGGACGCCCGTGCGCTCGATCGCAATCACGCCTACGGTCTGGTTCACCTCGAGGTCCAGGACTAAGATCTCCCGGGGATAGAGCAGCAGCATGTGGTTCCTTTTGGAAGGCAGGTAGGCCAGCTGCAGGCAGTCGTTGAGGGTTATGAACTCGGCACTAAAACAACCAAAGCTGTGCTTTAGGCCCCAGAAAGGAGTCAAAGATTCATCCACATCAGTAAAGCTACTCAAGAGCTGCATCGTGCACTTTCCACATGAAACTGTCAGTGAGCCCTAGGCGGTGTGGCTCAGTGGATAGCGCACTGGCCTGTGGACTGAAGGGTCCCAGGTTCGATCCCGGTCAAGGGCACATGCTCAGGTTGTGGGCTCGACCCCCAGTAGGCGGCGTGCAGGAGGCAGCCAATCAATGGTTCTCTCTCATCTTTGATGTTTCTCTCTCTCCCTCTCCCTTCCTCTCTGAAATCAATGAAATTATATTTTTTTTAAAAAATGTCAATGAGAATGTACAACTGTCTATGAAACGACCAACAGAGCCGAGTATCTAAAACTTAAACCTCCACCACGTGCCAAAACCCAAATTATGACAATAATATTGTAGAGGCTGAGTGAGATGTGTTTCTAAATATTGAAAAATATAGAGTAGTAAGTCTATGATATAAGATGACAGGTTAAGTCTATGATATACTAGGCATTCATAGGACAGCAGTTTTATTTTTATTTGCAATTAGAAGTACTAAACAGATGCTGAAATCAAGACTCAGGATAAGACAAAACGTTTAGCGTAACGAGGGCACTGGTCAGCGGACTGTGTGTGGCCTTGGGCAAGACTTAACCAGCCTGTGGATTAATATATAAAAATGATATTTACATATAAATTAAAAATGTATTTGCAGAGCAATTTGTATTTTACCATTTTTTTTTTACCATATATTTTACTGTCTTCATTTCCTTTTTTAAAGAAAATACATTTATTGATTTCAGAGAGGAAGGGAGAGAGAGAGAAACATCAGTAATGAGACAGAATCACTGACAGGCTGCCTCCTGCACACCCTCTCTGGGGATCGAGCCCACAACCTGGGCACAGGCCCCTTGACCTCCTGGCTCATTGGTCAACACTCAACCACTGAGCTACACCGGCTGCGATTCTTTTCCTTTTAAGCTGCCTGAAATCTTTTCTGAAACAAAGTAGGGCAATTTACTCACTTATCATAGCATTTTCTTCTGTGTAAATAAAATATACAAAATCCATGAGGACTTTAAAAGATTGTTAAAGAGTCTCAACAAAGCCTTTTAGTAATCTGTGATTATCGCTTATACTTAGTCATAACCTTTTTACACTAAATATATTTCAATAGGAATAGGCATAGTTATATTCTATTTTCTACATAAAAATACTATTAAAAGGTTTTGAAATTTAAAATAAAGTTAGCTTAGAGGACTAGAGAGGGGAATGTGGGCTGCATTAAACGCCTGGCACTGCCATTTCCTGTTTGGGTGAGGTGAGGAACAAAACAATGTGAGACACAATTTCCTCATTTCTAACACGGGACCAGTGCTACTGCCCAGGACTGTAGCACGGCCAAAATATAATAATGTGCGTGAAAACCCAGAGCACTTCTATTTGAAGGTATTCATAATTCATTTCCCCTAAACTCACTGTGAACATGATTCATATGAGAAAAAATGTAATATATATAAATCATAACTTATAAAACTACTCAGACTACACAATAATTATTTCTTTATGAGACAGAATCAATGGAAAATAAAGTTCTCATGAGCTATTTAAGGAGCTATCTTAAATTATTTTGGCACAGGGTGGGGGATAAATTAGTGGACTTAACCAGCCTGTAGATTAATATATAAAAATGATATTTACATATAAATTAAAAATGTATTTGTAGAGCAATTTGTATTTTACCATATATTTTTCAGGTAATTACCACAAAGTCTAGATAGAATAATCTTAGCATATTAAAAGTAAAGGCTCTTTTAAAATAAATGCCAAAAAAAACTGCCAAGGTAATAAAAAATGGAAGTATAATCATGGCTCTATGAAGAAAACAGAAATCTATTTCTAATGCATAAAATTAGTTACGTAAACTAAAATTTTATTCAGTTGCAGTTTCTGATATGAACAATAATAGCTAGGATTTGCCAAGTGAATGCTTATTAAGCATTAGCCACTATGCTAAGTACTTAGATTACTGCATCTATTAATCCTCACAGCAACCCTGTGAAATCCCTTAAAACACTATGTTAGAGATTGGGAGAGTGAAATCTGAGCAAGATCGAAGAATCTTCCGAGTCGGATAGCTACAACTTCCTCTAGAATCCTGGCCCTAACCAGTATGAGAAACATCTTTACATGCATAAGAAAAATACCCTTATTTTACAGCTCAAGGAATTGCATAGCATTTAAGTCAGGAAAATTTATTTAAAATAAAAAGCCAGATCTTGTCCTCAGATTTCAAATATAATCAATGGCCACAATGTTAGAACGTTCATTCACTATTTCAGAAGTAAGTATCAGAAGTCAAAAATGTTAACCAGGAGAAAATCAGCGGGGGTGGGGGGTCGGCACAATGCGTGGACACAAAGGAGCCACGGTACACGCTGAGGCTCCTCTTAGGGGCGGAGACAGAAAGAGTATTTTTCCTCTTATAAATTCAAAAGTGGAAAGGAGGACGGGTGAGATGAGGAAAATCAATCACAGTACAAGTTCAAAACTGATTTTTTCAAGAACAGACGATAAACAGATGAATGTTGTTGTTAGCTTCACGCTGTAACTTACCTAGGTTTCTCCTGAGTGATTAAGATTTTGACTTTATTAAGAGCCTTCTTGGCCCCCGTGGCGGCAGCCAGTTTGCTATGAGCTGGGCTAGAGTGCGGGCTGGATATGTAGACTTTTTTCCCAGGGCCGGAGGGAGGCTTGGAGGGGGAGAAGTCTGAGATGAACACAATACCCTCGCTGGTGAGTACTATATGGAGAGAAGCAAACCCGACTGAAG
Organism: Myotis nattereri; assembly: GCF_964212035.1. Taxonomy (NCBI): domain Eukaryota; kingdom Metazoa; phylum Chordata; class Mammalia; order Chiroptera; family Vespertilionidae; genus Myotis; species Myotis nattereri. Next base: position 61,642,764 of record NC_138088.1, read on the forward strand.
TTTAATCCAGTTTAGCACAGTTTTCTCCAATATGATTTTGAGAGCAAGGTAACGATAATTTTAACAGTACAGAACTGGCAGTGTTTGCAGTCATAACGTAACGGAATGTTCTCCAAGTTGAAGTGAAACAGGTGGCCCGTTATGATTCATCCGAGGCCTCCAAGCTCAGCATTCTAAATTAATGTTTTATATTAAAAAGATACCAGAGCCCTAGCCATTTTGGCTCAGTGGACAGAGTGTTGGCCTGTGGACTGAAGGGTCCTGAGTTCGATTCCAGTCAAGGGCACAGGCCTGGGTTGCGGGCTCGATCCCTAGTGGGGAGTGCAGGAGGCAGCCAGTCAATGATTCTCTCTCATCATTGATGTTTCTATCTCTCTCTCTCTCCCTCTCCCTTCCTCTCTGAAATCAATAAAAATATATTTTAAAAAAAATAGATACTAGAAGGTTCCTGGCAGAAAAAACAAATGTTTGTTCTTTCAAATTCAGTGCATGGACTTTCATTAAAAACCCTCCCTCATTATATCATATAATTGCAACATCTAAATACTTTTTTGAATATAAAATCACAAAAATCCCATATATACAGGGTGTCCCTAAAAAATGTATACACACAATGTAGATTCTATTACTTTTCAAAAATGTAATGTATTTTAATAAACACTGCCTTTATAATTATTCAAAGTGTGTATACATTTTTAGGGACACCCGATATATACATATACATGAGGCTCTACCTATCACACTTAGCTAGGTTCAAATATTTGACTTGATGATATAAATTTATGATTATCATGAACTACTCAGTCTAAATATATGTCTTTTTCTTCTTCATCCTCAGATGGAATCTTAGGATGTCTAGGGAGTTCTTTTTCTCTGTGGATCTAGAGTAAAGTAGAATGCCAACAGTGGTCTCCACCCAACACAACTGGCCACTCTCCACCCGCTTCTCCCTTGTTCCCTTTATCCTGTTTCACTTTGTTCTACCACCTGTGGCCGCTATTACACTAGACGTTACCAATTCATGACGCTCTGAGGTTAGGCCTGCCTCCCTCTCACTAGAACTCGATGAGGGCAGGGGTCTTTGCCTTGTTTCACAGAGATATTCTAGGCCCCAGAACAGGCCTCCCATATAGTAATAGCCCAAGAAACATCTGTTGGATAATTGGATAAAAATGTTTTCTAAGTAATGCAGTCATAAAAATACCTAAAAACAAAACCTAATTTATCCTGTTTTACTTTGCACGTCGGTAAAAGCAACTTCTGCAGGAAAAAAACTCCCTTGGGCTTCCTCTGTTCCCTGCATGCGTCTGGTTATGGCACTGGTTAGAACAATGCTTTTTTAAAAAGGAAGGGCTGAATTTGGTCAGATTAAATGAAACACTTAACTCAGGTTCTTTAAATGTTCCAGGAAAAAGAAGTTTAATTAAATTCGAGTTGGTAACAGCACAACGACTCTCTCTCTGGCTAATCTAATTCTATTCACAAATTCAACACAGTGGAGTCCAGCTGCTGAATCAAACATCTAAGTATCAAAACACCTGCCAACGCTATGGGTTATGACAGCGCCTGCGTCAGCAGCTGCAGGTTATGATTCACGCCTGTAGGAGGAGCTCAGAGGTGTGCCTCCCCCTCTGCTCAGCCGTTTGGACAGTTTTGATACATAACGCATGTGACATGTGCAGTGTTAACTATATGATAAACACCTCAACTCATTTTCCACAGAAACCATTACTCACAAGTTAAATGGGAGGAATCAAACGGGTCGAAAGAAAAGGAAAGGATGTTGTCTGCGTAGCTCTTCTTCCAGAGTTTGGTGCCGGTGTCCGCATTCCAGAGCACGATGTAGTTTGGCGGGTGGATTGCGAGCAGCAAGTCTCGGGAGGCATCTTGGCTCCATAACCACTGAACGTCTGCAAAGACCAGACAAGGGCAGAGCTCAGTGACCACCCACCTCAAAACACTTGCATGCTGGCTGTCCTTGATAGTTACTAGTGTGCGGTTTTTTACATAATCCTTAAAATCTTAACGATCCCCCCACGCAGTGTAGCATATGTGTGTCTGTGTGTCAAGACTGCAGCGGAAAGTTAATTTGATATAAAAATTAGATGCGTGGACATCAGCATCTCAAGGTCAAAACTGGCAAGTAATCTGAAATCTTACTTCAAAGAAAAGACAAGGCTATTTGCAGTAATCAATACTTAAAACTTTATGTCAAAGACTGTCCTGGGCATGATGATCTCTGGTGCCAGGCTTTCCTAATGTTTTTGAGGAATTATTTAATGGGGCTTTGCAGTTTCATGTTTTTTCACAACAATAAACAAGATAATATCTAGCTCAGTACTTAGAACATAGTAAGTACCCAACAAATATGTTTTAAACTGTCATTTTTAAAAATTCACTCAGTCAAAACAGCCCATCAGTCAAAGCCTTGAGTTCATAGCATACTCTTATTGGTTTTAAGACAACAAGTACACAAATTATCTATATAAAAATGAAGATAAAATTCTGGTGTCTATTAATGAAAAGCAAGCACCGAGGGCCACTAGAAAACAGCAGTTTGGCCACGTTTACTCATCCTGTAGCTTAATCTACAAGACTGTTTGTAGCAGCTTAACTTTTCTCATCAAGCATGACGGAGGCGGATGTTGAAATTAATGCATTTTACCAAAACTCAAATCAGCTGAGATTTGAGGAAATATGCCCAGAAGTGAATTAATAAGGATAAAAAAAAAAAACCCAACTAGATTCAGACCCAGAGACCAGGCTGAACACAATCAAGAGCTAAGCGGGAAGGGATGGGATTAAAGGAAGGGTATGAATGCCAACAGCAGAGCCCGCCTTCCCTCACCCTGGATGGGCTTGGCGTGCTCTTGGATCTCACACTGAGCCACCCCGGCCGCCACATCCCACACGATGATTTTCCCATGGACGTCGGCAGAAGCGAGGCGCAAGGAGTACGGCGAGCCGATGTTATGGTGGTAATTTTCTCGGGCCCACTTAACCTGGCATCGAGAAGAAAGCGGGTCAGGGGAACACTTGCGCTGGATGAAATTAAACGTGTGTCCCGTCCTTGAGCCGTAGGCACCTACTTCCCTTTGTGTATGTCCGTCCTCTTTCCTGCCCTGCTCCTCCCCCAATGTTTTATGTGCCTACCTGCAGCTTAGCGGGCCCTGAAACGGAGACTTCCGTGATCCTCCCAGACCCCGACCGCTGGGCCACATCAGCCCCTTGGTCTCCCCACGGTGCATTACGGGCGCCTCGCTCATCATCTTCCTCGCTAGACAACGAGCTGTTTGGCGGCTTTCATCTCTCTCCCTGGTACCTGCTAAGTGCTCAGAACTAATAACGAATGCGAGGCCCAGCAAAGATAGCGCTGGTGTTTCCGGTCAGCTCTGCAGTCACCTCAGAACCAGCATTTCCTAGCTCATCCGGAAGGACGTTAAGTCGTATGTGTGGAAGGAGTAGGTTAACCCCAGACAGACGGTTATAGTTAAAAGCTGCTCCACGTGTACGCGGAGGACTTCATGAGCGTGTAGTGACATTTAACACGAGAACAGACAACAGGTTCAGGGCCAGAGGCATTGGACTCACCTTGACAACATCAGCTTTATGCTTTTCTAGAACTTGCAGCGTCTGGGCAGTGCTGGCATCGACCACCACCACAAGGGAATGGCATCCATAGGCAATCAAACCTTGCCAGCCCCTGGCAAAACAGCCATGTGGAAACTCAAGTCAAACAGAGCAAGAGGCATCCTAGATAAACGACAGATAGAACTAATAGGCATTAATTACCACCAGTAACCCTATTATTTAAGCTCAAAGGTCAGCCTTTTACATGATCTCATTTAAATAAAAGGTTTGGCTGAGCTCCAAAAATGCTTGTTGAAATTCGTGTTTCATTTGGGAAAAAAGGCTCTGAGAGACGCAGTGCACACAGAGCCGGGAGAGGGAATAAAGCAACTCCTGTCCTTGTCCCGGAGGCCGCCCTGCTCCGCCTCCGCCACTCCTCGGGCTCCCAGCGCCGGGGACCAGGCTGCAACGTCTGTGATCAGTCCCGGTTCCGGGGAACCAGGCGGCACCGGGCGGTCAGTCCCGGTCCTCCAACCGGGGAACCAGGCGGCACCGGACGGTCAGTCCCGGTCCTCCAACCGGGGAACCAGGCGGCACCGGACGGTCAGTCCCGGTTCCGGGGAACCAGGCGGCACCGGACGGTCAGTCCCGGTCCTCCAACCGGGGAACCAGGCGGCACCGGACGGTCAGTCCCGGTCCTCCAACCGGGGAACCAGGCGGCACCGGCCGGGAGGCGGCAGCCCTGGCCAGGCCCCAGCCCCCTCCGCCAGGGCAGCCCGCTGTCCGCTGGCCACCCGATCGCTGTCAGAGCCGCAGCGACATTTCTCCGTGAAAAGGCGGCGGGAAGGCAGGGCCGGGTGGCGTCGGGCACGGGCGCGCTTTGCGGATGAGTGGAGGTCGGGGCAGGGAGAGAGTGCAGGGAGGGCGGCCTCGGGAGCGGCCGGGCCGGTCAGCGGAGGGGCCGCGGGGGGAGGGACACGGGTGTTCCCGGCGGGTGTGGGGCAGAGAAACAAAGATGCGAGAAAGGACGGGGCAAATACACGTGCCCGCGAGGCAGGTACCACCCAGAGCCGCGGCCCTCAACCTCGGCTGCACCCCAGCATCACCGGGGAATCTGTAAAACCCTGGCTCCTGGGCCTCATCATTGGTAACAAAGAAACAATTTCCGGAGGAGGAGGCCCAGGAATCAGGATTTTACAAAGATTCCCAGGTGATCCCAATGTGCAGCCCAGGTTGAGAACCGCTGTTTTAGAGCAACAACCACCAGCGCGAAGAGAAACTCTCCACGATGGGAGGGCGGCACCCCGTCCGGGCGAGGCCGAACGGACCCGGGTGACACCGCGGCCGCTCCCCGTCCCTCAAGCTCCAGGCCTCGGGGCCCGGCGCCCTCACCAGTCCACCGCCGCCTTGTTGTGGGCGCTGAGGGCCCCGGTGAGGGTGCGGGCCGACACCTTGAAATTCACCGTGAGCGGCAACATCGCCGCGGCAGCCCGAGCGCTCGGGGCCGACCAGCAATCCGGAAGCGGGGGCCTCTGCACTTCCGCTCCCAACACAGTCCGGGCGGCTCCGTGGGCGTCGCCACTTGGTTCCGCCGGTTCCAAGATTCCACCACCCCTGGTTATCCCTGACCTTGTCCGCCACTCCCGGTTCCTCCTCCTTCGGATTCCGCCTCCTTCAGGTTCCGCCTCCTTCAGGTTCCGCCTCCTTCAGGTTCCGCCCCTTGAGGGTTCCGCAGCCCTGAGGGTCTGCAGCTGTGTTTGGGCCTGGGCTGGGCCTGGGAAGAAGTGTGCTCCCCTCCAGTCACGCCTGTTCTCGCCACTGTGAGATTGCCGAGGCCTCCGTATCTTGCCGGAAATCGTGAAAAGAAGAGCTCAAAAGGCCCAGGTAGCCTTTCTGCTTTTGGCCAGGTAACTCCGGGCAGCACCAGTCCAGGCAGCGCTGCTCTGTAGGTCGCAGAGGACACGCGGGGGTGGGATGAACTGGATGCAATGGAGAAAGCGAATTAGATGAAGGGCGTGATTATAAAAATTTCTAAGTGTGGAGAACATTCCACATCCGGTTTGGAAACACGAGAGAGAGCGTTCTTCCCGAGGCAGGTGCCGGTGCCTGTTGGGAGAGCTTTCACGTTGCAGGTTCTCCTCTTCGCCTTCCTCGCCCAGATCGCTCCCTTTATCCCTTCCCTGCAGCACTTTCCAACAGATGTCCGGTTCTCGCCGAACACATGGAGGTCCTCGGGCAACAAAAGGGGCAACATATTGGTATTTTGTCCCCCGGGTCCTGTGTCCACCTGCCGCTCTTACAAAGCAGCTTCCTCGGGCACCACCTGCAATGTCCACTCAGGTAAAGACAGTGAACGGTCTGGCGCTTAGTGGTTCTCCGGCCACGGCACCCCTGGCTGCTCCCTGCCTGCTGTCCACCTTCCCTGCACCACACCCTGCCCTCTGATGTGTCGGGGCCACCGAGATGCCCACACCACAGACCTAAACGTATCATCCCTTCTTAAAATTCTTCGGTGCCTCCTGTGACCACCGATTGCTAAATGGCTCCCAACATTCATTCTCCCCTTCTCCCATTGGAGCAGAACCACGATTTGTGCCCAGGAGGATGGCCACACAACTGACCTGCCAGCATAGCTCATTCCTGGGGCCACTTAGCCTCTGCCTGGGTGTGCGTACCCAGTTACTGACTCTTTTATTCAAACTGGAGGACTTTCTCCAGTTTGATTTCTCCTTCGGATTTTATTAGTTCAAATAAACAGTGTCTTAACATTGTTACTCATGGATAGCACTTCCTAAGTCCGATTAACCTAACCAGATTGCATCTGATATGTGATCATGATTTCTTAGGGGGAAAAAACATGATTCTATTGATTTCTCCTCTTAACAAGCTTGGACTTTGGTGGAAATAGATTGTGAGACGTTCTCGCAGGTTTAAGAATTCCATTGTCCACTCTTTCACAGAATCCTCTAATTGTTGCAACTAAAAAAATTGCCAATTTGCCACTGTTTCTTTGAATCTCTGAGTGTCATACTTGTGCTTCTACCCAAGGGCAGGTGACCAACCGACTTGTAATTTAAGATATAACTCAAGACTAGTGACGTGATTCAAACATGCCCTAGAGCAAGGCCTGAGCGTGGACAGACGGAATCAAGCAGCCCGGATGCCAAGAAAAGACATTGCAGGGTCTCCCAGTGCCCTGACCTTTGCTGAAAGTGCTCGCTTCGAGACCATCTCATTGGACTTTTCTGCAACATGAAGAACAATATAAGAACTTAAAAAATATATCCATACTCTTCATTCGCTAATGTAATTATTTTTGTGTTTACACATTTCTCCCAGTTCTTGCCAAATGAAGATATGTTTTACATAGTTGTATAATACACGTACATCTTCAGTTCTTATTTGAACAGTCTATCAGAATCATATTTACACTATTTAAATCTGAGCATAATTACCGGTTGAATGATTTCACAGTATTTGGTAGAGTGGATATACAAGTTATTTAGCTATTCCACTACTGCCCGATATTTAAGCTAGCCCATTTTTTAAAAAAATAGCAAAGATAAAGCTACAGTAAATATTGTGCTTATAGTTGGTTTTAATTCTATGAAGTTATTTCTTAAAAATAATTCACAGGAGTGAGTATAATTATATTTTTATACTATTAAATGTTTTAAATTACAAAATAAATAAATGCTTATTGCAGAAAATATGGAAGTTTCAGAAAAGCATAAATACAAAAAATTAATTATAAAGGGTGTCCCAAAATTCATGCAAGAAGTAATTTTGATAGAAAACACAGGTTTATAATTAAAAATTGTAAATTTTTTATTGATTCATAAAGGATACAGTATAGGGTTATGCATGGAATAGCACATCGGGTAAATGGCCTCCACAGCTTTGCTGGCACAGACGCAAAGCTGTGATCTTCATTGGTCTTCATTGTCCCTGCTCCTGGGCCATCATTGGTACTTGGTCATGCTTATCAAATTGAAGGGATTGAAATCAAAGGGCAACAGATATTAGAATCTGATTCAATAAGCCAAGTAAAATTAGGCTTTTATTTTTTGTTGTTGTTAATGCTCACACAAGATTTGAATTTTGGGACACCCTTTATGATCACTGGTAAGAGTGGCTTCTTTTAAATGACTCTCTTCCTTTAGAAATTAATCTGTTTTATTTTTTATAAACTGAGGTCACACTATAAGAACTATTTTACTCCCCTCTTTCCCACTCAATAATCAGATGTAAGCATTTGCAAATAGTTTCCTAACTTAATCTCCCCTTTATTTTTTGAAATTTTTTTTAAAATACAGAAACTTAACCTTTTTAATGGATAAAAGGCACTGCCCACTGTCTGCGCTTTTCACACACTGAAAGCATGTCTTTCATCGCTTGACTGCCAGACACCGTCCGACCGCACGATGTTCCGTGTTAGTCATGGCCACAGGCCTGGCGACAGTCACAGGAGCTGAAGAAAAGCAGCCCTTTCTGAAGTCGCCAGGTGACTCCAAATCAGAAGCCCAGCCAGGTGCTCGGCCTGTAGGCACAGCCTCCTTCCCTCCCGTCCTGCTTCTCTCACTGGCCTGCTCTGTGGGGCCTCAGGTGCGGCAGCAGTGACTCCCCGAATCCATGCTCACTACCTGCACGGACCCTCAGGCCGCCGGCTTCCCAGCCTCCCCTGGCCTGGCCGTTCCGGTCCAAGGCAAGCCATCAGCCTCACACCGGCGGGGGGGCGGGCAGAGGGAGGCACCCCGGGTGGAGGGGAGAGACTGCCACAGACCACGCCCCACCGCCAGGCCTGTCTAGACACCAAGCCGGCGGATCCCTGCGAAGGCGGCCCCTCCCTCTGAGGGATGCGCTTTGAGGGTGAAGCCAGTGCCCTGGCTTCCAGGCACATTCATTAGACGGTCACACCTGGCTTCCCTCGGTGCCCAGCTCCGCACATCTGCCCCTGTGCATGAGGGCTTGCAGGAGAGAGCAGAGAAGTCATGAGTCTTCCTCTCGTCAGGAAGTTAATTAATTCCCTGTAGGAGTCAGGCTTACATTTCCCGTTTAAGTGACATTTTCCCTTTCCTACCCTAACTTCCCCTCCAGTAAAATGGCCGTGGGTTCAAAGGTCCTGATTTTACGTCTTGCGTTTTCTGGCTGAGCGCTCGCGGCTGAAAGCCAGGCAGAAAGGGCAGCGAAGCAGCCGTGGTCGGCCGTCACGGTGTCTGTGGCTGAGGGATCCGCGGGTCTCTGCTTTCTGGCCCCGCAGGACTCCGCTGCGTGGTGCTGTGTTCTTGTCGGGGTTCATTGGCATTGCTCCACGTGCCTGGGGCTCATCCATCCTCCACAGGAGGCAGTCGGTACCTCGATGCGAACGTTAGCGATTTAAGGAAGTGATAACAACACACCATCGATTTTTAAACGTGGGGACGTGGTCTGTCCCTGAAAAGCACCTGTTTTTCTAAAACAGAGCATGTCAGACGCAGTAAAAGCCTCCTTAATGCTTTTAACACCAGGGGGCTCCCAGTGGCCCCGGTCGAATCCGTCTTCCCCGGCCATCCCCGCCCCCCCCCCCCCCCCCCATCCATCCTCCCTCACCACACGGGTTCACAGAGCACCGGTTAGGCTGGGGCGGGCTCAGCTGGAGGCCACTGCCTTCCCCTGACCCCGGGGCTGCAGCGAGGAGGCAGGCAGGCCTCCTGGGGGTGAGCCAGCCAGGGTAACGCCTCTCTTCTCCCGCTGGTGGCCTTTGTCGACCCTGCTTCCTCTACCTGGTCCTTCTTTGGTTGGCTCTTCCTCTTCCTCCTGGGGCGCTAGAGAGGCCCTGGGGGGCTGATTGGCAGATCAGCTTTCTTCCTGTCTCCTCTTCTTAGGGCAAGTCTGTCTGTCTCTCCTGCCCCAGGACTGTCCCTCTGACCAGGGCGTAGCTGCAACACTGCAGGGACCCCCACGCTAACTTCTGTGGGGGTATGGACCCTCCATGGCACCCACTGGGCAGCTGAGACAAGGATGGGGGGGGGGCAGGAATGGCTGGGACACAGCCTGTGACCCTCAGCTTGCAGGGGCTGAAAGCACGTCCTGGTTGAACCAATGGATTGGCCGTAGGTAGGAAGTTGCCCTCCACGTGTGCACACAGAAATGCCACACTAAGTCGGCTGCAGCCAGCTCTGAGCTCCCACCAACCCGACTGGTAGGGTATGCAAGCCCCACCCCACATGACCATCTCTCTGGTTTTAATGAGAGATCAGAACCGGTCGGTGGCAACCAGGAAACCCACTTTGCAGATGGACAAGTGGAGGCATGTGGTGCCGTGTGAAAGTGTGACGAGTGAACCGGGCGGAAGCAAAGTCCCCCCTGAACTCAGCCTGTGAGTCCCCGGGGCTGTGCGGCTTCTGCCCTGTCGCGGGCGGCAAGTGTGAGCATCAGACGGCGCTGGGAGGAGGTGAACCTGGTGTCATTTCCCCTTGAGTTTCAGTTTAATCTGGGCCGTCACTCGGACCAGCACTGTCTTCTGTTCCAAACCTGCAGCTCCTCCCGCTGTCCATTCAGAGTCCTTTGCTCCTGAAACCAACGTGTAGCTCACAGAGGGCTGCAGTGCTGCTGGTCTGGCTTCCATGTAACTTAGAAAGTAAATCGAATCTCTATCAGCAAACCCTGGGGACATGGCGCTTGCCTTTAAACAAAGCACGTGCCCTTCCACCTCGGACTCTTCAGCGCAGGTTTATTTTTAGTCCAGTGGCCTTGCCGTCCTTTCGGAACGTGAAAAGGTTGTCTGCTGTCTGTGCCCCAGATCCTGACCCACGCGTCTCTTTCCGTCCATCTGATTTTCCGTAATTGAGGGCTGTCTCGTCCACTTCCCTTCCCGTCTCTATTTCCATCCTCTCCCTCTCGTTTCAGACCCACTCGCTTCTCTGCTTCCCGGCGCTGCTCTGCTGCTGGCAATGGAGGCAGCCAGGTGCACCGCGAGATCTAATTGCTGGGAGTTATCGAGAGCATTTAATTCACATAATTGTGTTTGATTAGAAAAGAACGACTAAATCTGGGATCGAATCTGCTGGGGCGTAACTATTTTAGGGCTCGTGATTAGGGACTTAAATACGACTGGGCAATTTCTTCTGCCTGTTTGAGGCATCTATTTCCACTTATAATGATGAATCTCCTTGTAAAACCCTCTAAGACAGTGGTTCTCAACCTCAGCTGCACGTTAGAATCACCTGGGAATCTTTTTAAAAATCCTGATTTCTGGGCCTCATCCTCCGGAAATTCTGTTTCTTTGTTGGGGGGGGGGGGGGCGGGCGGGGCACAACATTGGTAACAAAGACACAGAATTTCCGGAGGATGAGGCCCAGAAATCAGGATTTTAAAAAGATTCCCGGGTGACTCTGATGTGCAGCCAGGCTGAGAACCGCTGCTCTAAAGGATCGCATTTTATACTTCACCGGGGGCTGCGCGTTTTCAGTGATGTGATCACCGTAACGTTGACTGTTTCGGGTGCTTTTCCATCATCTGTTGAGGTTGGAAGCGGAGCCTGAGGCCACATGACCTGGCCAGAGCCTGCTAGCAGGAGGCGGCCCCTTCCCTGGCCCTCAGGTTTCAGGGTCAAGTCTCCTTCCGTTGCCATGGCAATGCCCAGTTATCCCTGAATTTGCTTTTCCATTTGTCTTCAAAAAATCTGGGAATGACGCTCCCAGCCTCCCGGAAGCAGGGCATGGCAGCTTGTTATTCAACACTTTCTGCAGAAGAAGGCGGCGAGGAGCTCCCATCGGAAGCTGGCCACTGCCCAGTCATGGCCTTTAAACTACAGCCTGTTCCCTTCGACCAGCGGTTCTCAACCTGTGGGTCGCGGCCCCTGTGGCGGTCGAATGACCTTTTCACCGGGGTCGCCTAAGACCATCCTGCAGATCAGATATTTACATGACGATTCATCACAGCAGCAACATGACAGTTAGGAAGTAGCAACAAAAATAATTGTATGGTTGGGTCACAACATGAGGAACTGTATTTAAAGGACCAGAAGGTTGAGAACCACTGATCTAGTGGATTCAAACATAACTCCTGGGGCCAGGTCATTACAGGGGCTCTTAACTGCTTTCTCCCCGAAACCAGCGCCAGCCACGTGCCTTCCCTCTTAGCTACAGAACGTGTTTTCCTCCAGAGACGCTCCTCCACCGGCTTAGACCTGGGGAGCGAGGAGACCACCCGGCCAGCCGCTCCGGCTGCAGAATAAACGCGTTCCATACGCATCACCCGACTGCTCTGACATTGTGACCGTCCTGCCAGTTTTCTTTATATAATTTGAAATAAAAGAATCATTTCTGGTAGGAAAATAGGGAGGTAAGGCCCCGGGTAAGGAGGGGTAAATGGGAAACAGCTCATTTCAACACCAGCTGAGCCCCCGCACCGCCCCCCCCCCCTAGCCCCCAGGCGGGTTCTGCCTTTTTAGAAAGTTGCCTGGAGACAAGGACCACAGCTCTGGGCTGGGCATGGAGAGAGGCAGGCACCAGTGGGCGGGGCTGCGAGAGCTGTGGGGACCTGGGGGAGTTTTCAGATCTGAATCCACACTTTTCGCTCCAGACGGGTTCGTGAGTCTGTTGCGTGCACCTGACCCGAGGGCGGGCGGGAAGCTGCTGTCCTCAGCTCCCTGGTTAACAGTTGTTTTCATGATTTCCCACAGAGCAGGTGTGTGAGCCCAGTCGACCTGGGGTGCTGCTCCCCGACCTGAGATGCTGGTCACGGACCTGGGGTGCTGCTCCCCGACCTGGGGTGCTGGTCCCCGACCTGGGGTGCTGGTCACCGTCTGCTGTCACAGCTCACTTCCTGGCAGGATCTACAAGGTGGTGTTGCTCGGACGGAGAGTTCGGGAAACGTCTCTGGAGGAAAGGGAGAGAGAAAGAGAAACATCCATGATGAGAGAGAATCATTGATCGGCTGCCTCCTGCACGCCCCCCCCACTGGGATGGAGCCTGCAACCCGGGCCTGTGCCCTGACCAGGAATGGAACCCTGATGCTCAACCACTGAGCCACACCAGCTGAGCACACTCATTTATTTTTAAAGTTGACGCCAGAGATAAAGAACTCGTGCATAGCCTTAACCGTGACCTGGGCCATGACATAGGAAGTCCCCCGAGCGCCTGCTCCCGTCACAGGGTGCCCTTTTGAGGCTGGAGGGGATGTGGGGGCACGCTGGGCTCCCCAGGGACAAGCCTGCCCGGAAATAATGATGGTGATGCCCCCTCACTGTGGCAGCCGCCGTGGCCGGGGCGTGGCTGGGAGTGCGTGGACGGCAGGTGAATGACAGCAATAAGCAGCCGCGGCACCTCCTGCTACGAGCCACGTGCTGATGGGCCCGTAGGTGCAGTTTCATTACATCCGTCCCGGCGCCCGAGGAGGCAGGTCCCCTATTGTCCCCACTGGTTCAGGGGGACGCGGAGGTTCTGAGAGGCCACGGCTCTAAAAGCGACTGCGGAGGAGCAGACACCAGGCTGGGACCCGACTGCCCCACTCACTCCGAAGCCCGGGTCCATCTCTCCCAGGTGGTCTCATGGGAAGACGCCTGGAGGTAGGTCACTCAGGGTGGCTGCTGGGGGCGGGGGGGGGGGGGTCATCGCAGCAGCCGCCTGGGACGTTTCTTTCCAGCTTATTGCCCTGCCCAGGCCTGCCGCCCCCTGTGGTCCTGGGGCGAGTGGGTCCGGGGCGAGTGGGTCCTGGGCGAGTGGGTCCGGGGCGAGTGGGTCCGGGGCGAGTGGGTCCGGGGCGAGTGGGTCCTGGGGAAAAGCCACCTGATGCCCAGAGAGCACCCTGCTGCCTCCCGTGGAAGAGGAACCCTGAGCGCACGACAGCCGCTGTCTCCAGTTCGACCACAGACGCCACTCTATTCTCGCCAAAGCCCGTGTCTGCGCTCAGAGCACCTGTGAGACTTTGACAGACAGTGGCTCACTCAGCCCTGATCTCCTCACCGATAGTTCAGAGACGGGAACAGACCCAGGGTCTGGTCAGGGAAGAATGAAACCGGCGACGGGTCCCGCCGGGTTGCCAGGAGGAGGACTCAAGCACCAGACCAGCCCGGCTGCATGGCTCAGTGGTTGAGCATCGAACTATGAACCAGGAGGTCACAGTTGATACCTGGTCAGGGCCCAGGCCCGGGTTGCGAATGGAGTATAACTGTCACTATTCGCAGATGACATGATATTGTTCGTAGAAAACCCTAAAGACTCCATCAAAAGACTACTAGACTTAATAAATGAATTTGGCAATGTAGCAGGATACAAAATTAACACCCAGAAATCTATGGCTTTTTATACACCAATAATGAACTCACAGAAAGAGAAATTAAAAAAGCAATCCCATTTACCATTGCAACAAAAAAATTAAGATACCTAGGAATAAACTTAACTAAGGAGGTAAAAGACCTGTACTCAGAAAACTACAGGCCATTGAAAAAACAGATAGAGGAAGACATAAACAAATGGAAGAATAAATATACCATGTTCATGGATTGGTAGAATCAACATCATTAAACTGTCCCATACTACCCAAAGCAATCTATAGACTCAAAGCAATCCCCATTAAAATACCAACAGCATATTTCACAGACCTAGAAAAAACTCTCCAAAAATTCATATGGAATAAAAAAAAAAAAAAAAAAAAAAAAAAAAAGGCCCCATACAGCTGCAGCACTCCTGAGAAAGAAGAACAAAGTTGGAGGAGTCACAATATCAGATATCAAGCTGCATTACAAAACCACTGTTCTCAAAACAGCCTGGTACCGGCACAAGAACAGACATATAGACCAACGGAATAGAATAGAGAACCCTGAAATCAACCCAAGCCATTACGCTCAATTAATATTTGACAAAGGAGGCAAAAGCATACAATAGAGTCAAGACAGTCTCTTCAATAAATGGTGTTGGGAAAATTGGACAGATACATGCAAAAAAAATGAAACTAGACCACCAACTTACACCATACACAAAATAAACTCAAAATGGATAAAGGACTTAAACGTAGACGGGAAACCATAAAAATCTTAGAGGAATCCACAGGCAGCAAAATCTCAGACATATGTCATAGCAACATCCTTACCTATTCAGCTCCTAGGACAATGGAAACGAAGGAGAAAATGAACAAATGGGACTACATCAAAATAAAAAGCTTCTGCACAGCAAAAGAAACCATCAACAAAACAACAAGAAAGCCCACTGCATGGGAGAACACATTTGCCGATGTTATCTCTGATAAGGGTTTAATCTCCAACATTTACAGGGAACTCATACAACTTAACAAAAGGAAGATAAACAATCCAATCACAAAATTGGCAAAGGACCTAAATAGACACTTTTCAAAAGAGGACATAAGGATGGTCCAGAGACACATGAAAACATGCTCAAAGTCACTAATCATCCGAGAGATGCAAATCAAAACAACAATGAGGTACCATCTCACACCTGTCAGACTGGCTATCATCAACAAATCAACAAACGACAAGTGCTGGAGAGGATGTGGAGAAAAAGGAACACTTGTGCACTGCTGGTGGGAATGCAGACTGGTGCAGCCACTATGGAAGACAGTATGGAGTTTCCTTAAAAAACTGAAAATGGAACTCCCATTTGACCCTGTGATCCCACTTCTAGGAATATATCCCAAGAAACCAGAAACACCAATCAGAAAGGATATATGCACCCCTATGTTCATAGCAGCACAATTCACCATAGCTAAGATCTGGAAGCAGCCTAAGTGCCCATCAGTAGATGAATGGATTAGAAAACTGTGCTACATCTACACGATGGAATACTACGCTGCGGTAAAAAGGGAGGAACTCCTACCATTTGCAACGGCATGGATGGAACTGGAGAGCATTATGCTAAGTGAAAGAAGCCAGTCAGAGGAAGAAAAATATCACATGATTTCACTCATTTGTGGAATATAATGAACAACATAAACTGATGAACTATAATAGATCCAGAGTCACCGAGCATGGAACAGACTGTCCAACCTCAGAGGGAAGGCGGGAGGGGGAGGTAAGAGGTCAAGCAAAGGACTTGTATGCATGCATCTGAGCATAACCAGGGACACAGACAGTAGGGGGTGAGGGCCGGTGCTGGGGGTGGGAGTGGCTGGGGAGAGGTCAGTGGAGGGGGAAAGGAGACTTATGTAATACTGTAAACAATAAAGCATTTAAATTAAAAAACAGTTGGTTTCAGCACAAGGTGCGTGAGTGTTAGGCTTAACTAATGACAAAAGGCGACGAGGGGACGACAAGCTCCCACAGACTGTGGGTTTCAGGTTCGCGCACAGGGAGACGGTGAATTGATTCTCTGGGAGGGAAGCCACTGAGCGTAGTTGGTGAAATAATCCCAGGACCAGGCTCTGAGCATCAGGGAGTCTCTCCTCCCACCACCAGGTGGTGCATGGAAGCAGCAGGCAAACCTCGAGCTGCCTCCGGAGTCAGCGGGTGTTGTGCCAACCTCTCACCAGGGCCTGGCACACCCGCACTGCACCGCACACCCCGCTCGGCTCGCGGGAGAAGATGCTGGGGACGAGCCACACGCAGTTGGAGCCGAGGGTCCTCATCACGATCTGAGCCTGACTAGGCGCCCCCAACCCATCGCCTTGGTCCTGGGACATGCATTTCTTTTCCTGTTTGTGTTTGTTTGTTGTCAATTCTCACCCGAGGATATTTTTCCACTGATATTTTAGAGGGAATGGGAGGAAGAGGGAGAGACAGAGAGAGAGAAACATCCATGTGAGAGCGAGACATCGACTGGTTGCCTCCTGCACGCGCCCTGCCTGGAGCCAGGGATCAAGCCTGCAACTGAGGTCCGTGCCCTTGACCGGAATCCAACGCGGAATCTTTCAGTCCACAGGCCAACGCTCTATCCACCGAGCAAAGCCAGCTAGGGCATGGGAGATGCGTTTCTTTAAAAAATATATATATTTATATTCTTATTGATTTCAGAGAGGGAGGGAGGAGAGAGCGACATCAATGATGAGAGAGAATCATTGATCAGCTGCCTCCTGCACGCCCCACACTGGGGATCGAACCCACAACCCGGGCCTGTGCCCTGAACAGAATCGAACCCTGAACTCCTGGTTCATGGGTCGACACCCCACCACTGAGCCACGCCGGCCGGCCGGGAGATACATTTCTTAGTCACGTACACGAACAGCTCTCAGCCTGTGACGCCAAAAGTCCAAGCCAGTTCTCAGCAAGCAAACTGGAACCGGAACTGGCTCTGCCTGACCCGACCGTGGAGTGAATGGTGTGACGTTGCCATTCCGCCATCTCCTCTCCTGTCCTCCTGTCCTCCTGTCCTTCCTTCCCTCCCTCCCTCCCTTCCTCCCTATGAACAGCCCGAGCCCAGCCTTCGGGGAGTCAATACCTGACCCGCTGGTATAAGTGTTGTTTACTGCGCGTTAACTGGTATTTACGGAACAATGCCCAGCAAGGCTCCAACCCAAACCTCTTAAAGGGACAATGAGTCCAGTTCTGTGTAGACGGAGATGCACTTGCCCTCACCCCCGTGGTTCTGGTCTGATTGTATCTCAGTCCCTTCCTCTTGTGTAGTGTTTCATCTGAATTCCCTCTGACCTTTAGGGCTTTACAAGGTCGTCGAGGGAGGAGAGCGTCTGGCTCACTCCTTGAAGGTGAGCGTGGTCCTACAGAGCCTTCACACGCCACAGAAGCCCGATTTGCAAACATCCGCCCTAAGGCACCGGCACCCAGAGGCCCGCGCAGTCGACAGGTTATTGAAGGACATTCTTAGCCAATTCATTGATACGCTTTTTTTTCATATATATTTATATTTTTAAATACATATTTTTATTGATTTCAGAGAGGAAGGGGAAGAGAGAGAGAAACATCAATGATGAGAGAGAATCATTGACAGGCTGCCTCCTGCATGCTTCCTACTAGGGATCAAGCCCACAACCCGGGCATGTGCCCTGACTAGGAATTGAACCGCGACCTCCTGGTTCATAGGTTGACGCTCAACCACCGAGCCACACCGGCCGGGCCAATTTATTGATTTTCTTTAGCGATTTCAGGATGGGAGTTCACAGTGAGGTCAGTGCATCAACCACGTTTTGCCACCTGCCCCTGGAAGGTCAGAGAGCATATCCAAATATTCAGCTGCTAATACCTCAGCTCAGATGGCACTTCTTCCAGGAAGCCCTCCATGAATTCCCTGCCCGTAAACATTTCCTCGTGCCAGTTCACTTACCTACCCCTGCACTGTACACGGATTACACTTGCTTTTGAGGTTGATTAACCCCTGAGGGCACAGGCTGTGCATCGTTTGTCCTAAATCCCAGCACAATGCCGGTCCTAGGAGGAAGCACAGTGAGTGAAGGGATGAGCTACTCCGTTAGCAGGTGAAAAAGAAGCTGTGCTCTTCCTGGGGGACAGAGACAGGTACATTTCCCAACCTTCGTTTCACGGCTGGTTTGTTTGCTTGAAGGTTAAAACACATACATTGGATTCCATCTATGTGACAAGAAATAACCAGGTGATTTAGTCAATTTAATCAACAACTGAGCAAAAGAAGAAAAAATCATTATGTGAGCTTTCAAAAATTAATGAGTGACATTTTAATTTACAAATGTTCTCAAACATGTTATTCTTTGCTTCTTAGAACAATCCCATTGAATGGGTTCAATTGGGATCATTTCATAGACGACGGGCTCAGAACTTAGAGACATGAACTGACTTGAGTTACTAAAGGCCAAGTCACGACAAGCTCTCCAGTTCCAGACCCAGCATCCCCTCTACAAAACCAAGCCAGTGCCTGCCGCCCCCAGGGCAGGGACCGCCGGCTGCCGGGCCAGTGTGGCCTGGGGCTGGCTGATGTGACCTGTGAATGTGGTATTCCTGGGCTAAAAAAACTGTTTTTCTCCTGGCTTAACCATTTATTAGCTCTTAGACCTTAAAAAAGTCATCAAAACCTTTTTTCAGTAAGCTTTCAGTGTCTTAAAGTCAGGACAAAAAAGTGAAGTTGGGGCACATCCATTTCTTAACTCGAGTGGTTAGAGGGTCCAGCTTCATCCGTATCACAATGATAACAACGGCCACTTCTGTCCTCTGCACCCTCACTGTTCTCACTACTTAACACGTAATAATAACTCATTTCAGCCTCATGGTGACCTAAAGTGGGTACTGCTATTGTACCCATTGTACAGATGCTAAAGCAGAGGCATAAGAAGGTTCAGTAACTCAGCCACAGCCACAAGTCTAGTCCGTGAAGGCAGGATTAAAGCAGGCTGCAAGGGAAGCACCGAGCTGATGTCTGACCCAGTGGTGCTGAGTCAACTAACCTATTGTTGTTGTTATTATTACTAAATGCAAATTTTACCAACTTATCGGGGGAGGACCTATATGAGTCTCACAGTCAATGCCCAGGGGCACAGAGCTCATTTACCCGGGAAGATAAAAACTTTGGGGGCCCATGAGGGCTGAGCCCCATCCAGCTTGCTCCTGCCTGAGGCCCGTGTGCCACCGCTGGGATAATTCCCGCCTCTGCTCACAGAACCGCGCGGGCAATCAGCTCCTATCAGGCAGTTATTAAGTTATTTTTGTAACAAAATACTGTTTTCCTTTAATTTCCATGCAAATGCGAGGAAGCCCACACAAGTGTGTTTATTTAAAGATGCTCCCGGAGGAATGTAACTTGACCTGTTGAAGGTGCGACAGGACGACACAGAGACGAGCAGGATGGCGCGGACGTGTCCTGAGCTGCGGGTCAATTCTCCCCCTTTCGGTCCAACAGCAAACCCTGCCCTCGCCTGGGCCCAGGACAGAGCGCAGGAGCTCCCGGAGCACGGCCAGGCGTGCGTCCACGGATGCAGCTCCTGCACCGTAACCCCCGGCCCACGTGTGGGAGCATTAGACCAGGGACTGACTGACAACGCACCGTGCGCGCTGTTCTCAGACCCCGACAGGGGCTGGGAAGACGCCTGGGAGAGAAATGCCCGAGCCCAGCACCTACAGGAGCAACACGACGTGGAAGCAGACACTGCGTGGGGCCGGCCGCCGGGCCTGAGCCGGCTGCACACGGACCAATGGGGGCCTGCCCTGAGCCTCCGGGTCTTTTCGAAACAGAAATCACCATTTATTTTAGTTCCTGTTCGTTTTGAAACACATGAAATAGAGGTCAGTTGGCAAACTGTAAAATACGATGTGAATTGCCGGGCATTTTTCGTTCGCTGTCCGCGGAGAGGCAGCGACATGGAGTGTGGAAACGCCGAGGGAGGGTCACGGCCATGACGGTAGGAGTTCCGCCGGCCTCTTCCCGGGACCACCGCGCTTGCCGGGCTGGTGGTACCACCTCCTTGACATTACATTCAGGCCACTTCATGCAAATTAGAGTCAGGGACGAATATGTTGAGCAGAAAAGTGAGATTTCATAGTGACTGTGGAACAGAGCAAAATTGGCAGCGACACCCGAGGGGCTGGGTTAGGCTACTAGGCGATGGTAATAAAGGCGATCGAATCCCACTGAGTTGTGGAAGAAAAAGACGAACTCTGAATTTCTTAGGAGAGAAGCATGAGCTTCATGATGGCTTTTGGTGAAGGCCTGATCACTGTTGCTGGCCTCATGCTAGTCACGGGCTGCGTGAAGGTCACACTGTCTCGTGCCCTGACTGTCAGGATCGTTCGCTCTACGGGACACGTGCCCAGTTAGCATCTCCTTTGGGGATGAGTAAAAGGGGTGAATTCGTCCGGGCAGGTGGGCGCTGGGGGTTCCGGTTCCTTCTCCTTCTGTGGGAGGTCAGCTGCACTTGGCTGAAATACACGTGGATTAGGACAATGAACATGCGTGTGGAGAAACACAGTCCACGGAGAGGAAGGATTTCTCAGCTGCCTCTTGTGACCCACGAGGTCACATCTGGTAGCCAAACTAATGGCTGTTTCAAAGCTTTAAATTGAGAAAAACCCTTCGCAGGTGGAACGCCTGCTACGCACGCTGTGTGCTAAGTGGCCGATGGAACAGCCGGGCCATTGAGAAGCGCCCTTCCTGGCTGATTTGTACGCAGTGGCCCCGCTCACTTGAAAAGCCTCTTTATTTTCTAAGGAGTAAATCCATGGCAAATGTTTCAATAAACAAAAGAACAAAAAATACGACGGAGGCCAAATCCCACCCCGCCGCTCCTCCAGGAGGTTAGAGGGTGTATCTCCCCGTGAAGGAACTGAGCTGTGAGCCTGGCAAACTGTCTTTCTCTTCAAATAAACTCAATGCAATAGAGTTTTCAAAAACCTTGAACAAGCCCGGCTGGCACAGCTCAGTGGTTGAGCATCGACCTAGGAACCAGGAGGTCAGGGTTCAATTCCCGGTCAGGGCACAGGCCTGGGTTGCAGGCTCGGTCCCCAGTGGGGGGCCTGCAGGAGGCAGCTGGTCCATGATTCTCTCTCATCATTGATGTTTCTGTCTCTCCCTCTCCCTTCCTCTCTGAAATCAATAAAAAAATATTTTTTTAAATCTTGAACACACAGTAAGCATTGTGAGGAGCACCGTGGGAAGTGTTTCAAATAGAACAGTTGAGAGTGTTTCTTAGACTCGCCCTCCTGCAACAGGACAAGTGAGTGACAATAGCTAATCTCGGAGGGTCCTTCCAGCTCTGATAGCCCATGATCCTCTGACCCCTTAGGTTTAGGTCTGTTAGGTGTACGGCCTCCTAAACCCGTGGGATTTAGGGCAAGTTTCACAGACGGAACAGCCTTCACAGGCCAGAGGAGCAAGGGAAATGGATCCCCGACCAGGCGGTACCTGCGGGAGCAGGGAAATGCACGTCCCCGTGAGAGCGGTGCTATGGGATGAATTGTGTCCCCCCAGATTCATATGCCGAAGTCCTTCCCCCCAGGACCAAGAACGTGATGCTATTTGGAAACACGGCTGCTGCGGGTGTAATTAGTTAAGGTTATACTAGAGCAACATGACTTGTGTGGAATTTGCACACAGATGCACCCACGGGGACACCTCATGAGCACAAAGCAGAGATCGGAGTGGCGGGTCTTCTAGCCAAGTCACAGCAGCACCCGGCTCGCCTCTGCCTGACGGGCTGGAGGGGGAACCGGGACCCGTGGAGACTCCGACGGGAGCGGAAGTGGGCTCGCGTGTGACCATCTGATAAAACGGGCACCTTCCGGCCAAGTACAGCCGCGCCAATATCTGGGCACAGCACCGAGCCAGCTGATTGATCTCTTTAATCCACCGGCTGCAGAACCTCGCCTCCCCCTCACCGCCTCACCTCCGGCCGTGACGCATGTCCTGCCACCAGAACAGCTGCCCACAGGGCTTGTTACTAATGGTGTCATCAGGAACTTAAATTGTTATTAAAATTCTTATGTATCTGTGATGGGTATTTTTCAGGGAGATCTTAATAACTGTGCAACAGGATTTATCTTCTTTAAAACAAAAATCCAGTTTGAAACGGGCTAAAGTCGGCTCCTGAGGTAGAGAATGTGTGCTGTCAGGCAGCGAGTCGCAGCGTCACCAGCATGTTTCTGTTGCATTTTAACATGTTTGAGAGCAGTAGGGAGCTGGAAACCTTTAAAAAATGGGTTCCCTTCTTCTCTCCCTCCCTCCTTTCATTACCTTCTTCCAGAACAATTCAGCCCAAGAACCAGGGGATCAGATGCCACACAAGCAAGGTGGGGCTGGGATCCACCGTGGCTCACGGGAGGGGCCTTGGGGACCATGAGGTGGTGGCCCCTGGAGGGAGGGAGGTGGCTCCTGGGAGAATGCCCAAAGGCAGGAACCAGCCGCTTGGTCACAGACAAGACGCTCTGAGTCTCAGCTTCAATGAGATGAGTGTCTGGCCTGCACACCCTAGCACACATGCACACACAAACACACTGGCATGTACACACGTGCATACATGCACAGACACACAAAAAACACGCACGCACATGCATGCATGCACACGCACCTGCACGCACAGAGACGTTGCACAGCAGCAGATCTGCCTGGTGTGAGCCAAG
Organism: Myotis nattereri; assembly: GCF_964212035.1. Lineage (NCBI taxonomy): Eukaryota > Metazoa > Chordata > Mammalia > Chiroptera > Vespertilionidae > Myotis > Myotis nattereri. Next base: position 61,665,298 of record NC_138088.1, read on the forward strand.
GTGAAAGATTTGGACCAAAAAATGTTACTAGAATTCAAGACGGTGGTGGCTGGAAACTCTGCTCAATCACAACGTTGCAAAAGTTAGAACGGAAATAAAGGCCTTGAGATTTCCTTTGAGGTATCATTTCTGCTGAGGCCACGGGACACCCAGGCGCACTGTTCCTGTAAGAACTGGCGGGTGTGGGAAGAGGGACCAGGGCCCCGTTTTCTGCTCTTTGGACTTGGCCGCCAGCCCCTTCCCCAGGAGGCTCATGGGGTCCCAGGAGCATTTCAGGAACCCGGGGAGAAAGATGTGCTGCCTTAACGAACTCAGTCGCAGGCAAGCAATGCCCCAGGCACAGGTTTCTCTCTATTTCTTTGGTGTAAGTAAAGAACAAATATGGACTCAGATAAGGAGAGGAGTGGGAGGGGTTACAAAAGAGGGCGGGGCTTCTGCAGGGGGAGGAAGGGATTGTGACCTCTGACCCTGAGATCTACACGTGTCAAAGGTCAGCTAGAAAAGGACTTTCCTCTTTTTTTTCTTTTTTTTAAATAGAACAGTTTTGGTTTTTTTATTATTGATTTTCAGAGAGGAAGGGAGAGGGAGAGAGATAGAAACATCAATGATTAGGGAGAATCATTGATTAGCTGCCTCCTGCACGCCCCCCATGGGGGAGGGGTCAAGCCTGCAACCCGGGCATGTGTTTTTGACTGGAATTGAACCTGGGACCCTTCAGTCCACACACTGACGCTCTATCCACTGAGCCACACCAGCCAGGGCAGGGCTTTCCTCTTATGGGGAGGCGTGAACTGCCTGGAAAGAACCAAATGTAGTCCATGACCATGTGGGATTTATTCCAGGGATGCAAGGCTGGTAGAATATCCACAAATCAATAAACGTGATGCATCACATAAACAAACTGAGAAATAGCAAACACATGATCATATCAATTGATGCAGAAAAAGCATTTGACAATATCCAACACTCTTTCCCGATAAAAGCTCTCAACAAAGTGGGAACAGAGGGGTCATACCTCAACATAATAAATGCCTTTCCTGACAAACCCACAGTCAACATCATACTCAACGGACAAAAGCTAAAACCATTTCTCATAAGAACAGGAACAAGACAGGGATGCCCCCTCTCACCATCCTGTTCGTCCGAATACTAGAGGTGCTAGCCACAGCAATCAGACAAGACGAAGAAATAAAAGGCATCCAAATTGGAAAAGAGGTAAAACTGTCACTGTTCACAGATGACATGTTATTGTCATAGAAAACCCTAAAGACTCCATCAAAAACCAGTAGACTTAATAAATGAATTTTGCAATGAAGAAGGATATAAAATTAATACCCAGAAATCTATTGCATTTTTATACACCAATAACGAACTCTCAGAAAGGGAAACTAAACAAAAAACTCCATTCACCATCGCACCAAAAAGTTAAGCTACTTAGGAATAAACTTAACTAAGGAGGTAAAAGGCCTGTACCCAGGAAGCTACAGGACATTGAAAAAAGAGATAGAGGAAGATAGAAACAAGTGGAAGAATATACCGTGTTCATGGATTGGTAGAATCAACATCATTAAACTGTCCATACTACTCAAGGCAATCTACAGATTCAATGAGATCCCTATTAAAATACCAATGGTATATTTCACAGACCTAGAAAAAATACTCCAAAAATATATATGGAATAAAAAAAAAGACCCCAAATAGTAGCAGCAATCTTGAGAAAGAAAAACGAAGTTGGAGGAATCACAATTCCAGATTTCAAGTTATACTACAAAGCCACTGTAATCAAAACAGCCTGGTACCAGCACAAGAACAGACATATAGACCAATGGAACAGAAGAGAGAACCCAGAAATCGACCCAAGCCATAATGCTCAATTAATATTGGACAAAGGAGGCAAGAGCATACAATGGAGTCAAGACAGTCTCTTCAATAAATGGTGTTGGGAAAACTGGACAGATACATGCAAAAAAATGAAATTGGACCACCAACTTACACCACATACAAAAACAAACAAAATGGATAGAAGACTTAAATGTAAGACATGAAACCATAATAATCCTAGAAGAAACCATTGGCAGCAAAATATCAGACATCTCTCATAGCAATATGTTTATGGATACATCTCTTAGGATAATGGCAATTAAGGAGAAAATAAGCAAATGGGACTATATCAAAATAAAAAGCTTCTGCACAATAAAAAGGCTGGCTGCTTGTTGGTTCGGTTCCCTCAGCCTCCCACGCCCGCGGTGTCCCAGGATGTCCCAGCTGTTTGTCCCTCTACGGGTGCTACTCGCCCTCCCAGCTGCAGAAAACCTTTATCCAAAGCCTTTCTCCCCTCCTCAAAGCCCTCCGGGAATTGTGACAAGGGCTGCGGGAACTGCATAAGGTGAGAAAGTTTCACCAACGGAAGAGACGAGAGAGACAGAACAGCAGGATTCGCTTCACTGAATGTGTGGGCAATGCTCCTCGATTGGGTTGAACAAATAGCCCTCAGAGAGCAAGTCTGGTTCCCATGGTGTTCACCCAAAGCCCCCAAACAACCAGGGCCCAGGGCCCAGTCAGCAAGCAGGTGCCCGACCCTCACCCTGGACCAAAGGCAGACGGGACACTTCCCGCGGCCCTTCGACACCGTCGAGGGGACGGCACGCCGTTGGCGAAGAATCGTCTGAATCAACCCCAGTGTCAGAGCTGACGTCCGCAGCGTCCTCAGGACTCCCTGCTACGGACACCAGTGCCCACAGAGCACGAGCGGCCGGGGGCTGCTGGGTGAGGAGGCCGGCTCGCAGCAGCACAGCGACCTGGTGACCATCGTCTGAAGGTGGGAGCCAAAGGCCCACCTGTTAGGATCTCTTCTCAGGTGCAGGGCAGACGTGCTCACCCCCTGACAAAGCTCCCTCTACCTGGGAGAGGCCCTGGGTGCAGGCACAACAGAGTGGCTTTCCCTGAATCCCTCCCACCGCAGGGCACTGCCCAGGGCTCTCCACGAGCCGGCGGGAGCCAGCACCCACCCTGCCTGCTGGGCTCTGCCTGAGTACAATTTCCCTCCTTTAAATATACACTAGTATATCCAGCTCATTAACCTCCCAGAGGAAAATATGAGGCCATTAAAGGCTAAACAGTCCATTAGTAAGGAAATGTTTTAACTTTAATATAGTGCTTTTTAAGCTCAAGTGTGTGTGTGTGTGTGTGTGAGAGAGAGAGAGAGAGAGAGAGAGAGAGAGAGAGAGAGAGAGAGAGAGGTGCTCACTAATACCCTGTAGGTCATTTATTCTCCAGGAACCGGGCCAGGGCGGGGGCTGTCCGAGGCGCCCCATGGTCTGTGCTCACTGTTGCTCACTGTAAACACCCCCATCTGCCCTACCCCCAGGTGCCATCAGAGCACCCTGCCCAGAGCCTCCGGCCCAGAACCCCACAGCACCCAGTTCCAGCCCCAAATCAGCCCGAGCCCAGCTGGTGGAACGCGGACTGTGCCGACGAGAGAGCACAGAAAGGGGCCGCAAGTTGGTGACAAGGGAGAAATGGGCCCTGACTATTACGCAAGGGCCACCCTATTCTATTCCTTCCTTCTCCCGCCCCCGCCCCTGCCGCCCCTCCCCCAGGGTAGGAGACCAGGAGTCCCTGTTACACAGCCCACACAGCTGACCTCACCGGACTCCATCTGGTGGGTTGTACGATGTGCACCTCGTCTTTTCTCCTCCAAATCAGCTCCGCTTCCCCCACTCCTGGGCCCCACCCCCAACCTGTCATGGCACATGGGCGGCTTCCTGCTCATCTGTCCTGTGTGATCAGTTCAATGACAGTCCTGTGCGGAGAAGGGCCCACCAGGAAAGACGAAGGGCCCAGAGTGAGTGGGGAGTTTCCCTCGGAGCTCGAGAGGCAGCTGGACTCCCAGGCACATGGTTTTTATTTTTTAAAATGTCTGTGACCAGCGTTCAGTTTAAAGACAAGCAGGACATGGCCAGGGTTTCTGTGAACGCATCGCACGACCAGCAATCCCTGATGCAGCCTCTCCCAGCTTCTCGCTAAAACACTACTGAAAACACAGAAATGAACACACACTGGCAGCCGATTCTTGTAAGGATCTGGGAGAATTTCCACCATCGACAAACCTACAGAGATGAACGGTGCCCACCTTCGGAGCCAGCATATGCTTTGTTGCACTAAGCGGAGGAAGCCTATCACCATTAAATACAGAGGCTTCCCCCTCCTCTGCTGATGTGGAACCAAGCGTGCGCTGGCGTGTCCGGGGGACTCTGTGACGCTGGGGCTGTGCCACCATCGATGCCCCGACAGCAGCCACCCCTGCGCGTGACGGCCGAGCCCGGGAAAGGCGGTCAGCACACGGAGGATTTCACATTTAATGGAAACATAGCCAACTTAGAGTTGTTAAATGAGAGGAGGAGCGAGTGCAAACCACTGAGCCGGTGCCAGCCCGGCCGCTCGCCAAATGGCCTTATGCTGCCATTACTGCTCCAGACTTACAGAGAGAGACAGAAGGAAGATTATTTTTGTGCTGAGAATTTTTCCAATGGGGACATTTTTAATTTTTGAGAAAAATGGAAGGAAAACCCCCGTGTTAGCGTCTACTTTCTTGCGAAGAAAAATGATGTTAATTAAGCATCCAGAGCAACTAGGAAAGTTAGAGTTTCAAACGCCGACTTCCACGCCTTCCGAGGCCGAGAGTAAACGCAAGTGCCCTTCCACACACATCGCTGTAAGTGCGATTTGTGATGGAAAACAAACGGGTGGCGCTTTAAAAGCAAAGCTTTGTTGTTGGCACAGCAATTTCCCTTAGCACTTCCCCTCAGCAGCTGAAATGGCTCATTGAAATAAAGGGGAGAAAGAAAACATTGTGTCACAAAAAGGAGATTTTAAGAGGACGTGCTGGTGACAAGCCAGAGCCCCTCGGTGGCGGGAGCCAGAGCCCCTCGGTGGTGGGAGGCAGAGCCCGGGGCACGAGGAAGTGCCCACGTTCGGCGTCGGCTGGGAGACGGCTCAGGCCGCAGTCGTCACCGTCCACTACTGACCAGCTGCCGCGGGAAGAGGACGCTGGTTCTCCTTCCCCAAGAAGCAGAAATTAGACTGATTTTTTCAAGCTTAAAGGAGACAGATTGGACTTGGTATTTTTAAAACACCAGGAGGAAAAGAGACTGTACCCCTCCCAACTTCCTACCAAGAACAAGTCACTGGCTACTGTGACCCCGAAATGCCCCTGAAGGACCCGGCCACCCGCTGCCAGGGCTGTGTTCTCCCCCCTCCCTGGTCCCCCCTCCCTGGTCCCCCTCCCTGATCCCCCCTCCCTGATCCCCCCTCCCTGATACCCCCTCCCTGGTCCCCCTCCCTGATACCCCCTCCCTGGTCCCCCCTCCCTGGTCCCCCCTCCCTGGTCCCCCTCCCTGGTCCCCCTCCCTGATACCCCCTCCCTGGTCCCCCTCCCTGGTCCCCCTCCCTGATACCCCCTCCCTGGTCCCCCTCCCTGATACCCCCTCCCTGGTCCCCCTCCCTGGTCCCTCCTCCCTGGTCCCCCCTCCCTGATACCCCCTCCCTGGTCCCCCTCCCTGGTCCCCCTCCCTGATACCCCCTCCCTGGTCCCCCTCCCTGTTCCCCCTCCCTGATACCCCCTCCCTGGTCCCCCTCCCTGATACCCCCTCCCTGGTCCCTCCTCCCTGGTCCCTCCTCTGTGATCCCCCCTCAACTACCCAGCCCTCCACTCTGCACGACACCAGACTGAGCTTCAGATGGAAACAGGATGATACACACGCACGGAGCACGTTAACCCAGTGGCTCACGAGCTCGTCTCCCCATGAGAATGACCTGAGCACCTTTTGCAATCCCAGTTCCCAGGCTGTTCCCCAGACCAGGTAAAACCAGGGCCCAGGACTCTGCCTGGCTAAGGTGGCACAGCAATTTTGACCAAGGTTGAGACCCAGCACTTACTCCAAGGCCCAGGTCCTCACAGGACGGCCCCACCCTCGTGGGACCCCCTCCCCCACCTTCTGGCCTCCTCCCTGTCGGCTCCCATCCCCTCTCCTGCTGGCCTTCCCGTTCCTCAGGCACCGCCGTCCCTCCTGCCGGGACTCGGCCACATGTGGTTCCATCGGTGGGACGCTGCTCCCACCTGACCAGGCCACCTCTCAGCTGCGCCCACTCCTCAGACCTGGTCTTGGTGAGGTCTCTCAGTCCTCTGTCCACCGGGCTACCCCCCTCCTTACCTGGTCTCCCAGCTCAGAGAGCCCTGGCCTCGTGGTGTTGATATAAACCAGGGTTGGGCAAGTCCTTCATCAACGACTGAATCCCCCAGGAAGCTGTAAGCTCGCAGAGGTTGGGGGGGCGGTGCGGGAGGGGGCAGCCAATCCTGCTTTGTTCACCCCAAGTCTCCAGCTCCTTGTACAAGCTGACATGTCGTAGATGAATGAATGAATAAATGAATATATGAGGCTGTGGTGCAATTTCTGCATACTCCAACATGACGTAATTCTTACTGAACAATTCTGCGTTCGGACATCTTTTGTTCTAACTCAGTTCTGCCATTACCCGCCCCCCACCCCCAGGTGGCTGCCCTCTCGCTGGGCTCAGCACCTCCACCTGGACTCCACACTGCAGAGAGCGACAAGTTCAGCCCTCGAGTTGGTCTTGTCAGGACTTGTCAGAATCCGTCACGCTCTGCCCTCCAAGACCCGAAGGAAACCTCACTCTCGTCAAGGAGAACCAGCTCGCCATGGTCTCTGCTCCCACCTTGCAGCCTCGATTGGAACAACCAGAACCAGAGGACGAGACGCTGCTCCAATGGCAGCCAATGCCGCCCCTTATCACAGCCTCCCCCCACCGTCGGCCCCACCCCCCCAACACCCCTCAACCACAGCCAATGCCGCCCCTTATCACAGCCTCCCCCCACCGTCGCCCCCCCAACACCCGTCCTTCTTCAGCTCAAAGTCTGGTGTCTGGGTGAAGTCACCTGGTCCCCTGACCTGAGACCCAGGCCCCCAGGAGCAGTGGCCACGCCCTCGTGTCCTGGTCTCAGGCCACGTGTCTCCTGCCCGACTGCAGGGTCCCGAGGCCGAGGGTCCTCGCTGCCACATTTGTACCCACAGATTCTTGTGGAACTTGCACGTGGGGCAGCTGATCCGCGTGTGGATGTAACGAACCCCCTGGTCCCGGGGCAGATGGGGCAGGAGAGTCACGCTCCTCCCTGGGTTATTTAATCATCTTTTCTGGAGTGGGACCCTGTTGGGAGGCGCGGCTGGCGCTGCGGTGCCCCGTGCACAGGTGTGCCAGGCTTAGGCCCAGGTGGGGCCGGAGGGCTGAGACTCGCTCTCTCCGATCCGAGTCCTGGAGAAACGGCACGAGGCCTGTGCCTTCCCGGCCTGACCCACCGCACACCCCACTGGCTGGGAACCACTGCAGAGCCAGGGCCCCCGGGAATCACCGTCCCTCCGACATCATCTGAACACGCCCCTCTGCTGAGAACCAAGTGGGAAAGCCTCCCCGTCAGAGCCAGGTCCCCTGAAAGGCCTCCGGGGGGGAAAACAGCAATTTCAGAGCCTTCCCTTACACAGTCAGGTGACGCCCTGTCAGCCCGCCCCAGCCGGCACCGACGAGAAAGACATGGCTTTTCGGGCCCAGACCTCAGCGGGGGGCCTCGGCCGCCCTGTGCCTGCCTCCTGGCGGGCTCAGCGGGGGCCGCACCCACAGGAGCCCCGATCCACGGTCTGTTGCTTGGTTTCGCTGTCCTGAGAGCATAATCCCGCGTCGTAAACCTCCCTGCAGACGCCAGCCATGGCATCGTGAGATTCATCACGGCTCAGTCATGGAAGCCGCGGAGCTGAACACAGGCCCTGCTCTAAGGCAGTCACTCCGCCCCGCCCATCGCCTCATCAGGGAGCGAGGACCCGCCAGGTCGCCAGCATGCGCACTGGCGTTTCCTTGGTACTCACTGTCCTGGGACGGAGGTCAGGGGGCCTCTCGGTCCGCGGCACTCAGGCCGCAAGGCCTCCGAGCTCTCCCATCTCAGCCCCGGCTGGGCCTTGGCAGGCTGTCCCGGGTGCCTGGCCCGGGTGCCGGCGGTGCAGGAGGCGGCTCTGGGTCGGGGCTGCCCTCTGGCTCCCAGACGAGCGCTGGCCTCAGCGTCACAGGGGGCCTGGCTAACCGCGTGTCTGACTTAGTGGCCGGAGCGCTTCTCAGCTGAGACAAGGCACCTCCTACCGTTTCCAGGTGATCCTGCAGCCGCTGCCCTTCCCTGAGAACCACCTGTGGGCGCGGCTTCGCCACCCTGACTGGGCCTGTAGACACAGTAACTCCCCCCCCCCGCCCCCGTGCCTGACCTAATTGGGGCTCAAGGAGACACATGGGCTAAACCAGCCCCCCGGAACAGGGACCAGCACCCCTCTTTACAAATAAAGACACAGAGAAGCACAGCGAACAACGAATGGCTCCTCGGACAGTGTTCATATCCTGTCACCACCAGCCAGGCCCAGCCACGGGCCGTGGTCAGTTCCTCCTGGGCCTTCCCGGGCACCCCCCCCCCCCCCGACATTTGTAACAAGCACTTCCTTGGCTTTCTTTTTAGTTTTTTCACCCAAGTGTGTATCCCTAGACACTGGTTTCATCCTGCCATTTAAGTTATTGGATGCATCTTTTCAATCTCGTCATCTCCAGAGTGTTCTCCACCCCGTTCACTTTCTGTTCATTTACGTTGGAAACACCTGTGTCACGCGGCCTGTGGGGCTGCCCGCGGTCTGGGCTTCGTCGATCAGACACTCATTGTGCCAGTCAGTCTGTCCTTCTGTTCCGTCTGTCCTCCTCCCTGCGTTTCCTGCAATGGCAGCGGAGCCTCAGGCTTGGCCAGACTCCGGGTTGAGGGCCCTGGCAGGACGACAAGCATCCGTGTTCCGTATTCTTTCCTTGGGAGGCATGTCTGGTTGCCTCTCCTGTGATGTGAGCAGCTCTGACCTAACCCATAAGCCTGGATCTGCCACTTCACTGGGGACCTCGAAAGGGTGATGTTCTGCTGAAACCGGTGTGGCTCAGTGGATAGAGCGTCGGCCTGCGGACTGAAGGGTCCCAGGTTCGATTCCGGTCAAGGGCATGTACCTGGGTTGCGGGCACATCCCCAGTAGGAGATGTGCAGGATTCTCTCTCATCGATGTTTCTCTCTCATCGATGTTTCTCTCTCATCGATGTTTCTATCTCTCTCCCTTCCTCTCTGTAATAAATCAATAAAATATATTTTTAAAAAAGGGTGATGGTCTCACTCCTGTTTTGCTTTTCATCAGAGATGCTTTCCCTCATCCACTCAACGACTCGAATCAGGCGTGTGAGTCAGCAAACTGTCTGCCCAAGGCCTGCTTCCCATGCCATCCTGCTGACAGGATGATGGTGCATCTGTGAATGGTTGGGGGAGAGCAAACAGCAGTAACATCTTATGAAAAAGTAAATGAAACCCCAGTCTCAACGTCCACACAAAAATGTGCTGACACAGCCCTCCGCCCCTGGGGTCCTGTCTGCGGGTGGCGCGGAGCGGCGGGGATGCATGGCCTGCAAAGTCTTGGGGGTTTGCTACCTAGTCCTTCACAGAAAAAGTCCGCAGACCCCTGAATGTCAACCTACGCCCATCACTCTCCCAGGAGAAACTCCTGCTTCACATTTTAGAAGAAAATAAACATTTTAAGACGCTCAGCTGTGGCCAGAGAAAACGACATCCCCACACCCAAACATATCAGCAGGATGTCAGGGGACAGGGAAGCTGTAATGGAGTCATTAAAGTTGCAGCATAAGAAATAAAATTCTCAATAGAAATTTTTTAAGCTCATGAAATTTAAGGGAAACAGAGAATTTAAGACCTTGTTCATTATTTGATTTCATAAAACTGCCTGGTGTGAAAGCAATTACTATTCTAAACGCGTCAGCAGAGAAATGTTCACTCGCTGCTCCCAGATTCGGGGGAGAGGAGAGCAGACATCCGCTGGTCGTGCCTTCAGTCTCTGAGAGATCCAAGCAAGCATCTTCTGAACATTTTATTGATTTAGAGAGAGGGGGAGGGAGAGTGGGAGGGAAAAGGAGTGTGAGAGAGAAACATTACTGCATCTTCTGGACATTTTATTGATTTAGAGAGAGGGGGAGGGACAAGGAGAGACAGAGAGAAACATGACTGATGAGAGAGAATCATGGCTCGGCTGCCTCCTGCACGCCCCGCATGAGGAATCGAGCCTGCAACCTGGTCATGTGTCCTGATTGGGAATCGAACTGTGACCTCGTGGTTCATGGGCTGACCCTCAACTGCTGAGCCACGCCGGCCGGGCTAGAGCAGAAAAGACCTTAGCTGTCTGCCTGACCCTGCACGGCTTCCCTCAGGAGCAAAGTTCCACGGGTCCTGCTTGCATATTGACAGCCTGCGCATGAATAGTCCGCGTGTCATAAAACAAGGGAAGTCACCTCTGAGTGGCTGCAGTCGCTGGAGAGAGCCAGTCATATAACATCAAATACTGAACTGTGTCCCCAAAATGACACTAAACTTCTAAAGCTCTGTCAGCAAAGACGGCAAATCATCCAATAAAGCCACTCACCGAGCAAATCAGGACAGAAATGGGAACACCGGCATTTGACATTTCAGAGAGAAAGAGCACAGCTCAGAGAGCACGGTGTGACTCTATTCCGGGTCTGCTGCCCCCAAGAAGTGCTTGAGACGGGTCCACTCACCCCCATGCTTCCTGCCAGCCTGCGTGGCGCCGTGGTTGTGTCAACCCCAACGCAGCAGGAGGTCACGGTTCGATTCCCGGCCTTGCTCCTGGGCGGACGGCTGGAGGGCGCTGGCTCTGATGTTGTCAAGAGACCTGAGTTCTGGGCCTGGTGACCTGAGCAATAAACTCACCTCTCGGGAATCAGGTAACTTCCGTCAATAAAGGCGTGGATCAACTCCAGGACCCTCACAGCCCCCAAATCTATGACCCCAAGCAGGGGATCAGGCAATGTCTGCGAACAATGGTAGGACAACAGAAAAGTCCTTAATGTTTCGCCCAAATTTTCCTTCTCATAATCAGCCACTGATTTCGCCCGTCAGACTTGTACATGAAGTCGCTCCCGTTTGTCTACCATCTGATGTGCTGACACCTAATTAATTAAACATTTTCCCCCCAAATCCTCAGGGAACAGCTGACAGGCTCTGCAAGGAGAGCTGAAGGCTGGGCTCGCCGGGAGAGACGAGAAGAGCTGCTCACCCGTGGCCACGAGAAAAATAAATGCAATAAACCTCCCAGGGAGTGAGGTGCCGTTTCCTGTCCAGCTTCTCTGTGATGTGAGGCCGGGTCTCCCCCTGGTCCCCATCTCACACCCACAACGAGTGTGCGCCGAGGAGCACGCACTCCCGGGAGGTGCAGGCAGGAGTGCAGAGGGAGGCTGCTGGATGGCACTGGCTGTTCTCTGTTCCTGTGGGACATTATGCCCAGTTGTCTCTCCCTCCCGTGGGTGCCCCATTCGGTAACGGTGACTTCACAGAGCCCCTCTCGCCGCCTCAGTTGCCCTGTCCCAGGATGCAGGTGCCAGAGCAGGGGCAGAAGGAAACTGCCAGCGGGGCTTCTCGTGGGGCTTAGGGGCTTAGAGTTTGCTTAGTTAGTTTCATAAAAATGCGATCAAGTCGAATCTAAGCCTGGGAGCTCCCCACCTCCTGGGGGCGGGGGGCGGGGGGTCATTCAGGAAACTGCCACCACTCTCGTGGGAAACTGGCCCGTCGTTGTGGTGACACGATTCACAAGAGGCACTGGCTGTTCTACTGTCGCTTGTGATACTGACGTGCATTCACCCAGGTTCTCCTTGTTCCTGTGGGAAACAAGCCACCGAGACTGCATTCCCCTCAGGGCACCTCAGAATAACAGCGGGTTTAAGCGTGTGTGTGTGTCATGTACATACAGTGGGTTTAAGTGTGTGCACGTCCATGTACATACAGTGGGTTTAAGCGTGTGTGTGTCATGTACATACAGTGGGTTTAAGTGTGTGCGTGTCCATGTACATACAGTGGGTTTAAGCGTGTGTGTGTCATGTACATACAGTGGGTTTAAGTGTGTGCACGTCCATGTACATACAGTGGGTTTAAGCGTGTGTGCGTTTATGTACATACACGTGTTTGGAGGGAGTGGACGGCCATCTCCCTACATTTTCCAAAGTGACATCACGGGGCCAACAACAGGTGGAACTGGCTGGAGGCATCAGATGGAATGGCAGCCGCAGCCCCACTGTGCGCACTCGGGCTGCAGGGCCGTGGTTCTACCAGCAGGCGGGGTGCTCTGCGTCCAGCCTGCACCACCCAGTGGAGGAACCACCGGGATGACGAGGAGGAGACAGGACAACCACACAAGCTCCTCTCCACAGGCTCTGAGCGTCAGCGGGGAGTGGAGGGCCATGGGCTCAGGGACCCAAGGGGACCAGGAGCAACTGAAACTCAAAAAAATGCAAGAGCTCTGGCCAGTGTGGCTCAGTGGTTGAGCATCGTGCTGTGCACCAAAAGGTCACTGGTTCGATTCCCAGTCGGGGTACAGGCCCGGGTTGTGGGCTTGATGCCCTGTAGGGGGTGCAGGAGGCGGCCGATCATGATTCTCTCATCAGTGAGGTTTCTCTCCCCCTCCTTTCTTCTCCCTAAAATTGGTGAAGACATATTAACAATTATTCTGGATGCTTGGAAGTGTCCACGTTTTCTCTACTGACTCTTCACAGTGAGGCCACTTGTGGCTCATGAGGCAGTTTCCACCGGGAACGTGGAAAGGCTGTTACTTTGTTTACGTAAAGGCCGGGGTCACCATTTCTCAGTTTAATTACGTTGGGGCCTCTCCCACGTGTCCTAGGACTCTGACTGTTAAACAGCTGGAGAGACTGTCCTGAAAGCCACGTGAGAGGCCACGGACGGCAACCCCTTCTCTCGGCTCCGAGTCGCTCCCTGTCGGCAGGATCCCTCTGAGACCCGCCCCCACCGGGTGGGACGTCACCGGATGGAAGCGTCTGGAATGGCGTTTTCAAGGCAAAGCGGCCGGGGCTCAGCCAGCAGGTGGCCGTCACGTGGAAGAGACAGACTTGGCGCAGGGCACAGCCCCGGCTGCCCGGGCGTCGTTTTAACCCCACCCTCTGCTTCATGACTTCCCACCCCACGTCTACTCCAGCTGCTCACCCCTCAGTGGCCTGATTTCAGACACAAGGGCGGTGAGTGTGAGGGAGCAAACACTCCGGCCAGACCCCAAGCCTCACCCTCACTGCCTCACGAGCCTGAAGAAAGCCGGTGTGTGTCACCCCAAAATCATGTGTCACCCCAAATATGGCCCAGAGACAATCAAGCAGCAGCAGATACCTCCACCCCAAAGCTGTGCTGGCCCCCTACTTGCTTAAAGCCAGACATAAATTACCCCACCTTCACGGACCAGCCAACAAGCATCCAGCACTCTACACCCATCTTTTAGTGTGTGTGTGTGGGGGGGGGGGGGGGAGGCAGATGTTTGTAAAGCCTTCAAAGGTCTTTCTTAGGGAAATGAAGAAATGACAGAGTGAAGATACTGTAAAATGAAAGGTCTTTCTGAGGGAAATGACGAAGTCTGAGAGGTTCCTCTCTGGTCCCAGGGTGCGAAACAGCACCCCACTTACAGAGATGGCTCTCCCTACAGCGTAGGGGAGGCTGATCAGTTCCACTCCCACCACGCCCCTCAGCACAGCACAGCCAGTGACGCGACGAGAGAGACAGACACACGTGGACACACACGGAGGAGCAGAGGCGTGCGGCCGGGGACGGAAATGAGCGCTGAAGTCACAGACGGCGACACAGACACGCGGGAGACGCCCTGGAGGGAGGACCGAGGACCCCGAGACGCTCCCGAGAGCCAGGACGCACCGGTGCCGAACTGCCAACCAAACATCCTGTCGTCCCCACACGTGACTGGGTCTCAGGCGGCAGCTGCCCCCCAGGCTCCCGGCGGAAGGAAGCGCACTCACGGGTAGATCACGGAAATCTGCTTCGAGGCTCGGCCACTTAGACGCAGTGCGTTTGCTCTCGCTGCCCAGTGACTGTGCTCCCTCCCTGCCCCCCGCCCCCACCCCTTCCTGGCACCTGCCTCTCGCTCCCAGGCCAGCAGCTCCCAGGCCAGCAGCTCCCAGGCCAGCAGCTCCTGAAAGGCCTCGGAAATCCCAGGATATGAACCGTACCCCAGGAGGGCGGATGGGCACCTGACTCATGGATTAGTTTGATGTCAGCACCGAGCTCACGAAGAGCAGACTGTGGCTAAGTTGGCTGCTTTGCTTTCTTTAAGGTACGTAGCGCCTCGAGGTACCTGGGTTTGGCTCACATGCTGTTATTTTTGCTTCTCTCCCTGCAGCCGAATGAAACAGCTTAGGGCCTTTGATGCACTTTCACAGCAAGGATGTCCTCGCCTCTAAGAAGGAAGGACAGCCTTTCTGTGACCAGGACACGACGGAGTCACTGAACGACGCGGGACCAGGAATTCTCTTGCTTTTACATGTCGCTCGAGCAGGAGCCTGAACCTGATGAGCCAAACCTGCAGGGATGATGGCGAGAAAAATAATGATGACCGTCATTAAGTCAGCGGCGAACCAGGCTCAGTGCCCGCGGCTCCGGGCCAGGCAGAAGGAGCCGGAGGGTGGCTCTGGGAGGCAGAGAGGGGAGAAACGCATGCATTTGCTGGGCTGCAGACAGGGTGTGGCAACCACGCAAGTGCTGTCCCACCATTTGGGGCTGGAAGTCCGAGACCCAGGGCTCCGCACGGCTGGGTCCTCCGGAGGCCTCCGGGGAGGGTCCGCTCCAGCCTCGCTCCTGGACTCGCGGACGCCCGTCCTCACGGGCTCGCCCCTCCGTGAGCGTCTCTCTCCAACGACCCCCTCATCGGGGACACCAGGCACGCTGGGTTAGGACTCACCCAGTGACGTCCCATCCTAGGAACCGAGGGTCAGGACCTTAGAATATAAGCTTTAAGGAGCACAATTCACCCCGTGAGGATATGTGAATTCCATACCTGTGACATGAAGGAACTTAGTAGGGGAAGATGAGAGACAAACCTTTGGCCCTGGCCAGTTTGGCTCAGTGGATAGAGCGTCGGCCTGTGGACTGAAGGGTCCCGGGTTCAATTCCGGTCAAAGGCACATGCCTGGGTTGCAGGCTTAATCCCCAGTAAGGGGCTTGTAGGAGGCAGCCGATCAGTGATTCTCTCTCATCAATGATGTTTCTCTCTCCTTCTCCTTTCCTCTCTGAAATCAATAAAGATACTTATATATTTATTAAAGTGCCACATTTATAAACAAAACAAAACCTTTGTGGGACCCTCACATTGTGGGGAGGGCGTCTGAGCTGAGACCTGGAGAGAGACCCCAGGTTCATGGAGCTGAGCAGGCAGCTGCCGGTGCGGAGGGTCCTGGGGAGAGGGGGAGAGTGGGGGGAGGGCCACAGGCAGGGAGGGCCATGGGTGAGGAGAGGGGGGAGGGGGAGGGCCCTGGGGTGTGGAGGGCCATGGGAGGGGGGCCACAGGTGGGGAGGGCCACGGGGGGGGGCGCAGGGAGGGCCATGGGTGAGGAGAGGGGGGAGGGGGAGGGCCCTGGGGTGTGGAGGGCCATGGGAGGGGGGCCACAGGTGGGGAGGGCCACGGGGGAGGGGGGAGGGCCATGGGTGAGGAGAGGGGGGAAGGGGAGGGCCCTGGGGTGTGGAGGGCCATGGGAGGGGGGCCACAGGTGGGGAGGGCCACGGGGGAGGGGGGAGGGCCATGGGTGAGGAGAGGGGGGAAGGGGAGGGCCCTGGGGTGTGGAGGGCCATGGGAGGGGGCCACAGGTGGGGAGGGCCACGGGGGAGGGGGGGAGGGCCATGGGCGCAGAAGCAACCATGCAGCGTTAGAGGATCAGAGAGGAGGCGCCGTGAGCAAAGGGGAGAGGCTCCAGGAGACCCACACGGTGGATGTCGGGGAGACGGATCTCAAAACAGACAGAGGTGGAAAACAGGAGGCCACGTGGTGTGTGACTGTTTTCAGGACATTTTGGAAAAGGTGAACCTTGAACAACCAACGGAAGGAGAGGAGCGAAGGGAACGTCTGGATGAGGAAGCAGCCTGTGGACCTCAGGGTCACGGGTTCAATTCCTGAGGGGAGACGATGAGGGAGCAGGCGGACGTGCGGCAGGAGGCGTCACACAGTGGGTGACACGGGGGCCACAGTGAGGGGGGCCGCTCGGCCGAGGGGGCCCCAGGTGGGGGTGGCGTGCGAGGCGGTGGGGGTGGCGTGCGAGGCGTATCTGAAGGCAGGACCTAGAGAGTGACTCATGCTCCAACGATGGGGTCGCTGATGGGGAGGAGCCCGTGGCGGTCCCACAGCACACAGCGAGCTGACGGAAATCTCAACCACAAGTGAGCGAGCACTCGTTGTGGAGACGCCTCCCTCCCTGGGAGAGGTCACCCTCTGACCAGCCTCCTCCACATCCTGTCCCTCGGGGGCCACGGAGGCCGAGGGTCCCCTGGAGTGAGGGCTCACGGTTCCCGCTCGCCGTCCCGGAATCTGACTCAGGAGCCGCAGGAGGCAGGTAGGACGGTCATCAGACCAACAAGAAAACCACCTGCACCCGAGAGCGAGGGCCAGGGGCCGGGGGCCGGGGACCAGGGGCTGGGGGAGGGCAGGGCCTGTCCACACAGCCCACCGTGAGCCTGGGCTGAGCCGGCTCTGCCTCCACCTGCAGCTCTGAGCCCGGAGGCCTCTGCGCTGGTCCCCACACACGGAGCCACTTCCGATGCCACGGGCTCAGGCCGCCTGCTGAGGACGCTGTGGGGTCAGTGGGTCTTCAGGAGACGGGCTCGGCCCCGGGGCCACGACGCAAGGCCGAGCGAGGCCACAGCACCACCCCCCGCCCCTCGCCTGGGAAACCCGCGCACCTGCCACGACCCCGCCTCCTGTCTTCCACGTGGGAGGTTTATTATGTTTCACAACCACGAAAACACAGGGAGTGGCCGCGACAGCGAACCTTCCGGCAGCAGAACTGACCGCGCTGCACCCCCCACCCCAGCCTCGTCCCCGTCCCCCTCCCGGGAGGTCCCATGTCCTTCCTCTGCGAATCCAAGAAAGTGGAAGGTCGACATCTGAAGTGGCGGGAGCCGGCGGCGACACGGAGGCAGGACTGAGGAACACGGGTGGGAACACGGCAGGAACCTCGCGTGTGACGACGTCGGTGGGAGAGGTGCCAGCTCACGTCCACCTCCTGAGCCCTGGTCACACCGGGCCCTCGGTGGCGCCCTCCGGGGGCAGGCTGGGCGCGCTGTCAGCCGCCGGCACCTCCTCCTTCCTCAGCGAGGCCGGCACCCGGAGGCTGACGTAGGGTGTGTGACAAGCCGTGTTGGCCAGAGGCGGGTAGTGCTGCCGGTAGCAGATGTAGGCGAACAGGAGGCCGATGACGCCGCCCACGAATGAGTCTAGGCAGGAGAGAGCACACGTGGGAGGGTGACGATGGTGAGCCCTTCAGATGGGGCCACGTGTGTCTCCCGGGGGCACGTGCTCCAGGAGCCACTTGCTGGCTGGGCCCCGACAGCCTCCAGGGAGAGAAACTGCACCAGAGGAATAACCTGGAGGCTCTGCAAACTGTCCTAGACCTTAAACATCCCTTCAGAATGTGTCCTGGAGCCCGGCCGGCGTGGCTCAGTGGTTGAGCATTGACCCGTGAACCAGGAGGTCAGGGTTCGATTCCCGGTCAGGGCACAGGCCCAGGTCGTGGGCTCGATCCCCAGCGTGGGGTGTGCAGGAGGCAGCGATCGATGCCTCTCTCTATCCCTCTCCCTTCCTCTCTGAGGGTCAATGCCTTACCTCATCCTTAGCTCAGAATGTCATGTACACCTCATCTTACCTTTCTGTCTCTGAATCTCCATGTATGTGGGGCCTCTAACTCTCTCATGCATGTGGGTCCCCGTACGTATGTAATTAAATGTGGTCATTTTCTCATGTTAATCTGCCTCACGCTGGTTTAATCACTAGACCCGAGGAAGGAACCTAGAAGGGCAGAGGAAAATTCCTTCCTCCCCCACAGGCACCGGGGGCAGGGATGGGCTGCAGGGGTCACTGTTCCCTCTCAGAGTCTCACCCTCCCCTCCTACCTCGGTGGCTACTAACCAGGGCTGAGCAGTCCCTAATGCTTTGCTTGCCCTTCTGCTGTCCACACAGCAGGCTGACCCCGGGCCTCACATTCCTCTGAGCCTCCACGCAGGTCTTAGGTGACACCTGCCACGAGGGACAAGTGCCGTCTGCGAAGTCACCCTGGGGTGGCCTGGCCAGGCTGGACCAGGGGAGTGCCGCCGAGGATGCCACCCGCAGGCCGGCCCTGCAGGGCGAGCAGGCGCCACCAGGGGACGTGAGAAATGGAGGCAGGGAGGCCCCCGCAGGCTTCCAGCCAGAAGAAGGAGAGGCTTAGCCACTTGAGAGACAGAAGGCAGGCCCATCTGGCCCCCGAGGGGCGGTATCTGTGATCCCACAGGATGTAAGTCGGCCAGGCTCCCCGTGTGGGCCCGAGCAGGTCTCCCATTCCCTTCCGGGCTCAGGTGAACCCTCAGCTCGAGCCGGGGCCCCACTGGCTCCCGGGCTACTGTCTGTGCATCTCTTTAGACCCCACACCCACCACTCAGTGCCTGGTAGGGAGGCATCGCAATGATCCAGGCAACAAGCAACAGAGGTTTGCACTGGACGGGGAAGGGAACGTTGATTCTGGAAATGTTTAGGACACAGAACCAGGAAGAGAAACCAGGGAAAACCACGGGGAGCAGAGGGGAGTACCCCCTGGACGAGCCGTCTGCTGCCCATGGACTGGGGAGTGGCATGAGACCCCGAGCAAGGCCTGGGAGACGATGGCTGTTTACGGGACTGAACTGTCATCGAGAAGCCAGAGGAACTTTGCAAGAAGAACTCCCACACTGGGCACAGCTACTCAAATCGAAATAGAAATGGAGTCATAAAACTCTCATCATATTCATGTTAACGGATGTCTACACGAAGCCGCCTCGGGCTTTGCTGATGCCCGTGGGCTACACACGAGTTCTCATCATGATGGATGGCCCCGCCCACGGTCGCTGGGCAGCTCAGTCACCACAGAAAAGCAACAACTCATCTATCTCCGTCAGGCCGCTGGCTGCCCCCTCCCCCCACCCTCTGCGGCAGCCCCAGGCTCCGGGTTGGTCCCTTCTCCACCGGCAAACCTGAGCCTCCCTGGTTCCCCTAATAGATGAGAGTGGGATGAACACAGCTCCCCACATCTTGGCGCTGCTGCTTCCTAACGAGTGACGAGGGAAAGACAGCTGAGGGCTGTGCGGCTGGGGTTTCCCCGCCCTTCCTGCTGCCTCACCACCACTGGCACAAACGCTGGAAGAGGTGAGACGGGCGTCCCACAGGCCTGGGCAGAGCAGGAGGAGCAGCACCTGGGCAGAGGAGGAGCAGCACCTGGGCTGCAGGAGGAGCAGCACCTGGGCAGAGGAGGAGGAGGGAGGGCTCACCTTGCCAGTGGTGCTTGTAGTCGCACATGCGGGACAGCGCGATCATCATGGCGCAGTACAGGGGCAGGATCGCGGCGCACAGCCGCCAGCTCTTCCCCCGCCCGCTCTCTGTGAAGCAGTGCAGCTTGCCGGCCAGGTAGAACGTGGTGAAGCCCAGGCCTGAAAAGGCAACTGCCGAAGAGAAACAGCAGGGGTTACCTGGCAGGTGGTGAGTGGCAGGGATGCAGAGCACCCAGGCACCTGTCTGTCATCATGCTCTCCCCCAGGCTGGCACTGGCGCCATCTAGGCAACCTGTGCTCTGCTAGAACTAGGCTGGTATGAAGCTCTCAACCATGAGAATGCCCTCCCAGGCTTGCATGTGACCAAATCTATTCTATTTTATCTATCCATTCATCCATCCATCCAACCATCCATCCACCCACCCATCCATCCATCCATCCATCCATCATCCATTCATCCATCCATCCATCATCCATGCATCCATCCATCATCCATTCATCGACCTATCCATCATCCATTCATCCATGCATGCATGCATGCATGCACCCATCCATGCATGCATGCATCCATCCATCATCCATCCATCCATCATCCATTCATCCACCTATCCATCATCCATTCATCCATGCATGCATGCATCCATCCATCCATCATCCATCCATCCATGCATGCATGCATCCATCCATCCATCATCCATCCATCCATGCATGCATGCATCCATCCATCATCCATCCATCCATCCATGCATGCATCCATCATCCATCCATCCATGCATGCATGCATCCATCCATCATCCATCCATCCATGCATGCATGCATCCATCCATCATCCATCCATCCATCCATCCATCATCCATCCATCCTGTTGAGGAGCATGGGTTCCTGAGACACACCAAGCAGGTGTGGTACTCAGCTCTGCCATTTACAACTGTGAGCTCCCCTTCAAGGCCTCAGTTAGCACACCATTCACAGAGTGGCCCTGGGGTTAGTCTATGAGAAATTGTAAATTGCCAGCACAGTGCTTGGGACCTATTGACCAAGCTCCTCACATTGCTGACTGCAGTAACCACCGCTGTGCACAGCCTCAGGTCTGGAAAGTTCCATCCTGACAGAGAAGCCTTTGCAAGGGCTCCCGTGCAATCTGTGCTCCTGAGTTATGTAACTGCAATGCTTGCTTAGAGAGAATTCCAGAGCCAGGTTCTCAAGATCTCATCATTCTGAGGCCCTGGGGGCTCTCAGCAGATGCAGAACGATCCCAGCTGGTAAAATAAACAAACTTGAAGGCTCCTGAGATGAATCAGAGATATCTTCCCCACCCCACTCTGCAGAACGCCCGAAGCTCTCGATGAGATGAGAGGGACAGACAGCCAGGAGGCCAGGCCTGCTTTTCTCCAAGATTCTTCAGAAACAAATTTCACTTTCCGAACCTGTTTTCATGCCCCGTGGCCCCAAATCCCTTAATGTGGTCAGTTTCTCAATCATAGTTTTAATTTCACGGTTTCTCAGTCCATAGTTTAGCCCAGCTAACACGCTTGTTCTGTTTTCCTTTTTTACGACAAGCTCTATTCACTAGTATTCTAGGATATTAAGGGATTTCACTTTCAACAAGAGGGTGAAAGAAGACGGTTACAAATCTGAGAAGGCGGGTCTACGGTGCATCTACAGGTGAACCCAGTCAACGCAGCAACCCGCCAAGGCAGTGATTTCTTCCTCATGAGACAAACACAAGTTCATTAGCGTCCGATGTAGCGACCCAGCAGAGTTCAAGTTTCAAGGAAAAATCTTGATGAAAACTGCAGAGTAGACTCAGTATGCACAGTAACTTTTCAAAAAAAAATCTCGCTTCTCTAAACGCTCAGCCATGAGACACTTGTGCTCTGATGTAGGAAACAAAGCCTGTCTTTGCTGGGTTGAAGAGAATTCTCAAAATCCTTGAAATCTTCTTAATCTCACACCAATAATTCCTTTAAAATGTCTTTTAAAGACAAGAGTTCATTGCAATTATTGATGGCAATAATTCAACAACCTAAAAAAATATCAATTAATCCAACTAGATAATTTAGGGGAAATGATTTGGGTCCTGATGTAATTTAATAGGTCCATTTTATGGATGAGAAATAGAGGCTCAGGTAGTCAAATTACTAGTATTTACTGAAGGTTAATGCTGCCCTTAAAAAAATGAACTGCCCGGCTGGTGTGGCTCAGTGGTTGAGCATCTACCATGAACCAAGAGGTTGCTGGTTCGATTCACAGTCTGGGCACATGCCCAGTTGTGGGTTCATCCCTAGCAGGGGGCATGCATAAGGCAGCTGATCGATGATGTTTCTCTCTCTCATTGCTGCTTCTATCTATCTCTCTCCCTTCCCTTCTCACTAAAAATCAGTAAAAACGTATTTTTAAAAAACCACCAACAACTGTGAATTATTTCTAAACAGAAAAGAAAAAAAATCATAGGATTCCTTGGCAGAATGCAGTCACAGGACTGCTAACTGCCCGTTTGTTTTTCATACCCCTGTAGGCGCGTGGCCATCAGAGCTGAGTTAATACAGAGGGAAGAGCAGCTTCATTCAATCCACGGAGCTGAATGAACACACATGACTGGCAGTTAGGTATCCCTGCAACAGGCCACCGTCCTAGAGGCAGAAAGACATACATGGCCACAGAAGGGCATGCCCTTCATCCCCTGCTCTAGGCAGGGCGACGCTTAAGCTACCTGAGCCACGTGAGATTTCCATCTCAGAATGGAAATGATGGTGCAGTCTTGTTTGAGAGTGAGCAAAGGGGAAAAGGAACTAAATGCTGGTAATTAGCCTGAAAGCAAATATCAGAGGCAAGAAATGCAAACAGACAAAAAAGCAGACAATAAACTCCTCTGTGACACCAGTTTGCATCTTCAAAGAGGACTTTGTTCTGGGAAAAAATAATCCCACCTGGGCACAATGCACAAAGGCGCTGAGGAAGCATGAGGAACAGGGGAGAACGGCTTTAGGGGGAGAAGGTGGTGCCCTTTGGTCAACCCTGTGGTCCTGGGAGTGGGCAAGGCCTTGCCCGGGAGGATTAGGACTTTGAAATGACAGAGCCACTCTGCCCCCTCCCTTCACCCTGCACTACTCAATGAAAAATTCTTATTAGATGCTACTCCTTACCCTAGAGAGAGTTACGAACGGTCACCAAGATGGGAAGCAGTTTCAATCCCCAGGACAACCTTTGCGTTTCCCCGTCTTGATGATGTGCCACAATGATCAGAAACATAAATATAAGAACAAGGCTTCAGAAGGGAGGAATTACCCTGTTCCATATCAACGTTAGGGGAGCTACTGAGAGCCTGAGCAGGATTACATAAAGATAACATTTTTATGAAAAATAATTGCATTTTACTTCCAAAGGCCTTAGTAGAACATAAAAGTGATGGCAAGATTCGAATGGCAATGCACATGTTCAAGAAACAACTACGAAGACAGCAGCCCTTTATGTACCCTCTCCTGGGGGTGCAGGGACCTCAGGAGTCCTTGAAACAGTAATGACCGACACTGCCCAGCCACCAGCTGAGGAGATGGCCTCAAAGGCACCTGCCTTTTGTGAGCTGTTGTGCCACCTGCACTTTGGTTTGTTGGGAAAAAACAATCCTTCTGATCAGACCCCAGGCTGCCTTGACTGGGGACTTGAGCCCACACAGGAGGGAAGGTGTGAGATAACAACCATCTATTGGTCTCTGCCCTCGGTTCCTGGCAGAGAGCTCCTAAAACCTAAGTGATACGAGCACTGGGAACAGCTTTTATCCAAATGAGGCGACTGTGGCTGGGTGCCTGGGTGTGTCCTGAATGGAGGCCGGTCACCGTAAGACCAGGTGATGAGAAGCTTGGAGTTTCAGCCCAATCCCCCATTCTCCAGAGCGGGGGAGGGGCTGGGAGAAAATGAAGACTTAATCAGCCTCCATGATGAAGCCTCAATAGAAATCCCCGCGCCCCCCCACCCCCCCCCCCCCCCCGCGTCCCCGTGTTCACTGCCACATTATTCACGGTGGCCAAGACATGGAAGCAACCAAAGTGTCCTGCAGCGGAGGACTGGCTTCCCCACCCACACTCATGTGGCCTTGGGCAGATCCCTGACCTGTGGTCTCACCGGCAACCTGGGATCAATGGGAATGTCTCCTCAGAGTGTTTTCCTGAGGATTAAGACGAGCTTGTGGGCGATCGGGTGCTTCCCCGGAACATCCCAGACGCTCCGTCCAGGGCTGGAGGAGGCGCTGGTTGACGTCAGAGGCGACCTACTCTTCACTGTATACTGACCTTCCCCTCCCCCGTGCATCCCAACTGCAGAGAGCAGGTAACAGTAACTGGGTGTCGAGAACCTGATGTCTGGCCCCTCACATTCAGCTCCGCCGGCTTCCGAGTCTGTCCCAGCAGGTAGCTGCCAGGTGGGAGCCGATGGAGTGAGTGCAGGGACTGCACCAGCTCCTTGGCTCCCGCCTGGCACTGCCCCTCGGGCAGACTCGGAAGCCGGCGGAGCTGACAGCCTTCCAATCACTGAGCAAACCCTCCCCGTGGGGAATGAGGCTCAGGGGACAGCAGGTCATGGTTTCAGTCAATTCTGTGTGTTTGTTTTAAAGAAAAAGCAACCGCTGCAGCAGCTACTCGTCAGTTCAGTCCACACGCCCACTGGCCCGCCAGCCAGGAGCTCTCCTGGGAATGAGCACGGTGGGCGCGTGGGGAGCCCCAGAAGGGGGAGGGGCGACTCCTCAATGCCCACGACGACGGAACGCGATGCAAAGTGTGAACACCCTGTGACCCAGTCAGAGTCCGACCTCCCCGGGGAGAGGGGGATGCATCGCCCTGATCTCGGCTTCAGTGTTTCACTTGTTAGAGCAAGAGGCTGGGATTCCGTGAAAGGCCATGGAGTCAAGGCAGCCAAGGGCCTGAGTCTAGAGCAGTGGTTCTCAACCTTCCTAATGCCGCGGCCCCTTAACACAGTTCCTCATGTTGTGGTGACGCCCAATTTCATTGTTACAAATTGACCATAATTAAAGCATAGTGATTCATCACAAAAACAATATGTAATCATATATGTGTTTTCTGATGGTCTTAGGTGACCCCTGTGAAATGGTCGTTCGACTGCCAAAGTGGTCGCGACCTACAGGTTGAGAACCGCTGGTCTAGAGGAAGATGACTTTATTCCCTAACTCAATGCAAGGTTTTGTCCAAAACGAAGAACCTGACCTGCCAGGATCTAGAAAAATAGGCGAACGTCACAAGACACACACATCCTCGAAAAACAGCGACCATCCACATCTCCACGGGGCTAGGAGGTTAAGGATTCTACCGTAAAGGTGTTCTTTCGACAAACATGTATTCACTCCCTGCTACAGAGCTGGCCAGGTATGACGCTCAGCTGAACAAGGAGACAGGCTTGGTTCTTGGCTTTAGCAGAAGTAGAAATAGAAGTGATTACAAACCGTGAGGAATGTCAGGAAAGGAACAGACTCTCGGAGGAGAAGCTGGAGGGGACCCGGAGGCATCGCGGTGTATAAAGTCGGGAGGTGGAAGGAGCGGGAGTCACAGGGCATTAGCGAGAGCGTCCGGCAGGAAACAGCCTTGGAGGAGAGCAGGGCAACCGGGAGCTCTCGGAAGCCAGCGTCCTGACCCTGGTTAAGTGCTGGGCCTATGGCCCGGCCGGCGTGGCTCAGTGGTTGAGAGCTGACCTATGAACCAGGAGGTGGAGGTCAGGGTTCGATTCCCGGTCAGGACACATGCCCGGGTGGCGGGCTTGATTCCCAGTAGGGGGCGTGCAGGAGGCAGCCGATCAATGGTTCTCTCTCATCACTGATGTTTCTCTCTCGCCCTCTCCCTTCCGCTCTGAAATGAGGTGGAGGAAGGGAGAAACTTCGTCTCCTGCTGGGGAGTGTGAGCTGGAAAGCCGCCTCGTGCCCCTGGACTGGGACCCTCGCCATCAGCACCTGGTTCTTGGGCCTTGAACCCAAACTGGAACTTACCCCCAGCTCTCCTGCACCCGGTCTACAGACGGCAGATCCCGGGACATCTCAGCCTCCATAATTACATGAATTATTTATTAAACGTCCTCACAGTGAATCTCATTATAGCTACACCATTGGTTCTGCTTCTCAGGAGAACCCGGACTCACACGGAGAGAAAACTCAACTCGCTCCAGCCTGGCTGGGGAGCCCCAGACTAGATTCCCGGTGAATTATTCAAGAAGCTGCTCGGCTGCTCTGAGGGACGCTCAGCCCAGTCTCAAGGCCGGAGCCACGGAGGAGCCGCGAGGCGCCGGGGGCCTCCACGTGAGAGGACGGAAGAGGAAGACGGCACGTGTGCACCTGGGCGTCGGAAGGTGGCCCAGGTCCAAGGGTCATTCCCGGGAAGGATTTACACGCGAAGCTGAAGGACAGCCAAGCCTCCGTCCAGCAGCCTTCGCACTGCACTGCCTCGACCCCCTCCCCGGGGCAGAGTGAGGAAACGGTACGTTCCAGGGACCCGCAGGCCCGCTCACCACCACGGGGCCCTGGCGCCCCCGCACCTCCACCTCGGCGTCTACAGGCAAGAACGAGCCGGGGAGCAGTGGGAGCCACAAGGTGCTGCTGCCGCAGATGCCGAGTGTCCCTGGGACCGGGCTGCTGGGACCGGGGACGCCCCTCACTCAGCTGGGGCAGGTCTGGGGCAGTGGGTCCTGTTAGTCCTGACTCCCCAAGGTGGCCCAGCCCTGCCACCCACACCCCCGACTCGGCTGGGGAGAGAGCGGTGTCGTGTCCTCCGGCGACTTCGCCTCCTAACGAAGCTGGGTCCAGCTACCACCGAAGTGACTCTGATTTCCCAAGCAGCCAGCAGGCGGGAGAGGCAGCCCAGGCCCTCGGAGCGAGCCGGGAGGGAGACGGCGGCTGGAGACCCCGAGGGCCATTACTCAGGGATGTTTCTGAGTTTTATGCAAAAGGGAAAGGAAGAACACATCTTTCTGAGGACGCGCACACCAGGTACGGGTCAGAGAAGCACAAAGAAAGGCCGTATGTTCCTACGGCTGCACCAGCTGAGGTCGGGCACCCACTCAGGGCTTGGACACTTTCCAGAGGAGGGTTTTCTGAAACACTGTTGGCTCATGATTGATCGATCAATTGATTGATGGATTGATTTCTCTCCTTCCTTTCACCCATTTATCAATCCATGAATCTACCCATATCCCAGAAGATGTCTATCACAGAGGACATGTGGTGATGTGAGCTTTCACTTTCAGAATACACGTAATATCCTGAACGATCTTTGGGCCCAAATTGGAAGTCTGAGCTAAAAGCCAAAGGTCTGAAACAGCCAGAGGGACCCACACAATGTTGCCCATGGGGGTGAGGAGGGGCTCATGGGTCAACGCTCAACCACTGAGCCACGCGGCCAGGCCTGATGCATCTTGTTTACCGTTGTGTCCCCAGTGCCTGGCGCTGCGTCCGGCATGAAGCCCTTCAGTGACTATGACAAAGCGAACGCGCAGGACAGCCTGGACCTCGGCTCTGACACTGAACAGCAACACGGACAATGACATCCATTTAAAGGGCCACACCAAGTGCCGGACATACGAGAGGATCAAATAAGACAGTGCACCCGAACGCTTAGGAACGGCGGGCGCTGCAGGAACGCTGGGGTCAGCATCGCTTATCCCCGTGGTCGGCAAACCACGGCTCGCGAGCCACATGCGGCTCTTTGGCCCCTTGAGTGTGGCTCTTCCACAAAATACCACATGCGGGCGCGCACGTAAAGTGCGATTGAAACTTCGTGGCCCATGCGCAGAAGTTGGTATTTTGTGGAAGAGCCACACTCAAGGGGCCAAAGAGCCGCATGTGGCTTGCGAGCCGTGGTTTGCTGACGACTGGCTTATCCCAACCCTCACCCACAAGAACAGGCGTCATCTCCCCACTTCCCACAGGGAGGTTGTCACAGAGCTGATGCCAGGCAGGGCCGGGCACTGCCAACCTTCCAAGTCCCATTCTTTCCACCACACCTCCCTGCACCCCTCTCTCCACCACACCTCCCTGCACCCCTCTCTCCACCACACCTCCCTGCACCCCTCTCTCCACACCTCCCTGCACCCCTCTCCCCACACCTCCCTGCACCCCTCTCCCCACACCTCCCTGCACCCCTCTCCCCACACCTCCCTGCACCCCTCTCCCCACACCTCCCTGCACCCCTCTCCCCACACCTCCCTCCACCCCTCTCTCCAACACATGTCCCTGCACCCCTCTCTCCACCACACCTCCCTGCACCTCATTCACACTATTTAGTCTTGGCCTTAAGGCTGGTCCCAGCTGGAACATCTATAATAGATCACACATTGTGTGGAGGTACACATGTGTACATATGTGTGGTACAGACACACACACACACACACAGACACACACACACAGACACACAGAGACACACAGAAATACAGAGACACACACACATAGAGACAGACACACACAGACACACACAGAGACAGACACACACAGACACACACACACAGACACACACACACAGACACACACAGATACACACACACAGACACACACACAGAGACACACACACAGACACACACAGACACACACACACAGACACACACAGAGACACACACAGACACACACAGAGACACACACAGACACACACACACACAGACACACACAGACACACACAGACACACACACACACAGACACACACAGACACACACAGAGACACACACAGACACACACAGACACACACAGACACACACACACACAGACACACACACAGACACACAGACACACACACAGACACACACAGACACACGCAGTACCGTCTCCGAGGGAACACACTCGAGCGAACCCTGAGCTACCGGCGGCGGCCCAGGGAGCACCGCCCGCGCCTGAGCCCACGGACACGGGTGAAGGTCCCGTGCTACACCTGCCGGGCTCGCAGCAGCAGCACCAACGCTTCTAAATGCTGGAGCCTCGCCCACCCCTTGTCCCTCCGGCGGAAGGTCCTGTTTGGGAGCCGACGCCCCCCCCGTGAGGACAGGGAACCGCGCCCCACACTCCGGCCCTCACTGTCCCCGCCGTCCGACCCCGCAGGGCGACCGGGGACCGCGGGGGAGCCGTGTCCCGCGGCACTTACAGGAGGAGTGGATGCTGGGGAAGCTCTTGCGGCCCTCGGACACCAGCTCGGGGTCCCCCGTGCAGTGCATCTCCGCGTTCATCACCCCATCTGGAAAGCAGCGGTGAAAGAAGTCGGGGCGCGGTCTACAAAAGACACCACGGACACAGTCCATATAAACGCTGCCGTCACCACGAGCCTGAGCTGACCCCGCCAGCCCCTCCGGCCACACCCAGCTCCTCCGGCCACACCCCAGCCCCCCCACCCCCGCCACACCCCAGCCCCACCCTGGGCCCCACACAGGACAGACAGGGTAGAGCTTAGGCCTCGGGTCAGAGGGACCCCCGCTGGACTCCTGCTCTGCCGCCTACGAGTGTCCTGACCTTGGGAAGGCCAAGTGCCTCCTGAGCCTGTTTCCACGTCTGTCAAGGGGAGGCCACTCCCTACAAGGTGAGGCCTGAGGGGCACGAGGTTCAGGAGGAGCCCCCCTCAGCGCTGGTGAGGTCAGCGCCCACCGCCCAGGCCCTGCATTGAGGCTGCGTCAGGATCCAGGTCTCAGGGCGGCTCCTGTCCCTTCACTGGGACTCTGAGTGGCCGGCTGCCCCTCCGCAGACAGCAGGTCTCAGCGACCCCGAGAGGACCCCGAAGGTCGCGGTCCATGAGCGAGTACCCGCCACGCAGTGTGGTGGGAGGGCCCGGGCCTCCTGCCGCAGCCTTGGCTCAGCTCAGCCTGGGGACCAGACGGTGCTGAGCGCACACCTGTGCGGTCCCCGGATCCTGTGACAACGCTGCAGCAGCCCCTGGGGCATCTTCACTTTGCAGGTGCGGAACGCAGGCTTCGAAAGGGAACACCCCTCCAGGTGACACACAGCCAGCTCCGAACCCCGCCCCCCGCCCCCCGCACGGGCTCCTGCACCCACCACCTCACCCTGCCTTTCCGCCTCGTTCCAGTGAGGGTTTTCTCCCAGGTGTGCGATGGCCAATGGCCAACCACCTCTCATCGAGTCAACCCAGTAACGCCACTGTGGGCACAGCTGCAAACACAGGGCCCCTTTTCCGCACGCATCGGGGCACCGTTCATACACAGTGGCTCACGGACACCCCCAGCTCGAGGAGGTAGGCCCCAGTAATCATCAATAATAGCCAATAATCAATGTCAGTCATCTCTCAGAGGTCTGAACCACACCCTCCGAGCAGCCCAGGCCTGAGAACCAGCAGTTCAGCAGGGCCCCTGGCAGCTCTAAGAAGGGGCTGCTTGTGGGCGCAGCAGCCCAGGTCATGGACCGCCTGCCTGACGGGGTCCCTTCCCTGCCCCCTCGGAGCCTGACCCGCACCTGCCCAGGTGGGTGGTCAGTAAAGGCCGAGGTGCTGGGAGGGGAGACAACCTGCCTGAGGCCAACAGCTGGTCAGGGCCCAGGCAAGTCTTGAATTCAAGCCTTTTGACTGTTCTCTAGAGACCGGCCCTCCCAGGCAGGCGGGGAGAAGGCACGACACGGAGAACGGAAATCACTTCCCAGGAGGGTCAGAGCATCTCGGATGCCGATCCACCCTTGTATCCCGAGGGAACAACAGAGGGTGACCTCACGGATTCTGGAGGCAAAACCGACACGCAGCCGGGAGTGGGTGGAGCACAGGACAGACTGGAAACACCGAAAGTGGAGTCGGTGGATCCCTTTACTACCGACCTCCGGCTCCCGCTTCCTGAGACAGGGGCTCGGAATTCGAAGGGGAGGAAAGACTGTGCTGAGGACACAACCCAGGACAGCGTCCGAGGGAACCAGGAGAGCCGGCATCTGCCTCGTGCTGCGTCCTCCCCGCGGCCACAGAGCCTGCACAGGTGGCCTTGGGCGCCCGTCACCAGCCGTTTCTTTGGGGGACTCACCTGCCCACGATGAGCTTAATGGTGTTTGTGCAGACGCCGTTCAGAGCGAGAGCCAAGGACACGGCTATAGGACAAAACCAACAGACAGAAAAGTCACCGGCTGGTCTCAAGTCAAAGTCATCACCCTCTGTGGCTGTAGGAAGACGAGCCAACAGCTTTAAAAACAGGACATTTGGGTGGCGAGTAAAATGTGATTAGGACAGGACTTTGGAGAGCAACTCAAAAAACCCCGAGTCCTGAGCTGGTACCGATCTCCTCCTCGACTGATGCCCAGAATCGCAGAGGGGCCGTCCGTCACGGGCAGATGTAAGGCTGCTCCGGCAGCTTCTTTTGCTGGGAGCGAGAAGCATGAACTTCTCACTTCCTTCTGCAGCCTTCTAAGTTACAGTTCTCATGAGAATGTCCTTCTGCAAATGAGGACACTCCCATTTGGCGATTCTTTTTATTTTATTAAACTTACTGGGGTGACGTTGGTTAATGTGGTCATAGAGGTTTCGGGTACAGACTGCTGGGTCGTGTGGCAGCTCTATTCAGGTTTTTGAGGGACTCCGTATGGTTGGCAGAGAGACTGCACATCTCCCTTCCCACCAGCAGTGGACGGACGAGGGTTCCCTGTTCTCCACAACCTTGCTATTACCTGTCTTGTTCTAACAGGTGTGAGGTGGTTTCTCATTGTAGTTTTGATGTACATTCCCGATTGCTAGTGAGGTTGGACATCTTTTCATACATCGATAGGCTATTTGTATGTCTTCTTGGGAAAGGTGTCTGCTCAGGTCCTATGGCCATTTTTTAAAATCGTTATTTTGAAAGTAGTACATATGTTCCCTTTATTTCCCATTGACTCTTCCAGCCGGCGCCCGCCCCGCCCCCTCCCAGGCCTTCACCATCCCACTGTCTGCACCCCCAGGTTATGCGTCTATGCACACAAGTTCTTTGTTGACCCACCCGATGGCCGTTCTTTTTCTGGGTTGTCTGACTGGTGTTGTTCTTTGAGCTCTTTATATACTTTGGATATTAAACCTTTGTCGGGGCTCCTGTTTGCAAATACCATCTCCCATTTGGCCGCTGCCTCTTGTTTTGTTGTTGGTTCCTTTTGCTGTGCAGAAGCGTTTCAGTCTGATAGCGGCAACTACCTCCTGTCGACCTGTCACCTGCCAACAGCTGCCCATCTGCTATCCAGCAGGCGCTGTGTCTGAGGTGAGGAGTCCCACGATCTGGTGGGTTCTGAGAAAGTTGGCCTAAAGCACCAGGAATTCCGGAATACTTCGTCTAAAATACACAGCAGGGGGCTCTCCCAGCTCCGAAGGACTTTGATGCGTGAGGGACAGGCCATCCGAGGATGCGCGTGACGGAGTCAGGGAGCTGCCCGTGTTCATTGCGACCTCACACGTGACGAGTCCGTGTGCGGAAGCTCGGATGCCGGGCACACGGAGAGCCCTTGGGCGCCGTCCCCTTGCTTTGCTGAACGACGACGCACAGGGGCTGCCCTTCCCTCTGCAAGTACAAAGGGCTCAACGGGAGCCAAGATTCGCGTGGGGACATTTTTGGGAAAGAGCTGTTCACAGTCATCAGGGAACGAGCCTGTTGTCCTACGAGCAGAGAGCTTGGAGTGGCCAGGGGGCACCGCGGGCACAGGGACGAGCTGGAGAAAGCCTGCGGCCTTTTGTTTGTGTTGGGCTGGGCTGACATTGGTCAATAAAATTATAAAGGTTTCAGGTGCACATCTGTGTGCCGTGCGGAGTGTTCACCACCCAAAGTCTAGTGTCTCCCCATCACCATTTACTCCCCGCTTACCCTCCTCTACCCCCGCCTTCCCTCTGGTACTCACTGCACTGCTGTGTCTACCAGTTTTATTTATTTTTTGCTCAACCCCGTCACCTTTTTCACCCAACCCCCACCCCTCTGACAGCTGTCAGGCTGCTCTCGGTATCTATGCGCCTGTTCATTTGTCTATTTTGTTCATTAGATCCCACATGAGTGAGACTCTGTGGTGCTTGTCTTTCTCTGACTGACTGCCTTCATTTCGCATAATGCTCTCCAGGTGCATCCATGCTGTCGTAAAGGTAAGATTTCCTTTTTTACAGCTGAGGAATCTATCACCTCACACCTGTCAGGATGGCATCATCAATAAATCAACCAACATTAAGCGTTGGCAACGATGTGGAGAAAAGGGAACCCTCATGTACTATTGGTGGGGCTGCAGACTGGTGCAGCCAGTGTGGAAAACTATGGATTTCTCTCAAAAAATTAAAAATGAAACAGTAGCCCTGGCCGATTTGGCTCAGTGGGTAGAGCATCAGCCCGGGGACTGAAGGGTCTCGTGTTCGATTCCGGCCAAGGGCACTTACCTCTCGGCTGCAGGCTTGATCCCCAGCCCTGGCCAGGGTGCATGTAGGAGACAACCAATCGATGTGTCTCTCACACCGATGTCTCTCTCTGTGTTTCTCCCTCTCCCTTCCATTTTCTCTAAAAAATCAATGGAAAAATATCCTCGGGTGAAGACTAACAAAACCCAAAAATTAAAGAAAAAAAGAAAAAGAAACAGCATGACCCAGTGATCCCACTTCTGGGAATACATCCAAAGAAACGCAAACACCTCTTGGAAAGAATGTGTGCACCACATGCTCACCGCAGCCTTAGTTACAACAGCCAAGACCTGGAAGCAGCCCACGTGCCATCAGCAGGCGAGCGGACGAGCAGTGGTGCAGGTGCACATGGAAACCCACCTGCTGGTAACAAGTCGTGGGAGCAGAGAGAACGGAGCAGCCGGTTCCAATGGGCTCCTTGTCAGAGGAAGGTTTACCACCCGAGTGTGAGGGGGGCACTGCGTATCTCAAAGGCGGGGGGCGAGGGGCGGGGGGGGGGCACAGGTGGCTCAGCCGTGTGGTCCTACCACTTAGACACCACGCCTGCGAGGGGGGCGCAGAAATGGAACCGAGAGGGGGAAGCTCAGGGAAACCCTCTGATTGCATCCCGCGTGCACAGACCCTCCTCCCTAAGCGCTGGCCTTCCTGCCCTCCCGCAAGCTCGGGGCCCGCTGGAAGGTCTCCTTGGCAGAGAAGGGATTCCTGGATTGTCTTCATGCCGCTTGTCCCGGAGCCATGACCACGGACAGGCTGTGAGGACACCCGGACATGACTGGGTCTCCCCCACACCTGGTCCGCGGGCGCCCTGCTGTTCTCCAGCCGGTCTGACTTCCCACCTGGTCCTGGCCTGGCCTCTCGCACAGACAAAGTCTCCAGAAGAAGCATCACCAGCTGAGCTGCCGGTGCCTCGGGGAACTTCAAGGAGAGGTGTCAATCGGAACCCCACACACCCGACCTCCGCACCCCTGGGCTCGCCCTGCACAGAGCAGGTCTTTGAAAGACCCAAGTAGCCGAGCGGGAAACTGTGCATGTCACGTCCCGATGGCCGGCAGCTTCACTGCTGACCCCAAAGCCCGAAGGAGAGAAGAGGGGGATCTGGGGTGACAATATCGAGGGCGGATGGCATCTCCTCATGAAAGCGATGGTGAGCTACAATCTGCCAGAACCACAGCCTGACTCCTCACTCTGGAAGTGACCGGACCGGTGATTATTTCCATCTGAACAGCACCCGAGGGCATCAGCATGGGCCTCTCACCGACAGGCACCAGAGAGAAGACAGCCGAGCTCAGAGGCAGGAAGTGCGTGACCTGATCCGAGAGCTTCCTGACTAACGACAACCTGGTTTGAGGGTCTGGTGTGAGGGCTGGTCGACAGCACCCCACAGCACTGCCGGCTCGAGAGGTCAGCCAGCAGCCAGACTGTCTGCTGACAAAAGTCCAAGCCACGTGCTGTGAGCTGGCCGGCAAGAGGCCTGAACAGAGGGCACTTGCTGACCAATGAGTGTCCCAGAGGCTCCGAGGCCCCTGGTCACTTTCGTTGCTGCTGGGGAGTTAGCACTCCTTCCAGACGGGGTTCTCGTCACACGGACAGTGTTCTCTGCCTGTGTCCCTTGAAGCCTGAAGCTGCGTGGGCCCAGCCTCACTCCTCTGGTCCAGCAGGGATGCACAGAGGTGGCCACTGGACACGCAGGGAAGGGGAGCGCGTGGCGTCCCGTCTGCGGAAGGTGCCCGAGGAAAGGGGCCTGGGCACGAAGCCCCTCCCTGGAAAGTCCTGAATTCCAGACATTGGGAGGCTGCACCTAGTCTCTGTCCTCGCTTTTTAAATATGTTTTTATTGATCTCAGGGAGGAAGGGAGCGGGAGAGAGAGAAACATCCATGATGAGAGAGAATCATGGACCAGCTCCTCCCGCACGCCCCCACTGGGGATCAAGCTCACAACCTGGGCATGTGCCCTGACGGGAATGGAACTGTGACCTCCTGGTTCGTAGGTCGACGCTCAAGCACTGAGCCGCAAGGCCGGGCCCGTCCTCGCTTTGTAAAGCCCCCCTCCTCCCCGTTCCTAAGGCTTCCGAGAAGCAGGGCTTTTAAAACGTGAGGCTCGCCATCACTTCTCCAGGGCAGGCTCTCATCTGTTAGGCCACCAGGACCCCGACGCCTCCCCCTTCTCTGTTGATGTGTAGGAGGCGGGTCTGGGGTGCAAGTTCGAAATGCGGCCTCAGGAAGACTCACCGAGAGTGAAAAAGCCCGGAGAAAGCCACGGCGGGCTCCTTGCTGCCGTCGCCACAGCCAGACCTCAAGAGCCGCCGGCAAATTACCATGAGGTCCTTCCCCACAGTCACAGGTCTTGGGGTCTCAGACCAGAGGGGAGATGAAGAAACAGTGAGGGCAAGGGCTGTGGATGCAGACGGGTCCGCCACTGTGGCAGACAGTCTGGAGTTTGCTCAAAAATTAAACATGGAACTGCCCTCTGACCCAGCGACCCCGCTTCTGGGACGATATCCTGGAATCTGAAGCCCCATCAGAACGAACATGTGCGCCATGCTCATCGCAGCACCGTGTACAAGAGCTGAGATCTGGAAACAGCCGAGTGCCCGTCAGCAGACGCGTGGGTAAGAGCTGTGGAGAGTCACACCATGGAATGCTGTGCAGCTGCAAAGAGGATCCCTTACCCTTGGGGGCAGCCTGCAGGGACCTGGGGAGCATGATGCTGAGTGAAATAAGCCAGTGAGAGAAAGACAAGTGTCCCAGGATC
The DNA here is from genome assembly GCF_964212035.1 of Myotis nattereri. NCBI lineage: Eukaryota > Metazoa > Chordata > Mammalia > Chiroptera > Vespertilionidae > Myotis > Myotis nattereri. The sequence continues at coordinate 61,700,880 of NC_138088.1, forward strand.
TCACTTGTATGTGGAATCTAACGAACAACATAAACTGATGAACAAAAGTAGATCCAGAGACATGGAAGCAGCGAACGGACTGACGAATCTCACGGGAAGGCAGGGGTGGGTGGGGGGCATGAAAAGAGATTAACTAAAGAATTTATGTGCATCTATGCCTAACCCACAGACACAGACAATAGTGTGGTGAAGGCCTGGGAGGGGAGGGGGAGTGGGGTGGGGTAGAAGGGATCAATGGGGGTGGGGGGACAATCTGCAATACTTTCAAGAATAAAGATAATTTTTTAAAGTGAGGGGAAGGGATTTCCAGGTCAACTGAGAAGACCCCCAACAGGACATCCTGGGACCACAGTGCTACCCATCCTGACCCAGCCCCGGCCGCTCAGGCCACGTGTGGGAGGGGCTCCGGTGCCCTGGCTGGAAACGCCGACCTCTCCAGCACCAGCCTCGGAAACTGGGCCATGTCACCACCAAACCCGAAACCACAGATAAGCAGCCCGGGACCTCGCCTGGCCTAGGGGAGGTGGGGGGAGGCATCCACAGGCTGGCTGGAGATCACGACTTCCGTGGCCAGGCCCGAGAAACCATGGAGCCAGGGACTCTGGGGGCGTGGACGTGGTGATTTCTGAGCTGCCTGTAACATGGGCCTATTCGCCACAATGTGAGCTGGACAGGCAGTGGTGACAAAGTTTCAGGTTCATTTTCTTTCGCCACCAAGAGCTGCCCTGCCCTGAGCCCAGGCAACCGGTCTTGAGGGAGGCGGATGCTACTGTTCAGCACAACAGACAGTGGCCACGGGCTGAGGGGAGCCGCTGCTGCTTCCACCTGTGCCCTGCACCTTCCCGGGCTCACAACACGTAGTCTTGCTCCTCCCAAGCTTGACTTGACTGAGAGAAAGTTAACTGGGAGCAACTGAGGTTTTCTTAAACCCAGTGATCTAATTCAGTCCTGACCCACCCCCTAAACCAGAACCATGGATACTCTACCTAGGAAGGCTTCCTTAATTTCAGTCTTGTCTGTTCGCCGGATAATTTTCACCACACAGATCACAGCCAGGGGCGTGAGGAAAGAAATGGCCTGGAAGGGAGAACAGACAGTCCCTGTGAGGACAGTGCTGGGCCATCGGAGGCTGATGGGTCATCAGGGCCAGTGGCTGATCGACCATCAGGGCCAGTGGCTGATTGGCTGGTGGACCATCAGGGCCAGTGGCTGATTGGCTGGTGGATCATCAGGGCCAGTGGCTGCATCGGGCTCCCTGGTGGATGATCTGACTGAACCCCTGACCCCACCTGAGGAGGAGGCTTTGCATCTACACTGCAGACTCCAGGCGCTTGAGCTGAGGGCTGATTGCAGGTTGTAATTGATGTGTAATTGCCGGAGCCGTGTTTAAAGTGGCGGCTTTTCAAACAGAAAGGACGAGTCTGTAATTATGACAACTCATCTTTCCCAGGAAGCCCCTCACGTCCTCCCTGCAGCAGGTGGGGGAGCCCCCTCCCCCCAGCTCTCCGGCCACACGAGAGCCCGTGGGGCTTGCTCAGCGTCCATCATTCATTCCCCTCTTGTTCTGCTGAACACTCGTCTCCGCACGGCAGAGACCAGCCCGTGAGCAGGAACGTTTTCTCTTCCTTCCCTGTCCTGCCCGGACCCACAGCACAGACGTCGGGGAGCACTTTAATGAGCAGGAGGTGGGATTCGGGTGCAAACAACTCCCTGCAGAACCCGCTGTGAGGAGGAGCTCTGCCCAGGCGAGGAGTCCCTTCTCCTCACCACGGTCGGGCCCCTTTGGCCCCCTTGGAACTCCGTGATGAGGCTGAGGACACAGCTGGTGGGAGCGGCCAGGCTCTGAGGGCAGGTGGTCTGCCTCCCCCCACCCCGGTCTACAATGAGGAAGAGGGGCTTCCTAACAGGACAAAGCATGGCCAGAAGGTATGTTTGTCAGGACAGAATTCATCCATATGAACAGGCCCTGCCACCTCCTCCAACCAGAGCTCAGAACATGGCGTGTGTGGTGGTGGGGGGCGGGGGGGGGGGGGGTGAGGATTGGGAACTGTCTGCGGAGACGTCCATGAGACCTGAGAACCCCTCTATGCTCACTGTTCCTTTCTGACCACAAGTGGGAGCAAGAGCCCTCTTACCGGCTGTGGCCTTGAATGACTTGGCTGTTTACACCTCAGATAAGGTCTTGCCCCCTGGAGGGCATTTAGGAGAAGGGCCCAGATCTGCGGCAGCTGCTGGAAGAGACTCAGAGGGAAGCTGAGCAGCAGAGCCTGCCCCGGGGCCACTCGAGAGGGACAGGGGACACTCACTCCTGGGGCATCTGGACGTCTGGGACGGTCCCACCAGGCCCAGAGCTCTCAAGCCCGTCTCTGCCGGTCCCTCCAGCACGCGCCCAGGTCAGGCTGGACTCATCTCCACGGCTCTGATGCTGGTGACAGCCACTCAGACCACTCGGCGTTTAAACAGCGGTGACTACCCTCCTGCAAAGGCCTGTCTGTGGTTCCCTGTCTTTGGACATTAGAATTAGAGGCAAAGAAATGTGGACTTGGGGGTGTGGAGCCAGCTTGCTCTGCAGGCTCAAGACGAACCATCCCACACAGAGTAAGTAAATAAACAAGCAAACAGCGGTGGCTGAGGGCACGCTCACCAAGTCCAAAGTTAGAGCCAAGGTCAAGATGTCCTTGGCTCCTTGTTCCTCTCACATTAGGCACCGCAGAACAGGCCTCCACTCCCCCCCAGAGACAGCAAACAGCTCTGCCATGACCCACAGTCACACCTTAAACATGAGAACAGCCCACAACTGAGGAAAGCCTTGCAGGACAATCCGGATGATGCACCCGGTTAGGCAGAAACAAGACCCAGAGAAGAACACCAGCTGGGAAGACTCTCCCCAAGAGGCTCAGAATCTGAGCAGGAGTTTGCCCAACGATTGGGGGGCGAGGGCACATCCGGGAGGCGGGGGCACACCCGGGAGGTGGGGGCACACCCGGGAGGCGAGGGCACACCCGGGAGGCGGGGGCACACCCGGGAGGCGGGGGCACACCCGGGAGGCGAGGGCACACCCGGGAGGCGAGGGCACACCCGGGAGGCGGGGGCACACCCGGGAGGCGAGGGCACACCCGGGAGGCGGGGGCACACCCGGGAGGCGGGGGCACACCCGGGAGGCGGGGGCACACCCGAGAGGTGGGGGCACACCCGGGAGGTGGGGGCACACCCGGGAGGTGGGGGTACACCCGGGAGGCGGGGGCACACCCGGGAGACCCACCGCTCAGGCTGGCAGCTCAATGGCCACGGGGCGTCTCAACTCTGCCCCTGCCTCCGTTCTCCTGCTCTGCACCCAGAAATCTGTAGCATTTGTATCCAGACTCTGAAACAATCCATTGCTCACGTGAGCCCAGGACACAGCCACACGCCTCTGACATTACCCAGACGAACACGCATCTCTGTTCCACAGCACATGAAACTTGAAGACGGGGGGGGGGGGTACATGATAAAGAGAAGCTCCCCCATGAAAGGCACACAGTAAACTGCTCAGACACCCAGCTCCTTTATTTCTAGGATTCGTAGATTTGACTTAGAGCCAAAATGGAGAAGTCTCATTTTAATGCTCAAGTGTTAGGAAGTGATCTCCTCACAGCCACCCTAATTTTTACTTCCTCTGAGATGGATGAAAATCCAGTTTATTTTCCAGCAGAAAAGCAATGATTAAAAAGCGATGAAAATAAGACTTGAATGCTCACTAGTCATCGCTAATGAACAGGAGTTCCTCCATAAAATCAGGGGATTTCTTTCAAAATGCAACGTTTCTCGCGTGCTCCAGGAAAGCTTTGGAACCAGGGACTCCGTCCCCAGAGGCACCAGGGCTGGCAAAGAGGAGTACCTTTCTCCTGAGGCTGCCACCCAGTTCTGTCATCGCTGCATGACTGAGGGCTCATCTCCCTACAGCACGGCCTGGGCACCAGCCAGGAGCCCTGACCCAGTCCCAGCCCGAGGGCAGCCTCGCTGCGGGGGCTCGGGGCTGGCCGCTCAGATGGGGCTCCTGGCCCTGCCGCTCACTCGCTGGAATGCAGTTCTGCATCTGCTACCGAGGAAATAAAGACCCTCCTCCCACGGGGTGTGGGTGGGACGCGGAGACCATCTTCCCGCAGTTACCAAGGGCCTGCCGGAGGGGGTCTCAGAGGGTGCGGCTGCCGTGGGGCAGGCGACGCACACACATCCCAGCGAATCCCCCGTGATGTGGGCACTGGCCCACTTATTCCAGAAGCCGAGACCCAGGCACTACCCAGGGGTGGAGCCACACTGGCCGCCTCGCCGGTGGCGGACAGCTGACCAGCTGAAACCAGTGGCGAAGACCTCAGCTTCTCTTCGAAGCAGGTGGAGCTGCAGCGTCCGGCCGATTTCACTGTGAATATTTCCCAGGGGACAGCTCAGCGCAGCTCAGGCCACAGGCCCCTCCTCCCAGCGCCCGCCAGCACTCCTCACGCGAGCCGGCAGCGCCCGCAGCGCCCGCCACGGTTTGGTTTTGAACTTGAACCTGATGGACTGCTCACCGTCTCCAGGGGGTTAGAAAAGCTGAAGGAGAAACTCACTTGGGAGACAGGCTGAGCCGGCGGGAGCCCTGGTACTTACAAACATGAGGCGGGTGGGGATGTTGTCCGACTGCACCAGGGGGTTCTTGTACAGCCAGATCTCCTCCGGCTGGATGACCCTCTGGAACGGGTCCAGAAACTCAGTAAAACTGAAACAGCAAAGAAAGATGCGTGAGGGCCGAGCGCTCGGCTGCTGTCTTACTTCTGGGGAGGCCGTGTCTCCCCCCACTCCTGGGAGGACCAGCCCAGCCTCCACCCCCTCAGAGAGCACCAGCCCTCACCCCACCCCCAGGGAGGACCAGTCCACCCCTCACACCCCAGGGGACCAGCCTCCTCACACCCCAGGGGAGGACCAGCCCTCACCCCACCCCCAGGGAGGACCAGTCCACCCCTCACACCCCAGGGGACCAGCCTCCTCACACCCCAGGGGAGGACCAGCCCACAGAGAAGAGGAAGGATGACGCTGCCCTGGCTGGTGGCTCTCAGCCCCGACCAACCGGGGAAAGACGGAAAGAATGACAGGGTTGGTGGCATCTTCCCTCACCACCTGCCAGCTGGACGGATTCTGGGCATGAGAACAGCTGTGAGCGTAACATGCAAAGACCCTACGCCCTGGGGATTCGAAAGTGAGTGGGTCCAGCTCTGCCTGATGCCGAGCAGGTGCTCAAAGGAGCTTCTGGAGAATGAGGGGCCCCTGCTAATTCCAGAGAGAACACGCGTTCCCCGAGGTCCCCTCTGACAAAGGATCGTCATCGCACTTGTGGCTGCAGAAGAGAGTTATGGAAATGCATTAAACCTTGAGGGGTCACACCCCCGACACCTGGAAGGCCGAGTGCCGGCAGATGGGAAAGGACACAGCACGCGGCCAGGAGGCTGACGATCTGATGCTCGCCCTTCCCTCTGCTCTGACTCCTGACCATTAGGAAAAGGTCCACGAATGAGCTGCACTCACTTGGAAACTCTCCGTCTACTTGGTCTGTGGAGATGCTCAGCCAGACAAGCTCAGCCGGAGCTGAGACCCCGAAACCAGGCGGGAACAGCTTTCGTCAGGGGCCGAGCGAGTGCTTTACAGAACTGGAGACCAGCCTACGCTTCATAGCTGAGCTCTGAGACGGCAAGTGATTGGGCCGTGGTCCCACAGCCAGGAGGTGGCGGCAGGGACTCGAACCCAGGGCTGTCCGACTTGTGGTCCGTGCAGCCCGTGGGAGAACAATGCCTGCGTGGCACCGACGCACACGTGCTTGGCCGCGTGCGCCCGCGGGATCTCCACCACCCGAGGGCCATGCACCGAGCGGGGAAAGCTGCGATGGGTGAAGGTTAACAAACAAGCTCTTCTCAGCGGCGCCCACGCAGGAGGAGCCACGCTCCGTTCCAGCGCCAAGATCGTGGAGCCCAATGGCGAGAAGCCAGAGTTCGAGTCCAGCATCTCCCAGACTCTGCTGGGCCTGGAGATGAACGTGGACCTCAAGGCCCAGCTGCGGGACTGGACGTCACAGCGGCCAAGGAAACTGAAGTTGGTGGCGGTCGGAAGGCTGTTATCTTCGTTCTGGTTCCTCAAGTCTGTCCAGAAAATCCACGTCCGCTGGTCCTCAAGCTGGAGAAGAAGTTCATGGGCAGCACGTGGTCTTCCTCGGGCAGAGGAGGGTCTGCCTAAGCCGACCCGAAAAAGCCAGACAAAGAACAAGCAGAAGCGCCCGGAGCCGCACGCCGCCCGCCGCCCTGGAGGCCTCGTCTTCCGAGGGCGATCGTGGGCAGAGGACCCGCGAGAAGCTGGACGCAGCCGGCTCACAAGGTGCATCGGGACAAAGCGCAGCACAGCAGTGACGGGCACAAGGCTGGAACTTCCTCCCGTGTCTATAAGAAGCTCATGGGCAAGGACGTTCATTCTGAATTCCCAGAGTTCCAGTTGGAAAGAAAAATGACTAAATAAAATATCGTTCTCAGTAAAAAAAAGGTGAGGAGCCAACCCCCACGCAGAGGGGGCGGGGGCGGGGCGGGGGCCACAGCACTGATCCCGCAGGCGCAGGAGCAGGAGCAGGAGCTGCAGAGCCCAGGGCACTCACAGCTCCCAGGCCTCAGCTGGGCACAGTGGCCAGCTCCTGACGGCCGGGCCTGATGACAGGGTCTCGGGGTCCTCGTCTGCTTGGTGGAGGCGGGAGGTGGGGGCTGTCGCACAAGTGCCGGTGCTGGGAGGCCAGGAAGCAGTGTTGCTTCTGTGCTTATTATCATGTTTTTTGTTTGTTAACCTTCACCCAAGGCTATTTTTTCTATTGAGTTTTAGAAAGACTGGGAGAGAGGGAGGCGAGTGATAGCGAGAGCGAGAGATTGGTTGCCTCCCAAATGCGCCCTGATCCTCAAGCCTGCAACCCAGGTACGTGCCCGTGACCGGGAATCAAACCCATGACCCTGAGTTGCGGGCTGCCACTATAACCACTGAGCCACCGCCCGGGGCTATCATTCGTTTTCTACTCCTCCCGTTCCAGTTGGAAAATCCTCTCCACTCTCAGCTGGAGGTTAATGGGGGCCCCGCCACGCAAGCAGTCTGCACGTGGTTAGATGGCGCCTATGATTTTAAATCTCTCTGTTCAAGGGGCGGAGTCAACCCCCCCTTCCCCCCATCACCTCTCTGCTGCTTCAGACTCTCAGGATGGTCCACACCTGGGCACTGCCTGGTGCTGCATCCACAGTCCCATCACCTGCTCCCCACAGGATAGGTCTGCACACCTTCACGACCTGGTGGCAAGGCAGGTAAAGATCCAAGATGTGGGGCCCAGAGCCCTAGCCCATACTCTGAGGATGGAGAGCCCCAGCCAGGCACCGCGGGCATCTGCTGTGTGCCAGTCCCAGCGTCACTGCTCTGGGCAAAGGTCTGACAGGCAGACAGTCCCTACTTGCAGGAGCCCCGAGTCCGAAGCGGAAGATGGACAATCAGTGGCCACATTTGGGGAGCACCGTCCAGTGGGAGAGGCTGTCTGGGCGCTCAGCCGAGCATGACTGACTCCACGCTGCAGACTCGGAGGAGCTCCCCAGGAAAAGCCAGAGCCCGCTGGGCCCGAAAGCCTGTGCGAGATCCATCAAGGTGTGTGTGGGGGGGGAGGGGGGGCTCCGGAAGTGGGGCTCCGGGAAGGAGGCGCTGAGCAGCTCACATCCTGAGATCTGCAGCTCCTACTGCATTAGTCACACACACGTTCCATTTAAAATCACCACCTGGGAACCCCAGGCCTTGCTGGGCACGACCTGCTTCAGGCTGGGCCTCCCCAGCCCCCAGCTGCCGGCCCTCCCACCGGCCCAGCAGGGCCTCACAGGTAATCCTGTTAGGCTCCCTTGTAGGTTCGGCCCATCATTCCTGCCAAGATTTTTATGAACCTTGATTCTATTATCCTACAGATTAGCCTTCCATCCTGGTTCTGTGTCATTCGCAAATTTGATAAGCCTGCTTTCTATGTCTTCATCCAAGTTGCTGATAAAAACCTTGCACGGGAGGTCAGAGTCCTGAGGCCTGAGGCCTGGCCCAGGCAGCACCCCGCCCCCCGCTGCGCCCCAGAGCACAGCCAATGCCTGCTCTCTGGATGCTCTGCTGTTCACCTCCAACTACTTCAGCAGCCGCAGGACTTTCTCCTCTTGTCCCCAAGGGGCAGACTCATAACAACTGTAACACCTCCCTCACCCAGAATCAGCCATGAACACACCCCTCCCTCAGAACCAGCCAGCACCCAAACAGCCTCTGGACGTGCAGAACTCGAGCCCAAGACAGGAGCCTATCAGACCCTCCGGCTGAGCCTATAACTCTTCTTTTACCCACAATCATGTTTCCACGGTGACCACCTTTTCTTCCGTTCAAGGCAGGTTAGCAGCTGCAAGTTGGAAGCAGGAACGTAACTTGGTTTAAGTAAGTAAAAGGTCTGTAGCCTTTCAAGAAGACAGATGAACTTTCAACTCTAAGAAACAAACCACAATAATTAAATTCCCATTAGTGTGCCCTGGCTGGTTTGGGTCAGTGCATAGGGTGTCGGCCAGTGGATCAATGGGTCCCGGTTCAATCCAGTCAAGGGCACGTACCTCAGCTGCAGACTCCTCCCCGGCCTGGGGCCCTGGTCAGGGTGCCTGCAGGAGGCAACCAATTGATGTGTTTCTCTCTGTCTTTCCCTCTCTCTTCCTCTCTCCCTAAAAATCAATGGAAAGATATCCTCAGGTGAGGATTAAAAAAAAAAAAAAAGAATTCCTACTCCTGCGTGGGAAAGGGGTCTATGCCTCAGTCCACCAAAAGGGATCACAGATCCGGCCGGCGTGGCTCAGTGGTTTGACCTAAGAACCAGGAGGTCACGATTGATTCCCCATCAGGACACATGCCCGGCTTCCAGGCTTGATCCCCATTAGAGGGCGTGCAGGAGGCAGCCAATTGATGATTCTTTCTCATGGATGTTTCTATCTCTCCCCCTCCCTTCCTCTCTCTAAATCAATTAAAACATATTTTTTTTTAAAAAAAGGATTCACAGGTTCCATCAGTGACAGGTGGGACGAACAGAAAACAAACAAGGTGGCAGACTTGTCAACCTTACAAGTAAAACAGCCAGTTGTTTTTCCAGCAAGAATGACTTTATTCGCCAATAGCAGAGGAACGGCAATTCAGGACATGCAAACTGTTGCAAACTACATGCCAGTGTGGAGAACAAGGAGGAAAGTGCTACATTTTAGAGAAAAAGGAGGACGCTGGGGGGAGCCGCTATGAACAAACCTCCATCGGAGGAGAGAGTTCCGCGTGGCCGTGGCTTCTCCCTGGCCGAGGGTGGTGGCTCCTCACTGGCTGGGCTCTTGCTGGGCAAGGAGAGAGCCTTCCTTCCCGGGCCGGGGTGATGACGTCAGCTTCTTCCTGCCCAAACTGTCCACGCGAGCTTCCGGGCGGCACCTGCGTGAGAACTCCCCTCTGAACGAGGTTTTCCTTTATTGTGTTCGGCCTTACACTCGACCAACCGTATCAATAATTGTATTTACTGTAAATGATAACCACTCCAACTAAATGGCAGGGACCAGCCAGACTGGATAATATTAAAGGTAAAACTAATGCTGTTTATAAGAGACACACATTAAACATAAAAATACAGGTAAGTTGGAAGTAAAAAGATGGAAAAATATATTCTGTGCAGACATTAACTCAAGAAAGGTAATGTAGCTATGTATTAGCATTAGATAAAGTAACTTCAAGATAAGCAATAGTAACACAAAGATGAAACCTTAACAATGAAAGGTTCACCAGAAGAATGCAACATTTAAGAACAGCAACTTGAAATGTAGATATAAGAATTTTTTTTACTTTGAAATCATCACTAAAGGAAATAAATATTGATGGAATTTATCCATCAATAAAGGATAGCAGGGGAAATTTTCAAACAATTCAGTTAAACCAAGAGGAAAAAATATTAAAATGAAACACCACAAAAAGAAAACAGAAAAAGTTGGCAGCAGTAAGACAAAATGTGTTCTTTCCCCCAAAAAAGAGGATGTTTTAGTTACCCTAGTTTGACAGAGGTAACCTATCTGCATATTAAAAGTTACAAATTAAAAAGAAAAAGCAGAGTGAGAACACAGCAGATTTGATAGCACAGCTGATTGCTTTAATATATTTAGAGCTTTGTGCCCACCACACAAAGTACTCATTATGTTCAAGCTACGTAAATTTACAAAAAATGGACTGTGTGTGGCCATATGGAATATCATAAAAACAAAACAGAAATCTCAAGAGCCACAGCCTCTGATCTCAGCACAGAGACAAAGCACCCACCCACCCACAGAGCTGGAAACAGCAGCGCAGGGTCACGAACCCAGGCGTCCTGGCCCTGCAGCCGGCACTGTGGCCACTGCTCCCTCCCAGGGCGGAGCGGCCATTCCCCTCAGCGATCTGAACGTGCTCTCCAACTGCAGTGACTAGAGTGTTATCCTGAGCCAGCACCAGGCACACATAATCAGAACAGAATTCACTTGCAATCCCACAGACACGTGCAAGTTTGTATCTGATAATGATATCACTGAGAAAATAATGTCTCTTTCAATCACTGACAAATGCAAGAAAAAAAGTAAATCCACTACTTCTCTCTGTAAATTAAAAATTCTTATGAATAAAGAATTAAAATCAAAGAACAATGATATAAAATACTGAACACAGAAAACAATATTTCTATTTTGGATGAGAAGGGACTTTCTAAATGGGACAGAAACTCTGAACCCATAAAGGAAAAGATATATTTAACTACATAAAAATTAAAACGTGCACAACCATAGAAATTGCAAAGAAATATAAAAGTGAGCCCTAACCAGTTTGGCTCAGTGGATAGAGCATCAGCCTGCGGACTGAAAGGTCCCAGGTTCGATTCCAGTCAGGTGCATGTGCCTTGGTTGCGGGCACATCCCCAGTAGGAGGTGTGCAGGAGGCGGCTGATCGATGTTTCTCTCTCATCAATGTTTCTAACTCTCTATCCCTCTCCCTTCCTCTCTGTAAAAATCAATGAAAATATATTTAAAAAAGAGAAATATAAAAGTGAACCCTAGACATGGAGAAAATACTTGCCAAATATAAAAGATTAGTATATTTAATGCATAAAGCCCTCTTACACAATAAGATAAATTTATAGATCCAATAAAAGCTTGAATGAAGGGGAATAACAGATATTTCATTTAAAAAATACAAATTGCCAATACACGAAGTGAAGAGATGCAAATGTCTTATTCCCTCCCATGGGATAAAATAAGCAAGTAGATCTACAGAGATAGACAAATTAAGAAAAAAAAAGTTAAACTATGGATAAAAATATCCTCAGTTTTTGTTATTATATAGAAACTAGAGGCCCAATGCATGAACTTCGTGCAAGAGTAGGCCTTCCTTCCCCCAGCTGCTGGCACCTGCTTCCCTCTGGCCCCCAGGACCCGGGCTTCCCTCGCAGCCCCGGCTGTCGTCTGGAAGGCTGTCTGGAAGGCTGTCCGGAAGGACATCCAATCTAATTAGCATATTAAGCTTTTATTATTAGAGAAGATGTGTGTTTGAAAGTTTAATTTTAAAAAATGAACAGAACAGAATTGGCAGAAAGAGGTATAGAAGTTCAGGGAGCATTACACTTTTTGTATTTTAATTTTCACAACTATTTTATAATCTCAAGTTTTTTTAAGTGAGGGCTAACAATTGATTCCCATTACATTCACTGTGTGTAAGCCTTCCCAATGTGTGCCCAAATCAGACATAGTTTTGATAGTTGTAATTCCGAGATATATTTTTGCACAGTGCTCTTTTCTTTTACTATTAAATCATAAAATCTCACTGTTTTTCCGTGGTTTTCAGAATGATTATCTCCATAGCTAGTAACGTCCTCTGTGCCCACGGTCACCAAGCTATTCTTCAAAGGGTGACGATTGGAGATTTCATTTATTTTTATTTGACAAAAATATTAACTTTGCTTTGAACAGAGCACAGCAATGAGCTTCTTCACACGGGACGATTTCTGTATCTGTTACACTAGCGCCCCTTCTAAAACTTTTCTTCTCAACATTTTCAATCAAAGGGCAGGATAACTGTGTGCAATATTTTGCTCTTCGAGTGGGTGTGTCCATTTACAATCAACTACATGCTCTGACCACATCTGTCTTGCCACAATCTTGCAGTCCTTGATTTTTCTTTAAATAGTTAGTTGATATAAAACATAGAAAGGTTGATTTCTGACACACTCACTTCAGGCATTCCCAGAGCAATCAAGAAAGAATCACTCAGTGCCGCTCTGAGGATATTTCTTTTTTCCCCCAAACAGGAAACATCGATATTGATTTTTCTGATTATGAATGAAAGTAATACATTTTACTGTAAAATAGTTTAGACCACAAATAGTATAAAAAAGGCAAATATTACCAAATTCCATGGCTTGCAATAACCACTATTAGGATTTTTGTGTGTATCTTCATAGACACTTTTCTTACAGGAGCAGACACAAATTCAGGTAATAAATTACCACATTAAAGCTGCATTACGCACACTTCTGTAACTGGCTTTTTATCACTTAACAGATTACGGATATCGTCACAACTCATCTACATAATTAATTTTAGTGGCTGCGTATTCTTTTCATTGTCGCACATAAAAGCTTGTGCGGGTCTCCACTCAGCATCGTTTTGTGTTAGAGGCATACCTGGTGTTTCTATGGAAATCACAGTGTTAAGGGGGTGTCTTAGTTATTAGCATTTTGTTAATTCCCTGTTCATATCTGCTGCCCCTTTATCTACTGAAGAGCTCTTCTCTCTTCTCTATTCTGATTGGCAGGCGCCCTCTGTGTGAGCAGCACTAACTCCTGACCCTGTAAGTTAGGACAACAGTGTCACCTCCTGGGGTGGCAGAGATGAAACCATCTGAAGGTGCCAAGCCCCCGGCATGGGCTGCATGCAGGGAGCTCAGCTTGTGTCCGTCCCTCCTTCCGCCTCCCTCCTTCCTTCCCCCCAAGGTGGAGATTCAGGCCAACTAACAGGTACCTACACATGTACACACTGGCCCCTTCCCTCCCCAGTGGGGTCCTGGGTCTTCCTTTAGAATGCCTCCCCAAACCTCCTACGTCCTACTCAGGGCTCAGCTCCCCTGCAGCACGGAGAGCAGCACCTCCTCAACACACTGTGACAGGAGGATTTAAGTGACCTCCGCTTCCGCCTCCTCCTGGGAGGGGCAGGTGGGGGGGAGCAGAGATGGGCTTTAGCGCGGACACCATCACCCACGACATCATTTCATCTTCACCGCCTCCTGGACGAATACACAGCTCAGGGCAGGATGCTCACGTAAACTAAGATACAAAGCACGACTCAGCCAGCAGGTGGGTGTCACCCCAAAGCCCGAGGGAACGGCCCTCCTGCTGAGTGGGGGGCCTCCTGCAAAGCGGGGGGCCGCCTGCAAAGCAGGGCCCGGCTCCGGGTGTCCTTGTCACTTCGCCCAGAGCAGCTGCTCTGCAGACCGGGATGAAAGCAGCGTCCGTCCAGGGCCGCTCTCTCTCAGAACGAGGGCTGCAGAGAGGAGCCAATCCTCTGAACCTCAGGTGAACGCCCAGCACTTCAGTCCTTAGTACAGACCAACAGAGACTACGAACCATTCGCCAGCAAGAGGAGCATCAGCTTAGCAGCCCAAACCAGCAGAGAGCCCAGGTCCCCGAAGGAGTGAAGGAGCAGAGGTCCAGGGTGCGATGAGATGCTCACAGCAATGGAGTCAACAAACCACCACCACACACCACGTGGACGAAGCTCCGAAACCTGCGCAGCCCTGGCTGGTGGCTCCATCGGGTAAGCGTTGTTCATACACCAAAAGGTTGCAGGTTCGATTCCCAGTCAGAGCATATACCCAGGTTTCGAGTTCGATCCCCAGTAGGGGCAAATGGGAGGCAACTGATCAATGTTTCTCTCTCCCCCTCTCTCACTTCTTCTCTCTCTAAAATCAATAAAAACAACTCTTCGGGTGAGGATTAAAAAACAAACATGCCGGGCAAAATGTCACACCAAACAGTCCACGCTGTAAGACTCCATTTACATTGGGTTCAAAAATGGTGCCAGAAGTCAGGCGGCGGGACCCTCGATGGTGGGCGGGGCTTGGGGGTGGGGTCCCTGGCAGCTGTATAACTATGAATCACACACTTTGTCTTGGCCAGTGGTCGGCAAATTCATTAGTCAACAGAGCCAAATATCAACAGTACAATGATTAAAATTTCTTTTGAGAGCCAAATTTTTAAAATGTAAACTATATAGGTAAGTACATTGTTATTAACTTAATTAGGGTACTCCTAAGGCTTAGGAAGAGCCACACTCAAGGGGCCAAAGAGCCGCATGTGGCTCGAGAGCCGCAGTTTGCTGACCATGGGAGACTCATGGCTATTTTTAGGTTGAACTAAATCAAATTCCTTTTTTTTTTTAAGGTCAAAACAGTGAAATGCCAGCAATTTCATGTAGTTTAAACTAAGCTACACTAATAAAAGACAAACATGCAAATTGACCATACCTTCGCTATGCCTTAGGCCACGCCTACCAGCCAATCAGAGCAACTGTATGCAAATTAACCCAACCAAGATGGCGGCCGGCAGCCACGTAGCTGGAGCAAGCAGGAGGCTTGGTTGCCACCCCAGATACCTGCTTTCAGCCAGCCGTGGCTATGGAGCTGGAGCGAGCAGGAGGCTGGGTTGCCCCTGGTGATGGAGGAAGCCAAGCTTCCCTCCCACCCACCCTCGCCAGCTCTGAGCTCCTCTCAAGGCTACAAAGTTTCAATTATAGAAGGTAAATAAATCCCAGAATAAAAAAAGAAAAAAAGGAGAGGCTAGGAGCTTCCATCGCTGGCAGGCTTGGCCAGCCTGAAAATGGCCCTCAGCCTCTCACCCAGGCTGGCCAGGCATCCCAGTGGGGACCCCCCCACCCTAAAGGGGGTGTGGCCCGCCTGAAAACAGCCATAAGACCTTCACCCAGGCTGACCAAACCTTCATGGGGTGAGGATCCCCACTGTGGGGGGCATGACCTGCCTGCAAACAGCCATCAGCCCCTCACCCAGGCTGGCCAGGCACCCCAGTGGGGACCCCCAACCTGAAGGGGGTGTGACCAGCTGTAAACAGCCATCAGCCCCTCACCCAGGCTGGCCAGGCACCCCAGCAGGACCCCCACCCTGATCCGGGACACCCTTCAGGGAAAACCAGCCGGCCCTCACCCATGCACCAGGCCTCTATCCTATAAAAAGGGTAATATGCAAACTGACCCTAACAGCAGAACGACTGGGAATGACTGGTCACAATGACACACACTGACCACCAGGGGGTAGATGCTCAATGCAGGAGCTGCCCCCTGGTGGTCAGTGCGCTCCCACAGGGGGAAGCTCTGCTCAGCCACAAGCCAGGCTGAAGGCTGCCAGTACAGCGGTGGTGGTGGGTGCCTCTCTCGCCTCCTCAGCAGCGCTATGGATGTCCGACTGCAGCTTAGGCCTGCTCCCCGCTAGCAAGTGGACATCCCCCGAGGGCTCCCAGACTGCCAGGGGTATGTCTTATTGCCAGCTTATGCCAAATCCCCCGGGGAGCGGGCCTAAGCCAGCAGGTAGTCATCCCCTGAGGGGTCCCAGACTGTGAGAGGGCACAGGCCGGGTTGAGGGACCCCCCTCCCGAGTGCAGAAATTTTTGTACACTGGGCCTCTAGTGTTTCAATAAAAACATTTTTCAAACCCTCTGGTAAAGGACAAAGCAGCGTGTACTGGCGGCTGTACTTGTCTGAAACTCCCCAAATGCCCCAGCAGCTTCCGCTGTTTCCTGCCCCTTCTCTTGGTGGAGACGGAATGACAACCAGGGCTCCTCTGGGGTCCGTTTCTCTCTCAGATATTGAAAGATGGTGACAACGCCGTTCCTGGCTCCCACAGTCCCAGCTCCTCTCCGCAGCTCCTGTTCCGGGCGTCTCCCCTCTTCCCCCCACACCCTGTGCCTTTAGTTGAATGATGGGGACATACAGCCAGTCATGGTCCTGCCTGAACCCACCTCCTCCCTGCGAACCAGTGTGTGTGATTCCTTCACAGGACATCAAGATGTATTTCTCAGAGAAGCAATGTCACTAATGACTTTGACATGCAGACAGCCACCATCATTGGGAGTTCGAGTCACGGAGCTCTCATGAGCCTTGTGTGGGGCATAAAGGCACTGTCTCCAGAACTATTGAGATGACGCTGCCCACAGTATGAAGGGGCGTCTCCTTTCGTAGTGCTATGCGCTGACCGCTGGGGAGAAAGCTCATCAGGCCTCAGGAATCTGGGTACAGTGGCTCCTTCACAGTGGCCAATAGCACTTCAAACAGAAGGATGCCCATTTCTTTTAATGTATTTTTATTGATTTCAGAGAGGAAGGGAGAGGGAGAGAGACAGAAACATCAATGATGGGATGGACCGTCACCGACAACAGTGAACAGGGCCTGTGCCCATGGGGTCTGATCACACGCTTTTCTGTCTCAAGTCTCCTGGGGATCCCCAGTCAGTGCCTCTGAGAGACCGCCCAGGCTTCCCTGCAGAACATGAAGACGCCGCACTCTGGCTCATTTCCTGCCACTACCACCCCCCTCCCCCAACACACACGTGTGCGCACACACACACACTCACACTCTGTGCTGAGGCCACACCTGGTGACCTAATCCCCACCCACCATGTGCGCCCAGGCCTCCAGGTCTTTGCTCCAGGACACTCCGTCCGAAGAGCTGTCTTGGGCCAGGCCCTCTATGCCTGTCCCCGATGCTCCAGCTGAGAGAGAAGGGGCTGCCGATAATTCTCTAACACGGCCGTGTATGCTCTTACCAGCAATGGACTCACACACCTCGCCCTCTGGGCTCCAAAGACCTAAGGAAGACCCTCAGGGTCTGCAGCGTGTCCCACTCCCATCTCCCTGAGGATGTGGGCCACAGCTGCCCCCTCCCCACTGCCCAGGTGTCGTCCTGAGTCAGACCTTACAACTGAGTGACGCTCTTCCTCCCACGGGCTCCGGGCGCACACGTGCTTTCCTGGAGACCAGGCCGCCAGGGCCTCCTTCCAGGATGCGGTCACTTCCGCTCCGTGTGCGGCTGGTGCTGGACGCTCCAGCTCAGTGGCTGACGGTGCGGGGCCGAGTGCCTGTCTAAATCCAGGCGATGGCTCAGCTAGTGGAGTGTGTTCAAACGGTCACTTCACCTTTCCAGACCTTGGTCTCTTTGTTCGTAAAGGGGACAGAATCTAGAGTGTCCACTTCGAGTGAGAGGGGGCATCTTTGGCACAGAGCAGGCCCTCGACTGACCCTCGCTGGCTGCGACTTCTGCTAAAGCAGCGCAGCGAGGTGATCGGAGCCCGGGCGAGGCAGTGGGAGCGCGGAGACAGATCTCAGCTCTGACGCGGCAGCTCCTTCCCCCGCCTGTGCTCGTGTCTCCTTCCGCGAAAGCCATGGCAGCATTCCCGTCTACGGGCTCCTCACAGAACGTGACCCTCCTCCTCAGGGCCTGGCACACGGTGAGCCCGCAAGCAGTCACGACTGGAGTAAAAGTGGAAGGAGTGGGCACTGGTCTCAGGGCTGCTGATGGCGCCACCTTTCCTCGCTGTCTTGCTCACACAACCGTGGGCTTCAGCATCTGCAGAGACGCTCCCAGAATCTCCCCTGGATGACGGGGGGCTAAGGACACAGGAATCCCGTGTGCCCTGCTCCTGCTCTGCCCACACCCATAGGTGAGGGCCAAGGGCCTCTGGATCCAGAGCTCCACGGTGCCCAACGCAGCCTCCACGCTCCCCGGCACACCTCGACTTTTCCTAAACTCTGCGTCCCTCCACCAGTGCCTTTCCTGTTCAGTCGCCCTTCCTGTGGCAGCTCCAGTTTGCATTACTCATCCCTCATTTTCCTCCAGTGACTTCAGGTTCTCAGGCTGGACTGTCCCAAAGGCACTGAGTCCCTCTCGGGGCGTCTCTCAGGGCAGCTCTGGGGGCTGGGGGCACCTTAGGATCCCGAGTCACCAGCACCTGCTGCACACTGAGCACCGGCGCCCCAGGTGAGCTGGGGACACTGTCATCCCCCCATCGTGGTCCCAGATGCACTTCATTCCTGCAAACGCGGACGCCACAGGAGCACCTGGCATCAGGGGACGGGCTTCCTGGCCTCGTACAGAACAAATGTGGTCAGAGAACAGGTGCGTCCACAGGTGGTGTTTCCCCAGAGGCACCAGTTTGCAACGCGAGGTAGCCCTCCAACCAGATTTTTCTCTTATCCTGGGCAATCAACAGGGTAGAAACACCAGCGGAACCAGGTGAATTGTATCAGCTAAGTTGACCCGGCAGCAGAGATACTGGGTTCTGCCTGCCCCAAGGGACTTTCCACACCTGCCCAGGTGAGGCCCTTCGGCTGAGACCACCGCCCTCATGAGCAGAGGTGAGTACAGCCCACCCAACCTTGCCATCCGACCAGCGCTGGCAAAGGAAGAATACAACTCCCCCGCCAGCCTCTGTCACCTCGCAGGGCCGATCTGAGAAGACAGGGTCGTCTGTGTCTGTGAGCCCCGAGCCGTCCTTCCGGAAGCTGCCATCTGCCCGCCCATCACAGCTCTGCACAGTCAGGATTCCCACAGGGAGTCTCCCGCCAACACCAGAGCTGGTCTTTGCAGGTGACGGAGCCACAAGTTGGCACAGCGATTTGATAGGAAAACCAGGGAATCGGCCAAAAGTGCCATCCATGCCCAGGTGTTTCCCTTTGGGGAAGGTCGTTAATACCAAGGGGGCGTTTGGAGAGAAGAGTATAAACTGGCCGCTTTACATATCATCCTAAGGGGGCGCAAGAAGCACATTGACAGTAATCATCGAATTTTCAAATCCACTGCACAGACCTTTACGTATTTGTAAACATCGTGTAACTGCTTGAGGAAACATGAAGGAAAACCTGAGAACAATATAAATAGGATTGGACCCTTTCTTATTTTTTTAATCCTCACCCAAGGATATTGTCCCATTGGTTTTTAGAGAGTGGAAGGGAGGGGGAGAGAGAAAATCATCGACCTGTGAGACACCAATTGGTTGCCTCCTCACGCTCCCCAACCTGGGGCCGGGGATGGGGTTGAGACTGAATCGAACTCAGGACCCTTCAGTCCCAGGGCCAACGCTCTATCCACTGAGCAGAACCAGCCCGGGCGTGTTGGACCCTGTCCCACCTTGAGGTTCTCAGCAGCAGGCAAACCAGGCCACTCGGAGCCTCCTCTCTTCGCTTCAGCATCGCTGTCACCCAGCGGAGGTTCAGTTCCACCTGCACCCAACCTCTCATTTCTGACACATAATCCCGGGGCTTAGGCTCTGCCAATGGAAACGGTCCCCTCACTAGTCTGTTCGTTCATTTCAAGGCTAGAAAAGTAGAGTAAGAAGAGGGAAACGTGTTCTCCCTTTTCCCAAGATCCGCTGAAGTCCGCCCGCTCCCCGGAATCGCATGGGTGTTGCCTGCGCAGGAGGGGCCTGCCTGCACCTGGGGCCGGGCCTCCTGATGGGGGAGGAAAGCAGGCGAGACAGGGCACTCCTGTCCCTGTGCCCGGCTGCCAGCAGCTCCCAGCCTCCCACCTGCCCTGCGCGACTGGGTTCCCGCAGAGACCCCGAGAGGAGGGGCCCCAGACGGACCGGCTCAGCGCGCTTTTCAGCAACACGAACGAGGAAACAGCCCCGCGGATCCAGGAAGTTCACGCAACTTTAACGTGTGGCCTGTGTCGGGAACAGCGAGGGCGGCGGGGAGCGGGACCCGGATGCCAACGGAGGGACCAGGCCGGTGTGAGCCTGGTGATGGGGAAGGCAGGCCTGGGTGGGTGCGAGCTGCAGGGGCGCGAGGGCTCCCTGCTGCGGCCGGAGGCTGGTGGGTGGCGGGTCCAGGGGCACCACGTCTCTGCCAGGCTGACCTCCTCTGACATCTATTCCAGGGACCCGCCGCAGCCCCAGGGGTCCAGGGCCTGGCCTCCGCACACCCGGGGCTGCGGGGGGCCCCCACTCCCCGAGCTTCCGCAGCAACAATTTTCCAGCCGAAAGTACCCCAAACGCCTCCTGGGAAACGCTCACCGGGACCCCGAGCGCGGCCTGGGGCGGCGGGAGCAACGGGAGAGGAGCCCGGCGCCAGGGCTGCCAACACGGGCTCCGAGCAGAGTAGAAACTTCCCGAGGGCGCGTCCGTCTGCAGGGGATCCCCGAACCCCGGGCAGGTGAGGCGGCGACAGGCGCCGGCGAGGAGACCCGAGGGCGCTGGACCCGCTCCCCCGCCCGCTGGTGGTGGCGGCGGCGGCGGCGGGAGCAGGTCTCAGGTCCGCGCGGGGGGTCGCAGGAGGGTCCCCCGGTTCCAAAGGGCGCCTCCCGGGCTCGGAGCTGGGCCGGGACCTGGAATCCAGGCCCCGCCGGAACGCGGTGGCGCAAACAAAGTTGGGGCGCAGCATCGCTCGGTCCATGGGTCCCCGCGCCTGTGCGCCCCTACTTACACGAAGACCCCGAAGAGCAGGGCGCGGACCCCGATCTCGACGGCCAGCTCACGCATGGTGCAGCCGGAGCGGACCCTGCAGGCGGCGACTGTGTCGCGGCGGCTCCCGCAGCTCGGCCCGCGCGGCTCCCGAGATCCAGGGCGGCCGGGGAGGCGCTCCAGGCCGCGGGCGGGGGCGGCGGTGGGGGCGGGCGCCGGGCGCCGGGCGGGGGCGGCGGGGCGGGCTCAACCCAAACCTCCCGCCTCCGGCCAGGGCTCAGGGACGCGTGGCAGCTCGTCCTCCGCTCCCGTCCCGGGTCCCCGCGCCTGGGGACTCCCGGTTCCCGAGCGCCACCGCCTCCTCCTCCGCCGCCGCCTCCACGCGGGAGGGGAAACCCCGCCGCCCCCGCCCGGCGCCCGCTCCCCGCGGGTGGGCGGCCCCTGCGCAGCTCGCTGTTCTCCGCGCGCGGTCCCTGCGCCGCCCCGCTCTCCTCCGGGCGCCCCCCGCCCCCGTACCCGCTCTCCTCTCCGGGCGCCCCCCACCCCCGTACCCGCTCTCCTCTCCGGGCGCCCCCCGCCCCCGTACCCGCTCTCCTCTCCGGGCGCCCCCCACCCCCGTACCCGCTCTCCTCTCCGGGCGCCCCCCCCCGACCCGCCCGGCACCCGCTCTCCTCTCCGGGTGGGCGCCCCCCCCACCCGCCCGGCACCCGCTCTCCTCTCCGGGTGGGCGCCCCCCCCGACCCGCCCGGCACCCGCTCTCCTCTCCGGGTGGGCGCCCCCCCGCCCCTGGCACACGCCCCCTGGCACAGGCACGCACGTGGCCTGCAGCACAAGACGCGCCGGGGATCCTCTGAGCTTCTGGCGGCGCCTCTCTCCTCTCTCTGCTCGCGCCCCCCGCCCCCCCTGCACCTCCCGGACCTGGAATTCTGTTTCTAGGAAGTTTCCCCAGCACCACTCGGCGGGAGCCAGGTGGCCCTGCGATGGGACAGGGTAGTCTGGGGGGGGGGGGGTCGGTCTCTCTCTCTCTCTCTCTCTCTCTCTCTCAAGAATTTATAATTAAGGACCCGTCCCTCGGAGGACAGAAACGCTTTGCTCCCTATGAAGGGACTGACAGCCCGACTGGTGTCACATCCCACAAGGCAGACAGCCAAGTCCTCGGGTGTGGAGGTGGGGGCTCCAGCAGCTGCCCAGCTGTGAGCACTCACCAAATACAGCCCTTGGGTGCCATGAGCTCCCAGCGGATAAATGCGTGGGCAGAGCAAGCAGGAAAGGCAGGCTGAAAAGCCATCCAGCCCCAGCACCCAGGTGCCCAGCCCGCAGCTCCTCTGGTCTGTGCGTGTTCTTAGTGAAGAGCGGAGGGCCCGGCAGGCTCGGAAAGGCTCTCATCAGAGAGTAAACAGGTTTCCCTGAACACACCAGCTCCGTAACTAGAGTGAGGCTCATCTTTGAAACATCACTTCTGGATGCAGACAGTCATGTAAGTGCAGCGTCCCCAAATGCTTTCAAAATGCCGCTCTGTGAAAATCTCTCATGTTTCCTGTCCAGCTTATGGGCATGTCAAGAAAATCACCTCCCCAGCCGTGTCTCTGCTGCAGGGTCTTTTAAATCCCCAAACAGCATTGTCCAGGAGGATGACCCCATGTTGACCAGACTATTTTCAAAGAAAAAGCCACCTTGGAGAATACCACTTAGCAACAATTTTTTATACTCACATTTCCCAATGAGACAGTCGCCATGGCGACCCTCACCTATAAGGACCATACACCCAGGCTTTCCAGAGTTACCTGGTGTGAACTTGCTGATAAGCCTACAACACCAAGGATCCAAGAAGAATTCCAGAAGAGGTCATCAAGTTCAACCCAGTACCCGAGTATCTTCCATGATGGTCTCAATAAATATGTCTTCTTGAATACCTCCAGGGATGGGGAACTCACTCACTGTTCAGCTCATGGGCCAACCAGCTGTCATGTCCTCTCAATGACCTCTCCCAGTGAGTGGCTGTTAGATCTTAATGACTCAGTTCTGAAAACAATTACTGCCCATCTCTCATGCTTCTGGAACTTGAACTGAAGAATCCACGCTGGTTTGAAAGGGAGGACTTAAAAAGCCCGTGTTCGTATTGGTAGCTGTGTAGCTGTATGAGGACAGACTTTTTTCTTTTCCACACGATCCAAACAAGCACTGCTACATTCTCGTCATGTTGCCTGTCTTGGGCTTACTCTCTCCTTGTTGAAAATGGCGATGAAAGAGTGTATTTGAGAGTTTTGTGGGTTGTTTTTTTTTAAAGATTTTTATTGATTTTGAGAGAGAGAGAGGAAGGGAGCGGGAGAGAAACATCGATGTGAGAGCAAAGCATCCATCGACTGCCTCCTACATGGCCCCCACCAGGGATGGAGCCTGAAACCCAGGCATGTGCCCTGACCGGGAATCAAAGCAGCAACCCCTTCGGTGCACAGGATGATGCCCAACCCACTGAGCAACACCAGCCAAGGCAATAATAGCTATTGTTTCTCAGCATTCGCTATAGCCAAGCATTGTCTTAGGAACTTTACATTCTTCATTAACTTAATTCTTACTCAACAGTATAACCTGTATATTATTATGCCCATCGTTCAGATGAGGAATTTGAGATACAAAGACATTAAGAACTGGCACAAAGTCACACAGGAGTAAACAGTGGAGGCAGGAGTTGAACCTGGGGACTTGAATCCCTCTGTCCCAAGCTCTGTTCTTCCAGGAAGAGGGGTCATGTGGACCTGAAGATGAACAGCCAGGGGAAGAGCCAGGGAGGAGGTGCTGGCTGGAAGGTTTCTTAAATTCAGGGAAAGTGCTGAAGTTTTAGCTTCAGGAAATGATCTGCAGGAGACAAAAGGAGGGTGGAGTCAGCCCTGGGCAAGAAGAGCAAAAAAGGTAACTCAGTCTGCCCTGGCTGGTTTGGCTCAGTGGATGGAGTGTCAGCCTGCAGACTGAAGGGTCCCAGGTCAATTCTGGGCAAGGGCACAGGCCCGAGTTGCAGGCTCAATCCCCAGTGTGGGGCGTGCAGGAGGCAGCCGATCAATGATTCTCTCTCATCATTGATGTTTCTCTCTCTCACCTTCCTCTTTGAAATCAATAAAAATATATTTTAAAAAAACTCAGTCTCAGATGAGAAAAAAAGAATTGAGAAGTGAGGAAAGTAGCTACATTGAGGGACTTGTTCATATAGAACAGAAACCAAAGTTAACTAACTTAACAAGCAATTCTTTAGATGGATTTTATAACATGGACAGAAAAGACAAAGAGCCAGACTCGAAACAACAACAACAAATCACCACCAAGAAACAAGCAAGAACACGTAAGATCTAAGCAGCAGAAAGTACACTGTGGCCGCAGGGAGAGAACCACCTGCTGGGGCCAAACAAAGGGGCTCCTGCATCAGGTCGCAGAGGTCCTGGGGACCAGTGGGCCAGGTGCCGAAGGACGAGACAGCCAGCAAGGCGTTCACGACAGAGGGAAACCAACATGCCTCTCGTGAGATGGCTGAGCACTGAAGACATCTGCTCTCAAGGTCTTGCTTCTGGGGGTCAGCATCACCGCCTTCTGCAAAGGCCCCTCTACTCAGGAGACGAGTCCCAATCCCATCCTGACGGCAGACCCTTATTATCCGTGATGGAGGTCGGTGGCCAGCGCCACGGCCGCATGCTGCTGGGTGAGTACGTGGCTGGGAACCTCTGCCTGTGACCGCCTGAGCACCTGCTTAGCACGGCCGCTGCTCAGAGGAGCCAGGGCAGGAAAGCAAGCCTGATGGGGGAGGGGACTCAAGGCTGCCTGCTGACCTCGCATGTACAGGAGTCACCATGACCACGGGGCGTTTGCTCCATCTGAGCAAAGGCTGAGCCGGCGTCATTTCCCGGCCTGTGCTTGTGCGGACCTGACATCTCAGCGTGAACCCTGTTGCACAGTGACGCTCCCAAATCTGCTGTTGTAGATTCCTCTTTTTCCTTTTCTCCAGCTTGACCTGGAGGGCTATACAGCGAATCAATAAGCAGGACTCGATGCTCACGCAGGTGCCTGACAGGAGCTTGGCGTGACAGGGAGAGCACAATTGCCACTGTGAACGTGACCCCAATGGGTGATCGAGAGCACGAGGAAAGGAAACTTTTACTGGGGAAGTTTCATTTCAAAGGACAAAGCTCCAGGAAATTCTAAAAACAATCCTTTGATTTAATCATTAGCATCTGAATTGCTCTGCATGAGAAAACGCCTTTAAGCATTCATAAGATTAAGGTGCCAAAATTAATGTGTAGCTATCACAGAAGTGCTTACAATTGTCCAGAAATCGTGCATAATTAAATAGCAATTTTTCAAACGCTCCAATGAGACACAGTCAAAAAAGAACATGAAGATCTACGGGAAGAAACGTTTGTGAGCTGCGAGCCCTCTTGTGGCCATAAAGCGCAGTGCAGCCAAGACCTCCACCCCGTCCGCGACTGCAGTCCTGGAGCAGGTGGAATTGGGGGCCAGAGTCTAATTGCGAGGCCCGACTCCCTCACCTGCTGGGCCTCTGATTCTGAGGAAGCTGCCGGGCAGTGAGCAGATGCTCTTCTCTCCTCCCGGCGCCATCGAGGCCATCAGGCCGGAGCCCGGCTTTCCCGCGCCTCCCTTGTTGCTGGGCAACAGCTTCGGCTGCTTTGATGGACGGGTCGTTGGACTGCGGAGAAAGCGCCATCATTCCCGAGTGCAGGTGCTGCAGCTGAAGCCCCAAGGGGCTGTGCGACTGGCCCAAGGTCTCACTCTTCCCGCCTGATGTTAAATACCACCCTCCTAGGTTTGTTTATTTATAAATATGGTTTTATTGATTTTAGAGAAAGAGAGAAACATAAGTGATTCATCAATTGGCTGCCTCCTGTATGCCCACCAGGGATCAATCGGAAACCCAGGTGCTGCTAATTACCTCCCATGCACCCACCCGTGTGCACCTGCTGCTTCCCTTCCGGATGCACTTCCTTGCACAGATTGTCCTTGTGACTCATTTAAATTAGGGCAGCAGCCAGCCAGCTGTCCTTCCAGCCCAGGCCACTATCCAGGCGGCAGCCAGAGGGGCTTCCAAACCTCAGAGCCAGCCAGTCTCTGTCACTTAGAACCCTCCAGGGCCCCACTATTTCAGGATTTGTGGACATCGAAAACAGTTGCCCTGGGATGCAGTTGTTCAAAATTCTATTTTGCATACCTGAATGAAGGAGTGTGTTTTGTAAGGTGGACTTCTCCTATTAGTTGACACAGCCTTAATGCAGATACAGATCTGTCTGCCCCAGAAAGCTGCCTGGGAGAATACAGCGACTGGTGGTTTACAGAACATCCCACTGTCGGTGGGAAAGCTTGCATCTCCCTGAGGATCAGGTGCCACTAGAGTGATTGTCTCAGTGAGGGTGGTCATGATGATTAAGACAGCACATGCTTAAAAATACTGCAAAAGCTAAAGTGCTAAACCACTGCTAACGGTTTTTGTTTAATCCCATCTCACTGGATTCAGGGGCTTATGTTTCTGCTCATTCGGACTCTATTTCTCTTTCCCCTGGTATTAAATATCACTATTCTGCTGCCTTCAGCAAGCACATCACACAGAGGGTCAGACGAGTGTGAGGTTCGCAGAGCAGAAGTCTGTGCAGGGTGGACACAGCCTCAGGACACCAGTCACTGAGCGGAAACCCAGGCCACCCGGGCCTGTAAGCAAATTCCTGGTGACTGGCCTCTCAGCATTGGGTTTGCTTCAGGACAAATGACTTCACTACTGGGCATGGGGCTGACAGGTCTGGTTGAAACATCCTTGCACCTTTTATGTGCCCCTGAGCCACAAAATTTTCATCTTCCAGACAGATCAGTTTCTTGGAAGGAATGACAGTACCTAGGAGCCACATGTCACTTGAGGGGCCGTCAAATCCCTCCATTCTAAAGGTCTACTTGCCTGCCTCATTCTCCAACTGGTTAGGCGGTCTCACATGCTTCTTCTCCAGAATGAATGGGAGGAATGAACAGGGCAGATGGTATCTGAGAGCAGAAGAAAGCCTCTCACCCATTCATATCATCTCTTTCCTCACTCGTTCATCCACTCATCACTCACTCACTCTATGAATCTGGTGGGTACCACACAGTGCTATGTCCTATACTGGCTATCACAATACCTGGTGAACAGGACCCAGACCTGACCCCTCAACTCTGTTTTCCATTCTCCCATCACATGGGCTGTTCCTACACACCCTGTTCCTGCCCCAGGACATTTGCACTTGCTGTCTCTTCTGCCTAAAATGCTCTTCCCCCAACTCTCTCAGAGCTTATGCCTCCCTATCTATCCCTCTGCCCCAAGTTCACAGCCAGCTCTATAAAGAGGCATCTCCTGATGGCACCATCTGAGAGGAATCTCCCCTCCCCACCCTGCATTCATTTCCTTTTTAGTTGCTGTGAAATTTTTGATTTTGGGGATAGTTCTTTGTTTTCTTCCCTATTGGATCCTCAGCAGCTGGCACACTGCCTGGCATGCAATGAGGGACAATAGATTGCATTGATTTAGAGTGCTTTACTTTTTATGGAGTGTTTTAATTAGTCATCCCCACAAGCCTATGAAGTGAGTACCAAGAGAGGCAGAGAAGCTATGCAACTTGGTCATACAGTTAGTAAGAAACAGGCTGGTTTTTGAACTCAGGACGTTTGATTCTGGTATTTGGACTCCTGACTCTACACCAGAGTTGTCAGCCAGTGTTACGAATGAATGAGTGAATGAGTAAATGAATATAAGAACGAATGAATGAGTCTAGGGTGGAAGACAAGATAATTAGTTAACACCTGCAGAAGTACAAATAACTATAGGGCTTCCTGCGAGCATCGGATGTCAGGGGATACCTGCCCAAGGCCGAGACACGCAGTGACTGACAGAGAGGAGTGCAGAAGCGAGTCCTGCATCAGATCCTCGGGGGCGACATCGGCAGCACAGAAGGCGGCTGGACACAAGATCAGCCTCTTTGTGATGATGGGGAGGACTAGGCAGGGCGGATACCAAGGTAGAAGCAAAAATTGGTATTTTGGGGGAAGATTTGCAGAATCATTCTATCTCTAAGCAGCATACAGAATTTGAAATACATCCTCTTTTCAACCCAGCAATTTCACTTTTAACTATCTTTCCTACCAATATACTTGCACATCTATAGAGAGGAATATGAAAGGTATCTAATGAAATGGCCCAAAAGTGAATAGAAAACAAGTATTTATCAATAGGGACATGGATTAAATGCATTTTGGTACCACCATAGTGTGTGGAATATTCTGGAACAATTTTTTAAACGACTTTAATCAAGATGCAGTGGCATGTGAAGATCTACACGGCATGGTGTCAAGTTAAAAAGTTAAGCTAACTCTTCACCATGCACGAAATAATCCCGTTGATGTATTTAAAAAGGGAAAACACGAAGTCCTATATACGTACACACACGTGTGCACACACACGTATAAATGCATGCTATGAAATGTTGGGGGTGTTTTGAAAGCACATTCAGCAAATTCTTATTCATGAAATTCTTATTCAGCAAATTCAAATTCTTTCTCCGGGGAGAAAGAGGAGGAGAAAGGAGTTTTGACTAAATCTGAAATGTCTGCATTTCTATAATGAAAATGTAGTCAAATAGTGTTGTGATTTTAAAAATATATATCAAAAACCTCACACTGAAATAACAAGTTAAAGCACTGTGCTGCCGCTTTACACAGCGCCCCCTGGGAACATCCCTCGAGCCCGGCACGGGGTCACACGGCTCAATCTGGGTCATCTTCCTAGTGTTTCCCCTTTACCTGCTTTGCCACCTCATTCACTCGCGTCAGTGCCTCTCGGATTCCGACTCCTGGCTTATTTCTGACTCAGCATTTGAGCTTCATCCAAGGTTCGGGACCCCTACCTGTGCACCCACCGTCAACTCTGGGCCTGCTGTGGACCAATCGATGCAGTTTTTAATTTTCCTACCTCACCAGGAAGTCAGGTGATGTCCTCGCCAGCCCCTCAGCCTCACAGCTGAAGAGAAAGGAACCTGGCACACCCACAGAGGAGATGAGGCCGTTCGCAGCCAGGCCGGGACAGGCAGGATGAATGCTCTGTGGGACCCTCCCCTCCCTCTCTGTGCACGCAGGATCCTCCCTGCGGCTGTGCTCTCTTCCCAGGAGTCTGACACAGGCTGGCTCAATGTATGGGAAGGTGAAAGCATTTTTGGTTAGTTGAGTTTTTTAGGTGCATTAATGAAACCAATGTCTTAATTAACTTGGGCGTTCGGCTAAGCCATGACTATTTCTCGGATTGGCCCCTCCCTGAATGTCCAATTCCTGCCTCCACACCTGTCCCAGCAGCACCTGTGACCTGCCCCTGGCACACTGTGCACAGCCCATGTGCTGGGCAAGGAGAGAAGCAGCCCCGGAGGAAGGCCTGGGGGTGATGGCCACCGAGAGAGACCTTGACACCCTGGGGCCTCCCATTCGGGGTGGAGGCCCAGGACACAGCATCTCCATCCCTCTGCTGAGTGCGGAAGTCAGGCACAGGGACCTGAGGAAAATCTGAGGTCCTGCCCGGCTGGTGGCTCAGTGGTTGAGCATCAACCCATGAACCAAGAGGTTACCAGTTTGATTCCCGGTCAAGGCACATGCCCGGGTTGCAGGCCTGACCCCCAATAAGGGGCCTACAGGAGGCAGCCGATCAATATTTCTATCTTTCTATCCCTCCCCATTCCTTGGTCTTTAAAAATCAATAAAAACATTTAAAAACAAGTCTGAGGTCCTTAGCTTGGAGAGGAGATCTGCGAAGG
Source organism: Myotis nattereri (assembly GCF_964212035.1). NCBI lineage: Eukaryota > Metazoa > Chordata > Mammalia > Chiroptera > Vespertilionidae > Myotis > Myotis nattereri. The sequence goes on from NC_138088.1 coordinate 61,730,219, forward strand.
CTCCGTGGAGGAGATGAATGAGTAAGAGCATCAAGGCAGAGAAAGATGAGGAAGCAATGGAAAATGCATGGAGATTTGAAACGATCAGACTGGCATGGCTCAACCACCAGTGATGACCGAGTGGCCGGGGAGGTGGTGACCCAGGAGAGGCATGTGGGCCTGGCCGATGGGGAGCCTGGAATGGCCACTCCCACCACTTCCCCTGCCTGCGAACACGCCACCTGGCACTTCAGTGCTCACCCTCCAAGCACTGCTGTTACTTTCCATCCTTTTATTAAACAAACATGACTTACCTCCCATTTGAATTGATGGAAATTTATTTCAACCCATGCTGACTTTCTTCATAAAATAAAAGGTCCACTTTTAGAAAGTTCTAGATAATAAGCATATGGACTTTTGCTGTTCGGGGCCAGCTCCCGGCATGTTGACAGGATTTACAACGGCCAGGAGGCGAAGCAGGGTGTCTGGGCCAGTCTCAGGGCGGCCAGGAAGCTCCCTGCTTTATGGACCCACACACCTTCCCCCATGTCATCAGCTGTTTTTCCTGAGTGATGGGAGCTGCACCCCCATCCCCACCCCCACCCCCATACCCCCGCACGAGGCAGGCCAGGGGACACTGCAGGCACCTGACAATCTCTCGTCCTCCCAACGGCAGGTAAGACACTGAGAATCTGAGCACTGCCGCCTAAAAACCCTTCCTGTGTCACTTTCCGAGGAACTCAGAAAGAAATGTTACCACATTTTAAAGAGATCTGGCATTTGTGGCCACAGGAGGATACATAAAGTGAATTAATTATTTAGCTATTTTCTGTAAAGCAGCCAGAAATACCTTAGAGGCATCTGAGTCTAATTCTGCTAAAGAATTAGCAGTCTGCGGAATTCACCCTTTCATATTTTACTAATGTTTTTCCCTCCTGTTTACGCCATTAAAGTCTGTAACAGCAGAAAAGATGAAAGAACGCACTCAATTGCTATAAAATGCTAATCTCACTCTGGCCTGAGGTGGCTGTTCAGGTGCTTTCTCCTTTAATGAGGAAACGCCGGGTACATTTCTGCCTCCCAAGGGAAACTGCTGGTGCTAGGGTCACAGCCTCGCTAATTTAGGGGTTCATTTGATCAAAAGCAGTTTACATTGCAAACCTGCATTTCCTTCACTGTTGGCAGCGACGAGGAACCAGTGTGTATAACCAGCATTTGCTCCTCCCTGAAAGGCAGTGCAGGAACCACAGGGATAAAAATCATGCGTTGATGGAAATTCCTCGTGCACAGAGGCTATGAGGAAGGAGAAATTATAGAATGAAATTCATGGCAGTGGCAAAAACATGCACAAAGCATTGTTATCCTGAGGGCTGGACTCCAGGAAAGGGAGCAATGAATGGCCACCTGGGGGGGGGGGAGTTAGTGATGTCACCTCAACGTGGCAGAACCCACCTGGCATCCTGTCCCTTGGGAGGCCCAGTGAGGAGGTGACACTTGGGCAGAGATTTAACTGAAGCAAAGGAGTCGGCCCAGGAAGGCGGAGGTGACGGGTTCGGAGCAGAGGGTCTGAGGCAAGAGGAGTTTGGAACATTTGAGAGCACAGACTCATGAGTGACCTTGAGTGAGGGGAGGGGCGTGAGCCAGGTGTAGGCATGGGAGGGGCTGTGCTATGTTTGATAGGAAACTATCGAGGATTTTAAGCAGGGAAGTTACAGGATTTGGTCGGCTCATTTCAAAGACGAAGATCACGCTGGCTGCTCAGTGTAGAACAGACTGCGACGTGGTGCAAAGGTGGGAACAGAGAAAGAGAGAAGCTATCACGACAGCACAGTGTGAGGAGAACCTGGTGGGGAAGCGCTGGCGAGAGCCCAGTGGGTCGGGGTGCAGTGTGCAGACTGAGGAGACCAGGAGCAAAGATTTGGGTGCAAGTAGTTTACAGGGAGGTGGATCCCAGGAAGCATCCCCTCTTCCGTGACCTCCAGGCTGGGCCAAGGGAAATGGGGGGGGGGGGGACTCCCACTGCACTGCTCCTCTCAGACCTTTGCATCTTCTGAAGCAATGGGCCTGCTGCCCAGGAGGAGAGACTGCGGGACAGAAGACAGGGAAGGTGTGAGACATTTGAGGAAGACATGGTGTGAAATGGTCATCGGGAAGCGTGGGGAGGAGAACTGACCGGAAAACGGCCTGGGCTGGAGCAGAGTGGGCGCCCACTCTGAGCTCAGAAACATCCCCTCAGCCCCATGTTTATCCGCCACATTCAGGCGCAAGGCGGTCAGCCAACAGGGGCTGGCTTTCCCAGGGCTGGGACATCGTCAGGTGTGTGTGAAGAACTGGGGGAGGGGGACCAGGGAGTGTGGTTTATGCGATGCATAAGGAGAAATCCAGTTTTGTGGGCCTGAAATGTAAGTAGTTTGGGGCCCCTTTCAAGGAAAAGCATCAAAATCAAATACAGAATTAAACATAAAAGTGAGTATATTTTTAGAATGAGAAAATATATCATAAAAAATTTAAAACTCAACAGATATTCCAAAATCCAGAAAAACAACTTTTTTTATGAATTAGCTGCTTAGCGCAACTTCGTGTTCCTTTCTTTCCTACTTGTTTTGCCAATTCACTTGACAATAACTTTGGGTTATTTTCTACACAGAGAATGGAAAGATAGTTCAGTCTTTCCCCTAACAAGGCTGACTGATAGTTCTTTTTTCTTATGGATAGTTGGGACAAAGAAAACATGCACCTTCTGCCCGCTAAACGTCACTGTTTGTAACACTGTCACAGGTTGTGGGCCACAAACAGGGTGTCTAATAAATTCTAGGAACACACAGTGCATTTGTCATCGTAAATGTTGCAGCACTAGGACCTGCCCACCCATCCATCTACTCACCCACAAATCCACCCACCACCCACCTAAGCATCCAGTTGTGCACCCTGTCCACCTGTCCACTTGCCTGTCCACCTATCCATCCACTTAAACCCTTAAGCACCTGGTAAGTGTAAGACATGAAGCTTACTGTTTCATTTAGACAACAGAAGCCTTTCAAATTTTTTCATTTCCCCCATTTCTCTTTATAAGGATAGATTTTATGCAAATCCCTCATCTCATTTGTAATCCATCAAGACCACAGTGAGCCATTTTCTCCCCAGAGAGGCCTCTTCTCCCCACACTACTTGCCCTGCTGGTTGGTGCATGACTAATTAGCTCCTCTAATCATAACGAGCCTTCTTCTAACATTCAGGCATCCAGCATCGGTGTCACTTCCTAAAACTTAATAAGAAACAATCGCTTGGGGTTTATAATTTTACCAACGGTAGCTACATTGCCCAGGGAGAGGTGAAGAAATAAGATCCAGCTCAGTAGCTAAGAGAAGAAAACTGCACAGACGCAAGGACTGCTGAGAGTAAGGGAGGTCCCTACCACGCAGGCTGAGCTGCCTGTGCGGGAGCCTCCTGCATCACGCCTCCTGATAGACATTCGGACTGTCCTTCAGCAGCTGAAAGTATCTCTACTCCCACCAACCTTCTGACATTGACGGCCACACGCCCCCTCCCCCCTCCCCAACCACATTTCATGACTTTGGACAACCTGATAGGTGAACAATGGCATCTCTTTGTGGCTTGCTTTGCATTCTTTAATTATGGAGTGAGGATCTCACTTTCATTTTTAACCTGTCACTGCAGTTGGTGACAGAAGGAGACAGCTTAAAGCAGAAGGTAATGTGAGCAGCTTCCTCTTAATCCCACCACTAACCTCACCAGGTGAGATAACAAAAAAGCTTTCAGAGAGCTGGGCTGTGAAGTCTCAGCAGCACCTGGAGTCCTAGGTGCCGTTTCCATGTCATTCTCCTCAGCGCACCAGGAGTGGGGGCTGTCTCACACCTGGCTGTTCCCACTCCTGGCCTCTCCTGTGGCTCCACCGCCAGCGGCAGAGTGGCCATGAGGACTTGCCCACATGCAGAAGCTCCTCGCAGCCTCCTCTGATCCACAGTCTGAGAGTCGAACCCTCCTGGTGGTTGGACACATCTCTGTGAGGACTGTGTGTGAGCCCAGCCTCCTGGGTTTCAGGAAGTGTTGAGGCGGCTGTGTCAGTTCCTGGGTGGCTGTGTGTCACTCCCCTGGGCGTCTGTGTGTGTCAGTTCCTGGGTGGCTGTGTGTGTCAGTTCCTGGGTGGCTGTGTCAGTTCCTGGGTGGCTGTGTCAGTTCCTGGGTGGCTGTGTGTGTCACTCCCCTGGGCGTCTGTGTGTGTCAGTTCCTGGGTGGCTGTGTGTGTCAGTTCCTGGGCGGCTGTGTGTGTCAGTTCCTGGGCGGCTGTGTGTGTCAGTTCCTGGGCGGCTGTGTGTGTCAGTTCCTGGGCGGCTGTGTGTGTCAGTTCCTGGGTGGCTGTGTGTGTCAGTTCCTGGGTGGCTGTGTCAGTTCCTGGGTGGCTGTGTGTGTCAGTTCCTGGGTGGCTGTGTGTGTCAGTTCCCGGGTGGCTATGTGTTTCATTTACTGGGTGGCTGTGTGTGTCAGTTCCTGGGTGGCTGTGTGTGTCAGTTCCTGGGTGGCTGTGTGTGTCAGTTCCTGGGTGGCTGTGTGTGTCAGTTCCTGGGTGGCTGTGTGTGTCAGTTCCTGGGTGGCTGTGTCAGTTCCTGGGTGGCTGTGTGTGTCAGTTCCTGGGTGGCTGTGTGTGTCAGTTCCTGGGCGGCTGTGTGTGTCAGTTCCTGGGTGGCTGTGTCAGTTCCTGGGTGGCTGTGTGTGTCAGTTCCTGGGTGGCTGTGTGTGTCAGTTCCTGGGTGGCTGTGTCAGTTCCTGGGTGGCTGTGTGTGTCAGTTCCTGGGTGGCTGTGTGTGTCAGTTCCTGGGCGGCTGTGTGTGTCAGTTCCTGGGTGGCTGTGTCAGTTCCTGGGTGGCTGTGTGTGTCAGTTCCTGGGTGGCTGTGTGTGTCAGTTCCTGGGCGGCTGTGTGTGTCAGTTCCTGGGTGGCTGTGTCAGTTCCTGGGTGGCTGTGTGTGTCAGTTCCTGGGTGGCTGTGTGTGTCAGTTCCTGGGTGGCTGTGTCACTCCCCTGGGACAGCTGTAACAAAGTTTGACAACCTGGGCAGTTTGAAACAAACCGGTTGAAATAAAATATTCTCTCTCAGTCGGAGGCCAGGGTCTGAAATCCAGGTGTGGGCAGGAATATCTCTCTCAAAAGCTTTAGGGGAGAACGCTGACAGCTTGAGAAACTAAGGGAGCAGCGAAAACAACCTTTGTCGTTCCTCGGCCTGTGGCTGCGTAACTCCAAACTCCATTCCATCCTCGTCACCTGGCCTCCTCGTGTGGCTTCCACATTTCCCTCTTCTTAGGAGGACACCAGCCAAGTTGGATTAGGGCCACCCTAAGGCCTCATCATAACTTGATCACATCTGCAAAGGCCAAGTCCCAAGTAAGGTCACATTAAGAAGGACCAGGTGTTAGGGCTTCGACACATTTTGTGGAGAACACAATTCAGCCTGTAACAGCTGCCTAAACCTGGAAACCTTCCTCAGAAATCTCACCATTCCAACCCATTCTCCACCTCGCCACCTGGGTCCACTTTCTACATTCTAGGGACTGTCCTCCCACCCTTTTCTCAGGAACCCATCACACCCCTGGCCATCTGCAAAACTAAACCCAAACTCCGCAACACACGTGGGCCTTTGCTAATTTCTGCCTCTTCTTTAACATTTTTCCTGTCCCCGTGCCCTGTATTCCAGCAGCCCCCAGCTATCCGCCCTCCCCAACATACCCTGCACTTTGACTTTTATTTCTGTGCCCAAATATCCTTCCCTCATCCACTCACCTCCTGAGCTCTCATTCATCCTTCAAGCCTCAAAGCAAGTGCCGCCTCCTCCAGGAAGCCTGCCCCATCCCCTTCTCCTTTGTAAACAGAAACTGCTCCTGGGACAATGTCATTCTGCCAGGTCTTAACATGTCTGTCTTCCCTGCAAGAACATTTCTTCCAGCCAGACTGTGACCTACACGAATGAGTGCCTGGAACACAGAAGGTGCTATGGAAGTTTTTGGACGAGACACATGGATGAGCATGTGACTCTCTGGTTGCAACAGAGTAAAGCTGGCACATTCCCATGTCTGATGATCATAAAAATGCAGAGTACGAAGCACCAAGAATCTGTCTCTCCCTGGACAGCAACTGTACTGGTGGAATCCGGCTGATGGAAGCCTTTAGAGCGCTGGAGTCTGCTGAAGATGCACCATGTCAGCAGGAGCAGGTTGAGGCGGCCAGTTGAGGCCATTCCCATGCATTTCAGAGGCAGCAGCTCCCACCTGCCACTCCCCAGTCCTACGGCAGGCACGATGCACAAGCTCCTGAAGAAGCCTGCAGACAGCTGGCAGGAGCCAGAGTGGCAAAGGGAGCCCCTCCTCCAAATGCTGGGGTTTGTGCTTCTGACCCCAGAGGTGCAGACAGAGAGGCAGGCACCTTCATCATGGCCCCGCCCCCTGTTCGGGACAAGCCCCGCCCCCTCTTGCTGAAATAACTTCCAGGGTTTGTTTTTTTTTTCTCCCTCTTAGTTCTTCTCTTGTCCCCCTTTTGGGGCCAAACGTTAAAGGCTAGGACATGACAAAGCAACTGTACACAGGAGGGAAAGTAGAAAGTGATCACACACATCTGGTCAGGGTTTCTGATCTGCCTAGAGCATGAATTTCAACCAGACCTGGGATTTTCCCCCAAAGATGCTTCTCTTGCTCCTGGAGCAGCTTATCCCACAGCCCAGGCGGGAGAGCCGACCAAAATCTTCCTGCCAGGGGGCTGGAACTGATCTCTGATGTCTCACACCCTCCCTCCCCTGGAAGGTTTAGAACGATGTCACCTCTTCTGTGAGACCTGTCAGCCCCCAGACACTTCCGAGCCAAAGAAGCCTCAGAGTGATGAGATTCTGAACAGTTTAAATTACATCTGCAGAGAAAGGGAAGGAGCCAAATTCAAGGGAGAAATCCCATCAGTGTTTCCCAGACAAAAGGTCTCTTCCACTATGACTTCAATTATTCTTTCCGCATTTCTGATTAAAATGTAATCACTCTCACATGGGTTCACAGGAGCCAGGATTCTGGGAAAGAGATGCCCCTTCCCACAGAGATGAAATCACAGATTGTGAGACTATTTAGAGTCAGATGTGTGGTTTGGGGGCAGGACCAGACCCCACCTCTGTCTGTGGTCAGGAAGGGGGTATGTGAGTGTCCACAGCCAGGAATTCCACAAGGGCAGGAATCTTGGTCTAGAGCAGTGGTTCTCAACCTTCTGGCCCTTTAAATACAGTTCCTCATGTTGTGACCCAACCATAAAATTATTTTCGTTGCCACTTCATAACTGTCATGTTGCTACTGTTATGAATCGTCATGTAAATATCTGATGTGCAGGATAGTCTTAGGCGACCCCTGTGAAAGGGTCGTTTGACCGCCAAAGGGTTTGTGACCCACAGGTTGAGAACCACTGGTCTAGAGGCTGACATTTCATAAATGCTTAATAACTGTCTCTTGAATGATCAAATAAGTGGAAACAACCAAAATACCAATTGATAGGGAATAAGGAACAGAGATCAATTGTAAAACACATGTGGACATATAAGGTGTCCCTGGCTTACTGCTGAGGGCAAAGGGAATACCTTGCATCATCACGCTTTCTGCCCAAATGAAAAGAACAACAGCCGTGCATGTGTGTGTGTGTATGTGTGTGTATGTATGTGTGTATGTATGTGCGTGTGCGTGTGTGTGCATGTATGTATGTGTATGTACGTGTATGTGTGTGTGTGTGTGTGTGTGTACAGGGTGTGTGTATGCGTGTGTGTATGTGTGTGTGCGTGTGTGTATGTATGTATGTGTGTGTTTACAGGGTGTGTGTGTATGCGTGTGTGTATGTGTGTGTATGCATGTGTGTATTTATGTAGGTGTGTGTGTTTACAGGGTGTGTGTGCATGCGTGTGTATGCGTGTATGTATGTATGTGTGTTTACAGGGTGTGTGTGTATGTATGTATGTGTGTGTGTGTTTACAGGGTGGGTGTGCATGCATGTGTATGTGTGTGTGTGTGTGTGTGTTTACAGGGTGTGTGTGTGTGTGTGTATGTGTGTGTGTGTTTACAGGTCTGGCTAAGGGTACACTGAGCTGTTAGCTAGGAAGTTGGACAAGAGAGGGTTGAGGGAATAAGTCTTTCACTAGCTAATTTATATTCATCTGTTGGGTTTTAATTTTTAGCAAACCACATGTATTAATTTTGTAATAAAATATTATGTTGCCTTTTGATGTATAAACAGACTCAGCTGTACGAGATTTTGTTTCCAATTCTGTGACCTGAGCCCTTCACTGGCATTGCTCTGTCTCTCGGGAACTCCAGGTGCGAATGTCAGCCAGGTTTGGCTGTGGCCACAGGACAGGAGTGACGGCTGGGCAGGGATGGAGATGGCGGTTTAGAGATGAGATCGGGCACTTCGGGGGAGTGGCTGTAGACTGTAGATGGCAGCTGACAAAACACAAGGCTGAGCCCTGTGTAACTGCTCTGCGTGAAGCATCAGAAGTCAAATGATCCACCTGACACAACGGAAAAGCATGGCGGTCACCTGCCATGGGAGTTGTGAGACGAGGCTCAAAAGGCCAGCAGAAATGTGTGTCCTCCACAGTGGACACCTGGTATCTGCTGGGTAGGGGCTGACATAATGAGCGTTAAGTGCTTAACGCCCAGAAGGGCCAGGGCCTCAGAGGCAGTAATGGTGGCCTGAAGGCTACCTACACCCATTCTTTCCCCTTTTCTGTTTCCTGTCTCCTCCTCACCCCTTAAGGGCCTCCTCCCAGCCCCCAGGTGGGCATGCTCTGTTCCTTCCTCTTCAACCACCCCCTCCACCTCCATCTCCTGGGCTCCTCTCCCGTTCCACGCTTGGCTCTGGAATAAAATACCACTTTCCTACTGTCTGACTCTTTAACATGACACTCCAGTTCCCCTTCTTGTTTATTTGAAGAGAGGTGTTACCAGTTATAAGGGACAGAAAGGATTACAAAATTGTGCACTTAGAGAAATTACAAAACTATGAAGTGGTGGTTCTAACTTTAATATTCATCAGAAAAACTGTAGAAACACCCAAAGATTCCTAGGGCTGATATATGTCCAAATAAAACTGTCATGTACATTAAAATTTTTCCACACGTAAATTAGTGAAAACACTGGGAGACTTTTTTTTAATCACCCAAGTAAGTAAGAAAGCAAAACAATACTGACAGTCCAACTAGTCACATCCCGATAATAACATAAGGAATCCTAGGAAAACAGAAAGTGGAGGCCACAGAGAAAAAACATCTGTACCTTTTTACGCCTAAAGTTAACTCAGAATATTTTAGAAAGTATTCCAGAAAATATTCAATTAAATATTCATTGTATCGTCCATTCTTGCGTATATTGAAAATATAGATCATTGGTTCCCCCTTAGGAACCCTTAATTCTAAATTTAATATTTTGAAATTAAAGAAAAAGGAAGACAATAAGGTTCTTCTATTGTCATTTCCTGAAACAAACATCAAGATGTGAACAAACAGGTGAAGTGGAAGACCTTGCAGGAATGCAGCCAGGTGGCCTCTGGAGGCTGCAGTTGGAGGTTCCCTCCGTCCCCCACCCTCGCCCCCGACTCCCCATCCAGTCCCCTGGGAGCATCTGCTGTGGTGGGGGCTGTCCTGGAGGAAGAAACAGAGCTGGCTGCAGCCTAAACCAGATGTGGGGATGCGAGATGGGATGGGGCCGCAGGGACCGTGGTCTCCCTCTGGCCACCTCCAGGGGGGGCAGATTCGGGAAAACCAGGAGCAAGACCCCAGCTGGGAAGGGGCACCATGGGCTCCTGACGGCCTCCTCCTCCACCCAAATGACCGAAGTCTCTTTGTTTTGCCAGGAACAGCCCTGCTCTAGCTGGATGGGAGGGGGGAGGGCGAAAGGAAACTCTTGGAAGGATGCTCTCAGAAGCAGTCATAATGGCTGAGGAGCCTGAGGCTTTTGCTTGAAATCTCTACCGTTAAGATGACGTGGCTCTGCAACGCTGCCATGAAGCTCTGACATAACCGCCTGGAGTTAGCACAGACTCCTCAGGCTAAGGGCTCAGTCCCCAACAAGACTCGCACTTCAGACACAAGTCACCAGGTTGGGTCCCCGGGCCACCTGCTCTTCTGACCAATTGGCTACAAATTCAGAAGGTTCACATGAACCCGAGATTCCATAATTGGCTAGAAAGACACAGAACTCAGGAAAGCGTGTACTTACAGCTGCGTTTTATTGTAAAGGACGAGGCAAAGGAAAAGACATGCTCGCAGAGGATGAGGTCGGGAGGGTCTCCAAGGCAGAGCTTCTGCGTCCTCCCCCATGAGGTCAGGGCACACACCCCCCTCCCGACATCTGTGCTCACCAACCAGGAAGCTCAGCCAAGCCTGGGTGCCCAGAGTTCTCGCCGGAGTTTCCTTTTGTAGACAAGATGAGTGAATCACTGGCCACGTGACTGGACTTGGTCTCCATGGGATGTGCCACCCGACTCAAAGCCCAACCCTCTAACACGTGGTCAGTGTTTCTGGTGTGACCAGCCCCCGCCCCTCCCCTCCCCCTGGCGCCATTGGAGCACCAACTCAGGTGTAGTCCCGTGGACCACCATGAACAGCAAACACACTCCTGCCACTTGGGATGCTCCGGGGGTTAAAGCTCCCTCCCAGAACCAGGGACGAACGCCAGCCATTGTCTCTGCTACACAACCTATCTCCACGCCTGGCTTCTGGTTCTCCATGTATTTCTCAAGAGAACAAATCTAATTGGTCCAGCCTGGATCCAGAATCCACCCTTAGTTTAATAAGCCAGACACCCAAGGGCCACCAATCAAGCTGCTGGGTAGACTGCTACCTGGGAGATACTAGAGAGGTGGGCAGGCGGCTCCCCTCCCGACAGGTGCCTATTAGGTCCTGAATAATAGCATCCAATTGAGAACCCAGCAGCCTGGAACCAGGAGAGCTGGTTCTATCCCAGTTATTCCCTTGGAAAAAAACAACAGTAATTTAATATCATTAGTGAAAGTATTGAATGTATCCTTCGAATACTGTCAGAGTTGAAATGAGCATCATAAAATCCATCAGAAATGTGACAGAAAAGCCTGAGTTCTGTGTCTTTCTAGCAAGTATGGAATCAAACTTTGTATGAGACGATGCATTTCATTAAAATGACATTTTCTTCAAGTAATTGAAACCTTCCATCTTGCTAGAGCAATACCAATAATATTTTTATTTTGTGAGGTTCAGAAATTATATTAGGTCCTCAACTTTTTAAAAACAATTTAGGAAAATTCATATGAAGGAAACTATACCACTCTGAAGATTCTAAATTCTAAAAGAGCAAAGGATAAAGTGAAAAGATTGAGTCTGTTTGAACTATTAAACACATTTTGTGTGATTTCTGTAAAAAAGAGAGCTGTCCTGCCTGTTTCAGAGGCAAATCCTATCACGAGAATGGAGAGAGGCCAGTGAAGGGCTGATAACTGAAGACAACAGTTCTCCGACCGCGTTGCTCACGTTCCCACGGAAGCTGCAATGGAAGGTCGTCGGCTCACTGACAAGGAAGCACTGTTTCTCTTTTAGAAACAACCAGACAAAATGCACTTGGATGCTCAGCGTCCTGTTTGTGTCTGAGACACGTGCCCTTTCCGACTGGCCCAGTGGGTGAGCACAGCACTTGTGCACGGGACGCCGCTGATGACGCTGATCGGCACAAAGCCAAGCCCTGTGCCCAGGAGCTCCCACTGCAGAGGAAGTCAGGGTGGTTATCGCCTCCAGCCTCTGGAAGAACGACACAGTGTCATCAACACCAAGGACTGTTGTTGAACCCACTAGCCATTGTGTTAAACCACTGAATGTGGGCTCAAGACTCAGCCACGTTTGGGTCCCGTAACTCCCATCTTTACAGGGTTTAGACTTGGCCCAGGGACTGGGGACCCTGCCTCCAGGTCTGCGTGGCTTCACCCACGGCTCCACCCACAACGAAGAACTTGGGAAATCAGATTCCTCTCAACAGCTGGGGGGAGGGCGCCAACAGGACCAACATCATAAAGACCCAACTGCAGACGTGGAGAGCTGTCGCTACTGGCAGGGCGAGTTGCCGTGCAGTCCTCACTCCTCTCCAGCACGTTCCCACATGGCTCCTGCAGACGCGCTGGCCCTTTCCTTAAAGACCCCCACCCCCAGAGGGCAGAAGACTGTCCCTGACACACTCTATCAGGGGCTTCCTTAACCTCCTGGCATCTTCAAAAGGGAAGAGGAAAAGAATAGCTCCATGGGGCTACTTTGAATGCTTACATTTTCAGATATTTTACAGGAAATGGTACTGTAAGATGATAGCACTCAGAAATCAGTATTTTAAAAATCTTATGACCCCATTATTCAAATAAATGTGCCAAGCAAGCACTCTCTTGCTCCGAGTGGCTCAGGGAGCCATTAGAAGTGGACCTTACTCCTTTAACCTCCTGTACGTGTATTTCTATTACTGCTCAAATCTATGTTAATGTCATAATGGCTCTATGCTGCCAACTAATGGGGTGCATCATAAAGTTGAAGAACTCCATAATCTTCAGATTATGGGAAACCTAATGTTAATGGGCACCTAAATATGTATTTATTATTACCTCACAATAAATCACAGAAATGACCCAGAAGTGTTTAAGTTCACATTTGAAAACTCCTAAGAGCCCCAGAAACCTCAATACATCTCTTTGTATAAATTATTACATAATGTTCCATTGGGCTCCCACAAGAAAAATGTATTTTAAATGCCTATGAGCAAAAAAACTACATCTATGGATGTCACTTTTGAGTTTGTCAAAAGGAGAAAAGGGGGAAATGTGCCATTTAACTGAAAAATCCATCAATTTAATTCTTTCTCATAAATGAGATGTACCATACAAAAAAGAAGACTCCTTTAAGGAGAAACTTGGAGTTAATTATCCAGACAGTTTAAATTAATATGCATTTGAAATACTGTGTCCAGCGGGAGGTAAACTGCATGATATAGTCACATAGGTTGTCCTTTGAGGGTCTTGGACCCTCTGTGCTCTAGGACTGTTCTGACTCTCAGCCCAACTGGTGTGGCTATAAGATTCTAGTGTTTTCTCAACTCTATCCTAGAAGACCTCACTTGCTGCTTCTTCCCCAGGAAGAAGGAAACCTATCCTGCTGACGCAGCAGCGCACCGCCCTGCAGAACCTGCTCTGACCTGAACGGCAGCTCATTGGCTGCACACGGGTTTTTGGGGGCTGGGCCTCCGCCCACTCTCTGCGCTGGCTCCTCCTATCCTCCTCACCTGACTCACCCACTCACCCCACAGACCAACCTTGGCTTTGGGTCTGGATGGTTTCTGCTGACCCTACAGTTTCGCCCTCCGTCCTCCTCCAACCTGCACTGCATCCTAGAGGCTCCTCTGCTGGTTCCATCCTGAGAGGCACCGCCAGGGCACGGAGGCAGGAAGTGAAGCTGGGGTGTGATGTCCCATTGGCCCAGCCTCTGTCTCGCCTGCTTGGCCGGGTCCCTCTACCACGGCCCCTCTTCTCCCCCAGTGCCTGTTACTAGCTGTACTGGTTAATAATGCGGATTTTTTTCAATAGATGGACTTACACATTTGATATGTATGCTATTTTGTTGTATTGACAATAAGCTTCAAAACTTCATATGTCAAATTTTCTGAAGGTGTTAACATCATAGATATTTTTACACTTAAAAATGTCAAATTTCGTGCCAAAAAAAAGAGCATTTGCAGGAAGTTTTAATTCATTACTTTATTTTGAAGAAAAGTGCTGCTGAATATTTCGGGAAGCTTATGGTGAACATGCTCCATCTCAAGATACTTGTGAACACTGGTTTAAACCAGGGGTGGGAAAACTTCTTGACTCGAGGGCCACAATGGGTTCTTAAACTGGACTGGAGGGCCGGAACAAAAGCATGGATGGAGTGTTTGTGTGAATTAATAAAAATTCAAAGTAAACATCATTACATAAAAGGGTACGGTCTTTTTTTTTTTTTTAGTTTTATTCATTTCAAGCAGGCCGGATCTGGCCCGCGGGCCGTAGTTTGCCCACGGCTGGTTTAAACGCTTTGAAAGTGATGATTTCGATGGGAAAGACAAAGAACGTCCAGGTCAACCGAAAAAGTTTGAAGACCAACAATTACAAGCATTACTGGATGAAGATGCGTGTCAAACTCAAAAACAACTTGCAGAAAGAGTAAACGTTGCTCAGCAAACAATTTCTGATCATTTACACGCAATGGGAAAGGTTTCAAAGGAAGGAAAATGGGTGCCACATCCACTGAATGAAAGACAAATGGAAAACCGAAAAGTCATCAGTAAAATGCTGCTTCAACAGCACGAAAGAAAGTATTTTTTGCATCGAATTGTGACTGGCAATGAAAAGTGGATTTGAGAATCCCAAACGCACAAAATCATGGGTTGATCCAGGTCAACCATCAACATTGACTGCAAGGCCAAATCACTTCGGAAAGAAGACAATGCTCTGTGTTTGGTGGGATCAGGAAGGTGTGGTGTATTATGAGCTTATAAAGCCAGATGAAACTGTTAATACTGATTGCTACTGACAACAAATAATCAATTTGAAGCATGCTTTGACTGTGAAATGACCAGAATGTGCCAGAAGACATGGCAAAGTAATTTTGCTTCATGATGATGCACGATCACACACTTCAAAACCAGTTCAAGACACATTAAAAGATCTTGCCTGGGAAGTATTAACCCACCAGCCATATTCACCAGACCTTGCTCCTTCAGATGACTACTTGTTCCGATGAATAGCGCACACACTTTCTGAGCAGCACTTCAAAACGTATGAAGAAGTGGAAAATTGGGTCTGTGAATGGTTTGCCTCAAAACAAGAAAAGTTCTATTGGGACGGTCTCCACAAATTACCTGAAAGATGGGGAAATGTGTAGCTAGTGATGGACATTACTTTGAATAAAGCACTTTTGATGTTTCTTTTGAAATTATCGTGTTTTCTTTGATTACAAAATCCACATTAACTGGTACACCTAGTAGAAGGCTCTCACCTCCAGCTTGGCTCATCCTCCTGGGTCTTAGCAGCTGCCCCCCAAGACCAGGGGTAGGAACATCCCCCAAGCCCTGCATCACCCTCGCGTTTTCTCTCCCCCACCCACACCTTATAAAGAGCCTTTGATGGCTCGTTTCATGTGTCAACCTGACTGGGCCATGGATGTCCAGATGCCTAGTTGAACATCATTTCTGTGTGTGTATGTGTGGGGGGCATGTTTCCAGAAGGGGTTAGGGATTGGATACGTGGGCTGAGTGAAACAGGCGACTCCCCTTAACACGGTGGTTTTCCTGACTCCACTGAGGGCTCGGACAGAACAGAGAAGAGTAGGAAGGTTGGGCTTCCGCTCCCCGACTGCCTCACCGCAGAGCTGGGACGGCGATGCTCTCCTGCTCCCCGCTCCTGGCCTCAGGCCTTGGCACTGGGACTGGAATCCATACCCTTGGCCCTGGCCTCAGGCCAGGCACCTCACCACCAGCTTTCCCAGGTCTCCAGCTTGAAGATGGCGACTGTGCGATTTCTAAACCTCTATAATCACAGGACAGGTATGGGAGCATTCTCTGAACAGGGGACAGATTCTGGAATGTTCCTACGGACACCCTCCACAACAGCCCCCCGTTGGAACGGACAATGCCCATGGATAGGAGGGTGCACATGTGAACTGTGCTTATGCGCACGAGGAGCTAGTGCCCGCCAGTGAGAACGGCCGTTTACAGCCACTCACCAGATGGGGAGCCTCACCAACAGCGAGTTGAGCAAACAGAGCCCCACGGTTCCCTTCGCATGAACTGCAGGGGCTGCAGACACACCTACGCTGTCGGAGGCAGCGGCGGGCTGCCCGGGACAGGCAGGGACTCCAGGGGACGTAGGGAGCTGGTCAGAGTCGAAGAGAATTCCCTCCGTTGAGCTCTTACGATTTGGGCTCTTTTCTATATGTATATTATCCTTTAAAATGAAATTAAAAAATTAAGGTAAGAAGAGTTTAGGACAAAGTGGGCAAAGACAGAGATGAAGACAGAAAGAGATGAACTGGGGTAGATGGAGGCCGATGGGACGGCAGGGACGGCATCACAGACATCCCACCCTCCATGAAAGCATGACACCTGGCCGTCTTGGGTACTAGATACCCTAGCTTGGGGTGGGTGTGTGGGTCAACGATGCACGGGTGAAACGACTAGATCTGGGCCACACTCCAACTCTCAGGCAGCCCACAAACACTGCTCCCATGGACAACGGTACCAGAAATTATGAATCTCATAATGAGCAACGCTGTGCGAACTCTCATAAGGATGTGGAGCTGGGGACCAGCCTCCGCACTGGGTTGCTCTGAGTGGTGAGTACACAGCCTGCAGTGTTTCTAGGGTGAAATGCTGCTCACTCATCACTCACCACAATCTAAGGACCGTTATCAACAGTAAATGATTTTTTCAAACACCGTGGTATTGCTGGAATCGTGTAGCAGCCCATAAAGCTGTTGGGAAGGCTGGGCTACCACACGCCCCACCTCCTGGTCCCGATGGACCAATCGGCACCCCACCCAACCCTGCACCTGGCAGTCATCTTCAGCTTCTCCGCAGAGACCCACCAAGGTGTTTTCCAGGGGCCTGAGGCGTTATTTTAGCTGCGGCCCACGGGCCCCGGGGGGCAGCTCCATGAAGTGATTGCTGCCATTCGTGGACCGAAGGAGCATATACTAGGATTTGGACATGGCCCTCACTACTCCTCAAGTGTTTCTCCACTTGATTTATTATTCTCCCTTAAATGAACGTGTTGATAATCTGCATTACCAGTCCTCTAATGATGCTGTGTCAGATCCAAATGTCACCTCATTATTTCTGACACTCAGAACCCACAACAGTAAAAGCCAATTATAGACGAGAACTCCCAGAAGACCTTGCCTGCTGCAACAGCTAATAAGCCTCAGCATCATTACAGCCGGCGACAGACCCACAGGTGGCGTCAGCGCGTATCCGTCCCGGCAGTGGGCCCTCCATTCACGGAGTAGAGACCCACTGGGGTATCGATCGCTGGCTGTGGGAAGCCGTTCGGAATGCTCTGCAGAGAGTCAAGGGAGTCCTTAGCAGCGTGGCGACCGAGTGCTGTGTTTTATTGCAGCCGACACAGGGATCTGTCTCAGATGGGGGCTCACTGACCGAGTCAGCAGCCGAGCAGGACCACACTTCCGGGTCCAGCAGAGAGCTGGCCAGAGGAGCAGGCTGTCCAAGACCTTCACGGTGGAAGTGAAGGGGCAGCTGTCACGTTCAGAGGGTCGCCAAGTTACACAAGGTGAAAACAGGCCCTGAAAGGCCAGTGGGTTCCCGCTCACCTCATTCTCCACCCAAATGGTGTCTCCCTCTTCTTCCCAATGCCAGCCTGCTGCCCAGATCGCCTCAGACACAGGGAGAGACCTGCACAGGCTTCCCCCAGCCCTGCCCCCACCCCAACCCCCCCACCCCCGTCGCAGGACCTGCTGGCTGCTTCCCAGGCTTGCCTGCTAGCTCTGCCTTCTCTGCCGAGCTGGTCCCTCTGGAGGCTGGTGAATGACTCCCACGGCTCCTTTCTGCACTTTCCTTCCAGCTTGAAGACTGGCCTGGGCGGGAAGGGTCCTGCTGAGCCCTGGTCGTGGGTCAATGGAACCAACCAGTGGGAGCTCACCCTTCAGCCTGGGACAGGGACAGCAATTCCCCAACGGTAACCGCGGGTGTGTCTTTCCCACTTTATATTCATGGTACGGGCCTTAACCCACCAAGGAGCAGAACATGTTTTAAGAATTAACGTTTGATTTTGATTATTTCAATTTGCAGAGCAGAATTTCCCTCTGGGGACTTCAGATGCATAGAAACACAGAGTTGTGGTTAATCCAACCACATCAGGTGGTGAGTGGTAGGTCCACTGGCATCGCGACCCACAAACAGCTCCATTCTGTGCACGCAACACGACAAATTGTATTAATTTTGTCCCCTTCACCAATCCCTAATCCCATTCCCATTCCACTATGAGCACACGCTCATGTGTTTAACACACAGCCACCACACAGGACCTCATTTACATCTAGAAGCATCTTAACAATATCTTACTGGGGTGGCTACAAGCAGGACTGTGCTGGGAATCTCTTGTAACTTTTTACTTTTAAATTTAATCTTACATATTTAAGATGCATCAATGTGCATGCGTGCGTCCTCAGGCACGCACACACCACACAGACACACGCACACACACTGTACTGAGTACTGAGGTTGACAATAAAACTACACCTGCAGTGAGGTCACCGGGACCATCGAAACCCCAGGTGCCCCATCTGACCCACCACCTCCTGCTCCCACAGGGAGCTGTATTCCAGATTGTTGCTTATTTTCTTACTTTGCTTTATTGGTTTTATCATATATGTCAGATACGCCTAAATAATATATTGTCTGCTTTCATCTGCTTTTAAATGTTACATAAGTGAAATCATATGTATGCTAATGCAACCTTATGTATGAGTCATTCCTGCAGATGCTGTGACTATTGTGTGTACACGCGCATAACTGCACACCATCATGGACCCACTACCCGTCCTCGGGGCTGTGGCGGTTTTTTCCGACTACAAAGCTGGTGTGAACAATCCTACGAGTGGGCAGCAGCGTCTCGGCCACAAAGGGGAACACCAGGTCAGGGGCACACACACGTGCAGCCTCCCTGGACCGTGCCCAGAGGTGGTCCAACGCGGCTGTGGCGGGTGGCACTCCCACCGGCACATTTTATGTTCCAGGGACTCTGACCCCAAAGTCCTGACAGCACCAGAACTAAACCTGGGCCACGTTGTAGCTTTAAAATATGCCTTTAATTTGAATTCCCTTATGACCAGTGAACTTGACAATCTCTTTATATGTTCAACCTCCATTTGGTGAAGTGACTGTTACAATGTCCTGTGTGTGTGTGTGTGTGTGTGTGTGTGTGTTGTTTTGTTTTTGTCTGTTGGGCTTGATACAAGCAGATGATTACTGTGTGATACTCCATTTTACACGGGTACCACTTTATCCATTCCCCTCACGGCGTCTACTTAGCTTATTTCCAGCCCTTGTTATTACAGACAACGCTGTGATAACCTCCTGTACAGCCTCTTCCTGTCGGCGAAAGATTCCATCTGAAGTAGATTGCTGTGTCTAGAGGGTGTGCATATTCTGTTTCCCTAAAGGCTGACAAATTGCTCTTCCAAACAGCAGCACCCATTGGCTCCCCGCCTACAAGTTAATGAAGCTTCCCGTTCATTATCTCACCCATTTGCCAGCACTCAGCATCATGCACAGAGCAACTTTAGGTATAGATGGTCTCATTTATCTGTAAACAATCCGGAAGGTCGACATCTTTCTAGTTCTTTACAATTTGCAAAGCACTTTCATTTGCATTATCTCCCTTATTTTATGCTGAAATCCTCTCGCTCATTCCCTTGCAAAGTCAGATTAAAAAATCTATGTACTTGTCTGAATTCAACGCGCTACTTCACACGTCCATGTAAACACAGACGTCCTGCCCACCGAGTACTCCAAAAAACCCGCTCAAGCCCCCGTTCAGTCATGACCTGACCTTGATCCCGCCCTGGGGAGCAGATGAAGCCAGAGGCTATCCTCTGTCACTGGGTCTCCATGAGGGAGGATGTGGCTCTGTCATCCTCTCCCGCAGGCCTGCCTCCTCCCAAGCCCGGGAAGGTCAGGGTTCCTCAAACAGGGACAGGAGTTTGGATACTGGTCAGCCAGAGGGAAGGACATGCTGACCAACAAAGTGATCATCAGTGGCAGCTGAGTTAGGACACATGCTCCTGTCGTTTCTCCCTAAACATGACCTCTCCCCTTCCGGTTTCCTTCATTCAATGTCTGGTGATGGGTTTGGAATAAAAAATGAGCCACAATATCATAATTACTCAAGAATTCCTACCAACAGAAGCTCGCTCATGAACGACTTATTTTTCTAGAATAATGTGATTTTGTTCCTTATGTTGGCAATATGTCATCCTAATGACTTTATTTAACAGGAATGAATTATGACCCTGTTCCCACAGCAAGGCATATGGCCTCCCTTCTCAATCCCAAGCGAATTGCTATTGTAGTAATGAACACCAACATCATCAATTACATTAGAAAAATGAAAGGGTGCTCTCCCGTCACTGTCATCTCTTTCTGTAATCTTTGCACTCTGTCATTTTGACTAATATGTTCTAGATTTAGCTTCCTTTTATATTTACAAAACATTCTTGCATATCTGCCTGAATTATAACCTCCAGAGTCTCACTCATAATATTTCGAGTGCCTACATGAGGGCCTTTTCACACAACAAACCCATTGCTTGTACCTATGACAACCTGGGCTCAGAAAAGTGAAGGTCATTTGGTCAAGGTCATAGACAAGGAACAGTAATTTAACCCTGGATTTTGACATCAAAGCGTAGTGCTTTTCTACTATGCCACATCCCAAATGTACAGTATTGTTATTTTCACAATTGAGCAGCTGACAGATGAGCACAAAGGTGGGGAAGACAGGAAGTTCCTCGTGTGAGAGGAGAGCAGGAGACTCCTTTGGCCGGAGCAGAGTCAGCAAGATGCAGTGTTCAGGGAGACCAGTGCCCAGGCTGTGGCGGCTGGTTGGCCATCTTGTGGATGTTGGCTTTTGCAACCAGAGAAATGGAGAGACTTTAGAGGACTTGGAGCAGAGGTGGTCAGATTCAGAATATTCCATCAGGACTTCCTGTTGGACAGACTATGAAATATGACCAAGGATAGGCCTGGGGTAATTCCACCATGGCAGCTCATAGCCCTTTATGTATCGTCTCCTTCATTGGACGGGGACTTGGCTGGGATCCCCAATGTCCAGCCTAGGGTAAGGCACACAGGCAAGACGTGTGTGTTAAGCCTGGTGGTCGGATGAATGTGTCTGAGCCATGAGTTTCTGGATGAACAGGAGAGTGAACAGCTCTCTAACGTCACTTGGGAAAACAAGTCAGAGGAGGGAGTCGGTCTCCTCCTCCCCAAGGGGTGCTCAGTGGACACTGTGAACTCTGCTTCCGTGGGTGGACGTCAGAAGTGCTGGCTACCAAGGCCCACTTTACCTTAGGGTGCGGTGGCAGAGAGGACTAATCTCTTGTTTTTGCTGATATGTAAGGAGAGAAATCTCTTTTCAGCGTGTTACACCCAAAACTATCCAGAGCCCAGGAATTTCCCCAGTGCCCACTTATAATCGAGCAGGCTGCCTGAGCAGGACCTGACACGGACCTGAGATGGCTTAAATGGGGGACGTGAATATACATTCAGCAAACTTTCCCCAATCATGTAGGAATACAGAACCTAACCAGACGTGGGCTCCCACCTCCAGTATCTTAGAGTCATTCACCAAACACGTATGAGACCAGCTCTGATGAGCGCAGGTACCACAGCGGTTAAATGGAAGCGGTTAATACAGCAGCTGGTGACCGTGGGCTCAGAAGTCAGACACCTGGACTTCGAGTCAGCCCTGCGACCCCTCCCCCCCGCCCCACTTCTAGCTCTGTGACTTCTGTGTAACACTCCACATCTCTGATCCTGACCTGAAAAACGGGAATGTAACCGCAGTGCTAGAGTTACCAAGCGGATGGGTGAAAGAGCTTGGTATGCAGTAAGCATTCAATAATGCCCCGTGATGCAGTGAAAGCTCCGTCTCACCCGTCTGGACTATATGCTGCTAGTGAAGTAGTGACCACAGGGAAATGGCTTTTGCTCCTTTAGGGTCTGACAAGGAACAGAATGGGGCACGGTCAACATCATGTCGGATGCCGAGACCCATGATGTGAGCTTGGGACTGGCCCACGGACAGGGCTCGGTACATGTCTGTAGTAACTGGATAGAGCACCAGTGTTGCAGGAGCTCCGAGCAGGAATATAATGTTCAGCTGAACTCTGAGGAACGTGCACCCAGCACATTTTCCCCAGATGTGGATGGCATTTGTGTCTGCCTCAAAATGAAAGTTTCCCAAAAGTTACCAGTGAGACCATCCATGCAAAGGGCCACCACAAACATTTATCTCCAAAAACGCAAATTCCTCTCCAGAAACTTAAATGGCAGCTAACGTGGGGTTTTTTCTGTTTTCATAAAAAATAATAACAATAACCAAATGTCAGCCTTGTAAATATTTATGACCCTAAGCAGAAAGTTCATATTTGAACATCAGTTGTCTGAAGACCATTCGAGCGCTTTTTGACAGAAATCTTTTATCCGACACATTCCCTCGACACAACAGTCGGAACACACCCCTTTATAATGTGTCCCAGCATAAGGTCTCACAGGTAACCACGCTGGGTGCACGGCCCATCCAGAGCTCCCTGTGTCCTGGCCAGGCACCCGAAAGGTCAGACGCAGGAGTTTCACAGGGAAGGAGGCTGCTGTGACTCTTACTCGTAAGCAAACATGATTGGGACCTCGTGTTTCTGCTTCTCCAATGAATTTCCTGATAAAATGCAACAGGAAATGAGAGGCAAAGAAGTCCACACAAGCCAATGCTTTGCTGAACGCTGGGCAGGCAGGGAAGGCATGGCTTTGGTCCAGTTGATCATCTCCTGCCAAGAACCACCTGGGACTGGAAACAAGTCTCTGGGCCTCAGCTTCCTCATCGTCAGACGAATGTGCGCTGGGGCTGGTGGGAAGGTGGAGGGGTGGGAGGTGCACCCTGGCAGCCAAAGGCAGTCCCAAGGGCGCAGTGTGTGCTGGGGCTGATGGGAAGGTGGAGGGGTGGGAGGTGCACCCTGGCAGCCAAAGGCAGTCCCGAGGGCGCAGCGCGCAGCCCAGGGAGCACAGTCAGTGACACTGTGATAGCTGTTCGGGTGCCAGGGGGGACTAGACTCATCACGAGGGTCGCTTTGTGAAGCGTATGATGTCTAACTGCTGTGTTGTCCACCTGAAACTAACATAATATTTAATCTCAACTGCAATTGGAACAGATTAAAATTAAAATGGAAAAAAACGTTAAAGATTATAAAGTAATGAAGCATTATTAAGAAACTCATTTTAAAAAATGAAACTATTTCCAAACTTCTGACGTGCCTTGCCACCGAATGGTTCTAGTCACTTGATGATGGGACCTGTGCATCACAGAACCATGGACGCATTTCACACAGATGCTCAAGGATAAGCCCAAAAAGGCTCTGACACCATGAGTCTCCACTCTGCCCAGAGCAAACATGTCTGGGAATTACTCACATTTCACTTTTGCCCATTTTTTCTCTGCTCTGTCAGAAAAGGAAAGAGAAAAGGAGAAATGGAGAGGCTTCAAAAGCAGCCATTAGGCCTGTTTGAGGACGGGCCAGGCTGCATGAGGCTGTCCGCGCTCAGACACCGGCCCCTGCTCCCCAGGGGCAGGGTTTCTTTGGTGTGACTGGCCAATCAGAGAGCAGCTTCTTCACTCACAATAATTGATATGGAGTTATCAGGAGATGAGAGGGTCTACATAATAAATGTTTTAGAAAAATGACACACAAAGATGAAAACCTTTATTTTTAAGCATGAAGGATAGAGCTCCCTAAAAGATGCAGCCTCCTCCCTGGCCGCTCAGACCACGAATGATGAGCTTAATTAAACCGGCCTGGGCATCACTAAGTATCCATCATGGCACAAAGCTGTGCTTGTTTGTAATGGGCCAGAGACACTGGCGTGGCCCTTCCCCCCAGCTGCCCTGCTCCCACCATCTGGGCAGCCTTCTCAGCCTGCCTTGCAGCTATGGCCCAAACATGTGACCCAAACTTGGCCAATGGGGGACCTTAGGGAAAGGGGGGGAGGCTCTGAGCTTCAGCCACTGTGGTCTGGACCAGTATTTGTCACTCTGGGCCCCGTGAAACTCCTGCTTCTGCAGGAGTAAAGGTGTAGAGATAAGTGAGTCTGACTATCTAAAAGGGGTAAACAATGAGTGGTGAGGTTTTGGGGGAGGTGGTAAGGTCCATTAGTTGAGGGGGGGAGGCTCAAAATAATGTCCTGAGTATTGCTACTTCCATTAGGAAGATGTCATAAAAAGCGCTGAGTACAGGGCTGGCTAACCTTTTCAATAAAGAAGCAGATAATAATGATTTTAGGTTTGTAGGACATACTGTGTTACAGCTACTCAACTTTGACATTGTCCCCATGTTGCCATCAATTAGAATGCTCCCAGGGTGTGTGTGTGTGTGTGTGTGTGTGTGTGTGTGTATGTGTGTGTGTGGACATGATTCACCTTTCTCATTCATGACAACTATTTCTAGACAACAGGTTGGACTGTACCCCAAAGGGTTCCCATGGGAGCACTCAGCCAACCAAGAGAGATTCCTGCCTGAGGGACAGAGCAAAGTTCATGACTCCTGATGGACCTGAAGAGAGAAACAAATCTTTCCTCCTGTAACACACCACCTTTCCAATGACACCTAACTTTCCCATGAGCATCAAACCCCAGCCCATGTCACTGTGTCCCTAAACTCAAAACTGAGCCCAGACTGTGAACCATCTCCCTCACAGCCCTGCTCGGTCACCAATTTGGCCAAACCTGCATTTAGAGGATGATTTAAACCCCAGCCCCTCAGAATGATGGATGTCTATTCCCTCCCACCTCACACAATTCATGAAGAACAGCCCACTGGGAGGATAGCCAATTCCCATTAAATTTTGGCAATTATTTAAGAGGAGTGCTTCTCATTCGAACTACCCATGTACAATGGATGTTTGGAGACAATTTTCCAGAGAAATCCAATACCTGGAAGAGAAAGCACAGCTGCCTACCCTCTCCCTGGCGGAGCTGACAGTCTGCCAGCTGGTACTGTTCTGATGTGGTCATTAGTCATCTTGACAGGAGAACTGGGAAGGAACTGACTGATAGCTTGAATCCATGTGATCACACACTCATATAAAACACAAGTGTCTGCAATTAGGAAGCTGATAAAAAATATCATAAATCCCTAAAATCTCCACCTATCATTATACCAACCTCACTAGGTATTTAACAAAATTATCAAAACAGGTTCTGATTCCACCATTTCCATTTCCCTGGTGGCCTCCTCCTTCCCTCACCTGTAGCTGGGCAGCCTCCTGACTTACATCCTGCCAGCTTAGGAGCCTCAGTGGAAAGGAAAACTCTCTTCCCCCTCCTCCACCCTCCTCAACACCCACATCCTAGTCCAGGGAAGACTCTGAATGGTCCTGCTCAGGTCATGAGCCCCTCCTCACCTCACTCTCTCCATGGGACCGGCCAGCCTGAGTCCCATACCCATTCCTGTGGCAGGAGAGGGGACCCTGACTGACTCCCCACCAAGGCTACAGGAGTGGGTGGAGCCCTCACGGAATGAGAAAGGCCCCTGAAGCCACCAGCACTGCAGCTCTCACGACCTAGCATGCCAGCCTCCCCCATGGTGCGTCCAACGGCACTGGCAAGGACGAGGCAGTTGATATCATTCCAGTTAAGAAGAGGCCAGTTCGCCACACCAGCTGAGAAAGAGCCCAGGTGGTCACAGTTCTGTGGCTGTGCTGAGGGCAGCCAACACAGTGCCACTGCTTCATCAGCAACCACACCACGTGACCTCTGGGACTCCTTCTTTACCATGTTCACTGGTGTACTCAGGTCCTCTATTCCTTTTTCCCTCTCCTGCCATTTTGTTCACCAATTCCCTCTTCATAATAAAAAGTTACGCAGTAGCTATACCAGATTCAAATGTGTGAGAAATAACAGGTCCTCTTTCCTGACCGTAAACTTTAAGATGACGTTTGGTTGTTGGTCAACATTCATTTTGCCTAGGGCTTGCGTGTGGGCGTTTCTATCTCCCTGGAGGTCCCCTTATGCAGTTATCAGTAAGGATCTTGGGGGACAGTCTGTAAGTCATTCTGGAACCTACAGGAATTCACGGGGAACAGGGCTTTGGTGCAGGCTCCTGGCCTGAGAGGAAGCTGTCTCGGCGCTGGGCTGCTGAGGCCCGCCTCTCCACTGCCCGCATTCCTACCCATAGAGACTTTTAGGACTAGAACTGCTCCCCAAGGCAATGGATGCCCAGAGGTCTCACAGCCTTTCTCCAACACTAACTCGTTAATATTCTCTCATCTCTGTTCCTCCAACAAGCATGCCCCGCACCACGTTTCCACGGATTCATTCAAGCCCAAGTCTTTCAAAGTGGAAATGGCACGTTTTCTCGAGACTAAGATGACTCGCCTGTGCTTCGTGCTTTTTCCTTCCACACTTGACCACCCCAAATATATTATCTTAGCAAGAAGCACCCCAATAACGTGGGGAGCACAGTGCTCCAATGTAAAGCTCCCAGCTGAATTTAGACTTTGTAGTAAAAATGTTCTCATTCCAAAGTGACTTGAAAACTCAAAGGCCTTGTGATAAGCACATGTGGAGACTTGCTTTCTGAAACCCTAAAATATTCTGATATTCACACAGTTTCCAAATGTACGTGAATAAAACATCGTGATTTCTCATGGGAAATATCCTCAAAATGGCCACACAAGAACAGCCATTGGGAAGCGCTCTGGGGTTAGCTGAGTCCACAGACTCCCAGGGCCTCGGGGATGCTTCTGAGAGCCACAGGCCCCAGTTCTGAGGGGCGAGGCTCCTACTGTTTGGGAGGCATCGTGGAAAACATGGTTTCTGCCTTAATCCAGCCTTCAATTTGTGCTGTCAGGGACACACGAAATGCTGCAAATTGTTCATGTGTTACTTTGCAAGATGTTTCTATTAGGCAAGCATGGACCTTTGCATTTTATTTTAGGTACTTTCCACACTAAGATCTTAGAGTTTCTCAAATGCCTACCTTCCCTGGGGACTCAGTGCCTGTTGCCAGAGCTTTGCAAGAGCCTCCCTGCCTCTGACCTTCTCCTCCAGTGGCTCCTCCAAACCCCCAGGACTGGTTGTCATCCCCAGGTGTGATGCTTCTGCATAGCCTACAGCATGAGAGTCGACTTGGCAGCACAGAGCTGACACTCTGGCCAAGACAGAGTAACAGGAAGACTGACCCTCTCACCTGAACCAACCAAAAGGCAGGTAGAATTCAGAAAATCATCTTTTCCAAAACACCGCCCGCTCCTGTTACGAGGCTCTGGTTCTGGTTAACAAGCAAGACTGACACCCAAGCTGCTGCTTCACAGAGTGACCTAAATTAGCAATATGAGGCGAGGCAGCACCTGCCCTTGCTGGGCCACAAAATGAATCAAGGGTGGATAAGAGCTTTTCTATCATTCTGCTGGGAGCCAAACAAACCAAAACAAAACAAAACAAAAACAAACATAAAAACCCCACTCAGCCCCAGAACATGCGGACACTCAGAATCTACTCTTTGAGAGCCATGAATAAAGGGATCGGGGAGCATTTAACATTCTAATAGGAATTACATCACAGCTACTCCATATCTGGGGCCCAGAAGTTACCTGAACAGCCCCCCACAGCCCAGCACAGCCCCCCACTACCAAGCATAGTGCCCCACAATCCCTCCTGCCCAGCACAGCCCCGCACAGCCCAGCACAGCCCCCCACTACCAAGCACAGTAACCCACAATCCCTCCTGCCCAGCACAGCCCCCACAGCCCAGCACAGGCCCCCATAACCCCTCCTGCCCATCACAGCCCCCCACAGCCCAGCACAGCCCCTTTTGCCCCCCACAGCCAGGCACAGCCCCCACAGCCCAGCACAGGCCCCCATAACCCCTTCTGCCCATCACAGCCCCCCACAACCCCTCCTGCCCAGGTGTGCAGGCAGCAGTGGTGCGAAGCTGCAGTTATGTGAAATAAATGAGTCTAGAGAGCAGGTTAACATTCAGTGGGGGGACTGGTTACTAATACTACAATGAATACTGGAGATCAGCTGGTAGATTCAGGTGCCTCCACCACAGGAAAATGAAGAGGTTAGTTGTGAGGAGATGGATCTGTCCAGGAGCTTGGCTGTAGTGACCATGTCACTGTGCATGCACATGCATGTCAAATCATGTTGCACATCTTAAACATATGCACTTTAATTTTCAAATATAATAAAGAAACACAAATTCTCCAGCCTTGGCTCAACCCACTGAATGAGAACCAGGGGCCCACGACCCTGTGTCAACAAGCTCTTGTGGGGCCCTCTGCACGCTCGTGGGGAGTCACCGACGTAGAGAAGCCACCTGAGAGTTCCAGCGGCTCCAGCAACAGAGGAAGAAGGGGAGCGAGGAACTCTCCCCATCAACAGAGGATCTCATCCAAAGCTCTTACCCACTGACTGCAAGCCAGTCACTGACCTGAAATGCCCAACGACAACACTGAGAAAAGTCTTCTTGGCTAATTTTCATGAACTCCGGATGTGAGGACTCAAAATTAATGACTGCAGGTTATGGAAATAAACAGTGTGTCTCACATCATTCTCTGGATCTCTGGAAAGAGGCTAATTGGGGCCCATAAATTAGAAGAAATTACTCAAGTTGATTAATGCCCCAAGAAGGGGGGTGCAAAATGGACACATTCTGATTTCTAAAAAGAGGCTTTGATTACAACCAACTGCTTAACCCACTGCAAACAGGCTGGGTCAGTGTTGGTGGCAGGACTCCCGTCAACGCCAAGAAACAGAAAACAGGCCCAGTCAGCAGGATTTCCGAGAGATTCGGGATTTGCCGAAGGACTGTTTGTCACCTTCAGGAATGAAGAGTGTGGACGGGAAAATCAAACATCAGTGTCAGCCAGGAATGGTTTTCCTGTAAGTGGGAAAGGGTTAGGGGTAGGGTTAGTCATCGAGTTCAGTCAATTATTCCCTGGGCTAAACTGCCGCAGGCTGCCCTGCGTCTCCATCGATTTGCAGACGCCGCGGTGTGGTCTACGGGAACAGATGGGCCCTGGCATCGCTGCGCCAGGGAGGCCTCTTTACTCAGCGGGGCCCCTGGCACTGCAGGTTACCCAGGTGGCTGGCAGAGGCAGGTCTGCACCCCACATCCCTTTTCCCTCCACCACGGCCTCCGGGCACCTCCCAGACAAGACAGGCCCACGCCTTCCGCAGGTGCTTCCCTCCCACCTTCCCCACAAAGGCCAGCACCCCCACCCTGCTTCCCCAGGCCTGAGCGACTCCTGCTCCACCTCTGAGAGAGCTTTCCTCCAGGTGGAGAAGGGGGCCCGCGTCGGAGAAGCAAAGAACCCAGGGCCAGTGCCTGAGGCTGACCAGCATGGAGGACATACACACGGGCAGTCCAGGCCTGGGTCGGGGCGGAGGACACAATAATGCCCCTGAAGATGTCCACATCCTAGTCTCAGACCCTGTGCATAGGTGACCTCACAGGGCAGGACCGCTGGCTGGGAGAGGGGAGGTCAGCCTGGATGGGCTGGTGGGATCAATCTAAGTACACGAATCCTAAAAAGTGGGAGAGGCAGAAGAGAGCCAGAGAGACAGGATGGGCAGGACGTGGGCCTCTGCTGCTGCTCTGACGTTGGAAGAAGGGACATGCAGACCACTTCTTGAAGTCAAAGGAAAGGAACTGGATTCTTCTGCAGATTCTCCAAAAGGAAGGCAGCCCTGCTGACCCTGAACGTAGCCCAGGGAGACACGGGGCTTCTGGCCTAGAGAACGGAGATGCTAACCAGGTGCCCGCAGCCACTCCACTGAGGTAGTCGTCTGTGACGCAGCCACAGGAGGCTCAGACACCAGCGAGGGCTGGGGGCTCCAACCTGTTAGCAGAGGAAGCTCTGTGGGCACTGCAGGGCCTGCTTTAGCTGGGGCCTCGGGGTGCAGGGGGCTGCTGCTGCCTGGCTGGATGGAGAAGCAGCGACGAAGCAATGAGGGGAAAAGACACTTTTTAAAAAACCATTAATTTATCCCTGGAAGTTTCACAAACTTGGAAATGATGGAAATTCAAATAAATAAGGTCGGCACCCTCAGTATTGATTGCATGAAGCAGATTGTTAAGAACAATCTTGACAAAGCAATCTTTTCTTCAGATTACGTCTCAAAGCATTATAGGGCTCTCGAGAGTGTTTTTGTTGTATAAAAGGGAAAATGGAATCTAGCAATTAATTTCTTACAAACTCCTTATTTTGTTAAAAACATTTTGACTTCAATAGCTGATTATATGCCATTAACAGCATCTAAAATATACAGTTTTCAAACAGATTTTTTAAATTTGTGTAAATTCATACTCAGCACTGCCCTCCATGGTAGGAATAACAGAGATCCTAAAAGGGAGCAGATGTTGTACTAACTGGAAAAATAATCTGGGTGGTGATTTCCAGGGGCTTTGGTGGAAGAGACTCAGGGCTCTCCATCACACTCCATCCCTGGCTGCCCCTGAGGAGAGGAGACTGTGTGAGGCCAGATGTTTGACCTGCAGGGCAAGGTCAATGCCACCCACAGCCGCATGTCTCTCGTCTCTCACTCTCCTCAGCTGAAGGTCAGTGCTCTGCCCACACAGCAACCAGGCCAGGGCAGGGCAGTCCTCGGCACAGGGACAAGTGGGGCTCTCTCTGGCCAGTTCCTTCTCTCCGGGTACCAGTGCACCTGGAGCGATGCAGGGTCAGGTGGCTTCCTCTGAAACCACTTGGGCTTAAAGGCCATCTACGTGGTCAATCCCACCTAACCAGGGAGACTTGCACTGGGTCCTGGGTCCAAAGGCTGGTTAACAGGGAAGTGTTGGTTGGGTTGTCTAGAAAAATGGAACCACAGGCTAGAGAGATGTCTACAAGAGGGGTTTATTACTGGAATTGGCTGACGCAGTTACAGAGGCTGAGGAAGTCCCAGGTTCTGCTGTCTGCAAGCTGGAGACCCGGAGAGTGGGGGTAACCTCGGACTAAGGCCCAAGTCTGAGGTCAGGAGATGCCTACCTTCTCCCCCTCTGGACTCTGGTCAGGCCTCAGGGATCGGACGATGCCCACCCAATTGGAGAGGCTACCAATCCAAGTGCTAGTCCCTTCTGGAAACACCCTCACAGACACACCCAAAGGTATTGTACAGCCATGGGCAGCCCTCAGCCCAGTCAAGGGGACAACCATCACCCAGTGTATTCTCCGTCACCGTGCTGCAGAGCCTTCTGGAAATCACCGAGGGGGCACCTGGGGGCTAAGGCCCAATTCAGGGGAGTCCTAAGGCCACAACCAACTTCCCAAGGCGGCCAACCCACCCCTCAAACGGCGATATCTGAAAAGGAGGGAAACAGTCAGGGAAAGGGGTGTGGAGAGAAGAGGAGGAGAGAGATGGGGAGGGGAGAGGGGAAGAAGAACAAAATCACTTCTATTAACCTCCCAGCCACGTCCTAGGGGTTGGGGGGCAGGGGGGAAGGGGGGGTCTGCAGGGTCAGAGGCTTCGGGCTGCCAGGCTGTCAGGAGGAGCCTCTGCACCAGGAGGAGGGTGTGATGGGAACTGCTTGCTGTCACATTTCCTTTCTAACCGTGTCCAGAGCCCCTGAAGCATATTAATGATCCCAATTCCACAGGCTCGTTTGCAGGCACAAAGTTCAGCACAGCGGGACGGGGTGACGCACAGAACCCTGCCCAGGAAGCATAATGTGTGTGTTCTTTCAGCTAATGATCTCCGAGCAGCGAGGCTCCCTGCTCCTCTGGGGGGACCCCAGCTGGAGCCAGGTCACGGGCCATCGGCCCGGCCAGGCTCTGGAATATTAATGTGTCGGAAAACTGCTGCTTTCAAAGGGGAAACCTAGATTTCAAAAGGATAATTAGAAGCACAACTCATATACGTTCAGGTTTACAAGGTAATTCAGAGATGCCCCACACCTGTCAGGTGATGCCCCATCAAGTGCCGTGACTTTTCTAGAACTTCTGGGAGGAGGTGGTGTGGGGCGAGGAGGGCCGCAGCGTGGTTCCACGCGCCTGTTTCCTATGAGGGTTGGTGTCAAGCACTGCTCCTCGTGTCTGAAAGTCTCATCTCACGCCAGGAAGTTCACCTCCATGTCTAACCACACCTTTCCCAGGGTGGAGCCCTTTGCCCCGAGAAGATATAAGGAGGGAAATTTGATCCGTAGGACAGAAAGGACCCAGGCCTCATGGAGAGCTGCCTTTATGGACACGGGCACTCATTAGTATTGATTACTCGTCATTGAATCTGACATTTAATAGAGCTGCTTGTCTCCGAGGCACTGAAGGCATACATACGCTTCCTTTTCACTGTCAACATTATGCCTCTCTTCCGAGACCGTCCTTCTTTTGTATTTTTAAAGAGTATCGTTCTTCATCTCCTTTACACTCTCCCTCAAAGCAAACAGCATCGTGAGCCTTTCTGCCTGGAGTGTTTCTGAGAATGATCGCTGGTCGCTGAGCATTTGACCCTCCATCCTCACGGACATTGGTCTTAGTGAACTTTCAGCTCTTGGGTCTGAGGTCTCATCTTTTCACACGTCTGGAAAGCCTTCCTGTGAACTTACAGCCTTCACTGCTTCCCACCCCACCACCCTCGGCTGAGGCCATCCATAATGTAGGGACAGCTCTTCTACCTGGGTCCATAATTTCGCAGTAAGCATGCGGAGTGTACATAGCTCCTGTATCACATGATTTGCCAAATGGTCTTTTTTTGCAAAGCACCACAGGAACCCAACTTGTCACATCCTTAAGAAAGGCTGGGCTCTGCTGCTGTTTTCATGCAGGATCTGGACAGTGCTCCTGTCAGACCGGCTGCCTTTTCCTGCTTCACCATCCTGCCCGCACCCTCTGCAGCCTGCCCAGCCCCCAGTCGAGAACACAGCCTCAGAGACCACAATGCACACCCATCAGATAGCTGCCTGATCTAGAAGCAGCTTCTCAGTAAGTGTCTGGGGGCGAGGAAGAGCGGTGAGGTGAGGAGGGAGAGGGACGGAGGGAGGGAACAGAAGACAAGGGGATGCTGGCAAGAGGCCACAGAGAGACCAGGGCATAGCCGGTAGCTCCGCGGAGGGTAAAGCATGTCCAGAAAGGGCAAAGCCAGGGAGAAAACAGCACACAGCCTGGGGGTCCCGGGACCTGGGCCAGGCCAGTGGGTTGGGCTCTAGCGATAAGTCTCAGCCTTCCTAAGTCCCAAGTGGCCCAGGGTGGCCAAGAGGGCGCCAGCTCCTTAGGTCAGCGGTTGGACCCCTGTCCAGCACACAATGTCCAGCAGAAAGGCCCTTCCAGGAAAGGAGGGCTGGAGATAGGACTGGGTGATGGTGAGACCCCTTTACCGAATTTATAGGCTTGACCTTCACCCCCCGGAGCTACACCTAGGTCTCCTTAGCTGGCCCTCTGACCAGAGACTCAATGTTACCCTGGCCATTTTGACCTCAGAAAATGCTATGGAAACATCTAGGCTGAGAAACCAAAATTCAGACAGATATCCCAACAGTTCACACCAACCACGAGGCAGTTCTGTAGTCGCCTCATTACACAGCGAGTCAGCATGCCGGCTCCACCAGCGGCTCCAAATGGAAAAGGTGTTTTCTGCTGCCCAGCAGTAACTCGGCGTCTGTGCACCAGCACGGCCGTTAGAGATTCGCTGCATGACTTATACGTCAGGTGGAGGGGCAGCCCCAGGGGAAACAGAAATGCAGATGCCATACGTTACGCAGTGTGACAGCACCGGGCCTAGCTCGTGGCCAGTGCTCCATAAATAACAGCTGCACATGAATGGGCACTACAAGCGATGGGCTGTGGGAGCTGGTGGGGCTCCAAGAAAAGGCACGTTCATACGGGAAAGGGAAACTGAGTCGCAGGAGATGGCAGGGCACAGTTGTTATTATCTCGGGAGCGTGGTAGAGGAGGGTCTAATTATGAAAGTGCTTATTGGAAAAAAACGTGGAGTGGAATTAAAATGATTAAGAGTCAAAGGAAAGGTAATTAAAAAAAAACTTGAACAATACACAAAGCATAATGATCATTATCAGAAATACTCTAGGTAAACAAATTAAATTGAAGTAGAAAGGGAGGAAGTGGCTGAGCAGGGGTGGAAATGAAATCAAGAAGTTGGCCAGCTGGACTGGTGAGTGAATGGAGGTGATGGGTGTTGTTCTTGGGGAGAATGAGAAATTCACGGACTACATCAGGGAGCCTCCAGACAAAGATATGTTGTTGAGACTTGAAAATATGCAGGACCTCATACTGGTTCTTCAGAGAGAAAGATGGGGCACAGGGTTATTGATTGGCACAGCCCAACTCTAGCCTAGGAGGCAGGGAGTTTCTGCCTCCCACTATCTCCTATGCAGTGGCCAAAAGTCCTGACAGATCATTAGGCCTCTCTACCCAGAAAGACACAAGACTCCAGCCGTCCCACCAGAAAGAAAAGAACGTCACTGACTCTTAGCCAATCAAGTCCAAACTCACTTGGGCATTGGTAGAGAGCGTGTGTGGGCGGCAGAATAATGCCCCTGCCCAAGATCTCTAATTCCTGGAACCTGTGACCATGTACCCGATGTAGTAAGAGGGACTTGGTGGATGTGATTCCATTGAAAATCCTGAGATGGGAGATTATCCTGGATTATCTGGGCAGACCAAGTTCTGGGTCCTTATAAGGCAGCGGTTCTCAACCTGTGGGTCGCGACGCCTTTGGCGGTCGAACGACCCTTTCACAGGGGTCGCCTAAATACATCCTGCATATCAGATATTTACATGACGATTCATAACAGTAGCAAAATTACAGTTATGAAGTAGAAACGAAAATAATTTTATGGTTGGGGGTCACCACAACATGAGGAACTGTATTAAAGGGTCGCGGCATTAGGAAGGTTGAGAACCACTGAGGGGAGGAGAGGGGTGGGAGGGTCAGGAGGGTATGTGACAACAGAAGGAAGAATTCAGAGTCTGAGAGTTTAGCTGTGCTGCTGGTTTAATGATGCTGAAGGGGCCGTGAGCCAAGGAATGCAGCAGCCTCCAGAGGTTTGAGAAGGCAGAGGACAGAGAGAAACCAGAGCCTCGGAGAAATCCAGCCCTGCACACATCCCGACCTTAACCCAGTGAGACCCATGCTGAACTGAACATTGTAAGATAACTAGTGGCCCGGTGCATGAATTCGTGCACATTGAAAGGAAATTAATAAGAAATATTTTAATATCACTATTCGCCCTTTCTCTATAATAGAAGTGTCAACCAAATTCACGATCGACAATGACAGATGGAAACACACCTGTGCGACTGGCGCCAGTGAGAGCTTTATATAGAGAGATAAGCTTGCTTAATCAGTCCTGCTTTCTGATTTAGCTAAACTTTTTCCAGCCCAACTGTGAAGCACCCCAACTTCTCTTTCAGGTAACTGTCAGCAACACAGCAGTAAATATCAACACGAAGCAGATTATTATTGTAGATCATGCAGGGAGAACAAAGGGTAAATATTTAACTGCAGCCGTGTTTGACTATATTTTGTGCAGTGAGAAAACTTGAAGTCATTTTTAAGGTCCACCATTTCTTACTTCTTTTCAGTCAGATCAAGTTTCCAAGCTTTCTAAATCTCCATTTTCCGGCTAATAAAAAGAAAACAGGATTGCACCAAGTCTCCTATCTACCTACTCCAGGACTTCTGTGAGGATCAAATGAGATGAGGCAGGGAAAACGCTTCACAGACATTTGGTTGAACTGTGAAATGTTTGCACCTCATGTTCGTGGGCTGAAGAAACTGCAAGGAGGCTAGTCGTCACTAGGGAGAAAAAGCCGGGCGTTGCTATGTGACATCATTACCTGGCACCCACAGTCACTGTTTCCTGGTGGGGCTGGGCTGTGGGCTGCATTTCGTGCCATGGGATCTTGGCATTGTTGGCTACAATTTGGTGGGGTGTCGCTTCAGGGAGGTGGCAGGGCCTGTGTCCCACTTGGGGGAAGCCGAGTATTGCTTTGTGGGCGCCAGGTCCACGGTGCCGTTTCTCTGTGCATGTCACACCAGATCCTGTGTTGAGCGTCTGCCCCCTGGTAGTCAGTGCTTGTCATAGTGACCGGTCGGATGGTCGGATACTTAGCATATTAGCCACATATTTATAGATAAATTCGCATTATTTTAGGCCAGTAAGTTGTGGCAGTTTGCTACAGCACACATAGGAAACTAATACAGCATAGCTTGTTTTTAAAGCCTGTCCCACATGACAGGACATACCGTAGCCATGGGTCCTGCCCAGGAGGGCTGGCAGTGCCCCCCAGTCATGTGACAATCAGAAGCACCCACTCACTTTCAACGCTGACTGGGAGGAAGGGAGCACCAGCCCACTGAGCACAGCTGCCCAGAGGATGGGCAAACCTTTCTTTACTGCCTCAACCCCTCAAGCTTTCACCACTCCTGCCCTTTCCTCTCCGTCAATGCCAAGTCATCACATTAAAAGGCTCCTAAAATATTGCAGAGGTGAGAGAACGAGGCTTGGCAGCAAAGCTGGGAGCAATGGGTGGGCATGCGGACAGATCATCCATTTGACTCAGACACATTCACTTCCTTTGTAGACGTGTTTCTATGTGTATGTTCAACAAAGTACAAGGAAACCACTCACAGGGGGGTTTGCACCAACTGGAGGTGGAGGCAGGCAAATCAAGAGCCCGCGATTATTGGAGAAGGTGTCTGGCCTCTTGACCGATGACATTCAATCCCCAACCACCTTCCGCGGGGGAAGGGCTGGCTAACAGGCGCAGAACCCAGAGGCAGAAGGGGTTTCATTCTAGACCTGGAGAGACCAGAGAAGCAGAGCACGCTGGAGAAGCACACACAGGGGCTGCTGGAAGCAGTGACTCCATGCAGTTTTGTTTGGTTTTCCTCCGGCTTCGGTGGACTGAGGACCTCCTGTAAAAGCCTGCAGTGGGACATCCCTCATTTGATGATACTGCAGAGACCAGAGCTGTGATGTGGGAGGACAGGTGGCTTATCTCCATCTTAAGTTTCCAAGAAAAGAGACTCACTGATCATGCCATTGCTTCCCATCAGCCTAGAACAGGGTCCATTCTTTCCTTGGAAAGGGCTTCCCATAGGTCGCGCCTGCTTCCATGGCCCATGAGAGGGGCAGGAATTCAAAGGCATTTTTCTGCCTCCAGCGAACATCCTCTGTATGCTTCTTTGAATTATTCATTATCAGAATGATGCCATCAGCTAAACCAACTCACAGAAGTTTTAGAAAGTGCAATATAGATTAGCATTGCCACTCCAGTTTTTACCTTATTCTTTTTCTTAAAATCCAAACATCACTACAATTAAAGATACAGAAAAACAAAATTGGATTATGTGCAGTCATTGATATATATTTAATGTTTCAAGGGTGAAATTTGTTATTAAATGTTAAATACTTTTTCTGAGCTGCAAGAGAATTTTCAGCTTTGTTATATTATTAATCTTCTTCAAGGGGAATACCATCACCCTAGAGATATGAAGAGAATTTTCTTAAATGTCAGAAGAGTCTTATTCTTATGTTTCCAGAAGGAGTCATTACCAAGCTGTCTTGTGAGGGATTGTGAGGTTGCTCTCACTGGATGGTTCATACCTCTCTCCATCATGCCCTCCAGGTGGGTGTGCATCGTATGCTCATGCATTCACATGCTGTTGCATTTCTTTGGGCCTCATCTTTTCTGCCTTCAGCTTAATTTAGAACCATGAGGTTAGGAAAAGTCTACAATAGAAAAAAATCTATGCTCCTCCAATTTTCCCCATATCCCACCGACCTGCCCTTTGAGAAAATGAATAAATGAGTGAGGCTGAGGCATAACTACCAGGTTATCCAAGCTCCACGATTCACGACCGTGTGACTTCAGGCAAACTGCTTAACCTCTCTGTGTCTCAGTTTCATTATCTGAAAAATGTGGATTAATTATACTACCCACTTCATGGGGTTGCTGTGAGAACTGAATGCATGAATACATGAAAAGCACTTTTAACAGAGGCTGGGATGCAATAGATGGATGGACAGATAGATGATAGATTTTTAAAAAATAGTTGAGAGAGCAGCATGCTTCCGAGATTAACCAGCCAATCACAATAAGGATTAATTCAGCACCTAGCAAGAGGCAAGCCCTGGGCTGGCTGCTGTGGGTCTGAGCATAAACAGTGAGGCTTGGGCCTTGCTCCCACAGAGCCTCAGTGTAGTCAGAGAGCACGGATCCCCTATGGAACTGACATGCTCAAATCATTACTGTATTGACGGGGATTGAGCCGTGGGCTCAATTATCTGCGGACAAATGACAATAATAACAAAATGATGGAGACATTACACAATTCTGCAGGCTAGCCTTGAAAGCACTGCAATTGGGGGCATTCCAGAATAACTTCTAGACAACTTTACAATGTCTGTCAGTCATTTAAAAAGAAACATTTAGCCGAAACCGGTTTGGCTCAGTGGATAGAGCGTCGGCCTGTGGACTGAAGGGTCCCAGGTTCGATTCCGGTCAAGGGCATGTGCCTGGGTTGCGGACACATCCCCAGTGGGGAGTGTGCAGGAGGCAGCTGGTCGATGTTTCTCTCTCATCGATGTTTCTAACTCTCTATCTCTCTCCTTTCCTCTCTGTAAAAACTCAATAAAATATATTTAAAAAAAAATAAATAAAAATAAAAAGAAACATTTAACTTCTCTATAGCAGTCATTTTTCTTTGGTCCCAGGATCGAAATTGAATCCCAGTGTGCCCAGATTACATATTCTGAAGGACTTACCACCACGCTCCCTGCAAACCCAGCACACCTGGCGCCCCACGCGAGGCACGGTCTCAGTGCTGCAGTGTTTAAAAGGCCAAAGCACAGGCAGCCTTCAGGAGGCTCGGGGGGTCGGGCTCAGAGTAACTGGCACCTCCTTGCAGTTGTCCGTTCAATGCTGCTCCAGCCAAGCCCAAGCCCACTCTCACAGGATAACTCTCTGACCAGGCAGGATGAGGGCAGCAGGCCCCAGAAGCCGGCCTCATTTCCAAGTGAACTAGGATCTCCA
Organism: Myotis nattereri; assembly: GCF_964212035.1. NCBI lineage: Eukaryota > Metazoa > Chordata > Mammalia > Chiroptera > Vespertilionidae > Myotis > Myotis nattereri. Next base: position 61,769,043 of record NC_138088.1, read on the forward strand.
CCAAGAGAGAAGCTTGTTTGTACTTCTTTTCCTGAGCTCTTAGGGACCACCAGCAGTGCCGAGATTCCAGAGGGAATGTACCAGAGTAACTCGTCCTATTTTCTGCAAACAAACCTTCAAGGCATAGTTGCAGCCTTGTTTCTGAGCAGAAGAGTAAAGGCTTAATTTCAAAATTCAGTGTGATCACAAAGAAAGAAACCAACTTCCTGGGGCCTTTCACGCATGTGTAAGCACCACACCAATCTCCCTGAGCCCAAAGCAGGTTTCATAATGTTCCTGATGTCTGCTAATCATAGTGAAAGGGCTAGTTATGGAGGAGTTACTATACTGCAGAGGTTTGTAATTGAAATGTAACTACATAGAACATTGTGTAAATTCAAGGTGTACAACATGTTGACTTGACACATTTATGTATTACAACATGATTGCCACTGTAGTGTCAGCTAACGCATCTATCTCCTCACATGACTATCATTTCTTTTGTGTGAAGTGAGTAAGATCTAGTTCCTTGGCAAGTTTGATGTTTAAAATACTGTGTTGTTCCCTATAATCACTGTTCTCTACAGTGGGTGTCCAGGACTTACCTATTAGTTCATACCCTTAAAGATCTCGCTCCCATTCTTCCACCCCCAGACCCTGGTAACCACGATTCCACTCTGTCTTTACAGGTTGACGTTTTTAGATCCCACATGTAAGTGATACCATATGGTATTTGTGTCTGCCCCACTGTTTTCCAGGATGGCCTGGGCTGGGGGGCTAATCTGCCTAATTTTGGGGCATACAATAGGAAGCTTCTAAGCCACATTTCCCAACTGCTTCTTTGAGTAATAAAGCTGACATTTTCCTCTTCGTCTGCCTGACTCAGAATTCATGTGGATAACTTTTCCCCCAGAAATCTCACTTCTAGAATTTACCCTGAGAAGCCATCTCTACAAGTCAGAAACAGCATATGCACAAATTATTCATGGCTGTGTTGTTTGAAATAGCAAAATACTGGAAATAGCCCAAATACATACCCACAGAAGACTAGCTGCATAAACCTACCGTACTTAATATTACCAAGTGGAGTAATATTACCCCCCTCCCCTTTTTTTTAAGAATGAGGAGGTTCTCTATAAAGTGATATGAAGTAACTTCCAGGATGTATTGGTAAATTAAAAAAAAAAAGCAAGGTTCAAAAGAACTATTTAGCTAAGAGGCACATAACCTACAACCGATGACGGCTGATTCGGTTTCAGAGGGAATTATGTAAAGAGGACTAGGAGAACCACAGGACAGAACCTGTCAGATCGAGGCTGCCCTGAAACATCTGAGACTATGGCTGTACTGCTTCCTGTCTGTGCCATCTCTGGTGAGACTAAGACCTCCAAAGCAAGGCAACCCGAAGCTTTGTTTATCTCCCAAAATACCCAGATCTTTCACTTCTGATTTGCAGGCAACTTTGTCAAGGGTTTTCAGTGCAGATGGGGAAATCCACTGGTTTCCCCAAAGATACAGTTATTATAGCTATTATGAAAGGACCCTCGTCGCACAGAAGTGACACTGTTTATCATCGTCTCTGTACTAGCAAAATCACTGCACATTGCACAGGCTTGTTATTAAGAACTGGGCATCACGATGGACAGCATGTTGCTGAAAAACACCTGCACTGGCAAAGGGCAGCCGTCCAGCTATTTCCTCCATCTCTAGTTCCGGGGGGATATTAAGAGTAACTGAAAAGAACACATTGGCAAGAAATGGAGATAATTCTTCGGGGGGGGGGGGGTGGGAAATGCCCACAGCTCTCTATTAGGCAAAACTCTGAAGTATCATCTAATGACACTATTACACACCCTCCCCTCCCCCATGTAAAATGGTAGGGGTGAGCACATGTCATCTAGACCTTCCACTCAATCATTTCTCCCTCACATCCCATTTGAAGAAGCTTAAATTCCAATCCAGAGCTCTCTGAACAACACTGATGGCAAGGAGACCCTGCCAAGCACGCAGGACGGGACGCGGTGCACCATGACTAGACCAGATGGCTCGGCCAGAAGCCACCAATTCAACATGACAGCCCAAGACTAAACTGCCCCTTTAAGTCCTCAGCAGTTCTGTGCGGCCCAATCCTTATTAGCTTCTCCAGGGACACCAAGAAACGTGGGTCTACATAAGTGCCAGCAAAGCACTTTTCAAAGAACATATGGATTCCAACTAGAAGGGGCCACAGGGTCATCTGCTCTACTCATTCCCAAACCTGGATGCACAAAAGAATCAAGAGAGATTATTATATGGCGTCAGCTCACATGGTTATGAGGCTGGGAATTCCCGAGATCTGTTGTTGATGAGCTGAAAACATGAGACAAAGCTGCAAATTTTGGTCCAAGTCCAAAAGCAGATCAATGTCCTACCTCAACCACAATCAGGCAGAAGAGCCTGTTCTCCCTTATTCAGCCTTTTGTTCTTCTATCCAGGTCTTTGACTGATTGGGTGAGGCCCACACACATTGGGGAGGGCAATCTGCTTTAGTCAGTCCACTGATTTAAACACTAATCTCACCCAGAAATACCCTCACAGATGCACTCAGAATAACGTTTAACCAAATAACTAGGAATCCTATGGCCAAGTCAACTTGACACAAAATATAACCATCACACTAGGCAAGAAGATAGGGAATAGCACTCAATGGAAGGAGGAACCTACTCAAAGGCCTCAAGGCAAGAAGAAGCATTTAAGGAGAAGAGTGGGAGCCAGTGTGACTGGAATCCCAGAGCAACCGGTGGGCGACCACAGATGAGGTTGGAGGGGCAAAGGCAGGTCTGGCAGGAGGTTTAGGACTACAGCCAGTCAGAGGGGTCGGGGGGGGGGGGTGGTATGGGACATGTTGACATGTAATCCAGCCCTTAGCATGGTGCCTGAGAAGTGTCTCAATCAATGTTTGAGAAAGAATAATCCATGAATAAACACAAAATTGATCTTGATTTCAAAGCCATGCAAGGCTGAATGATTTTAGTTTGAGAAAAATCAATTCTCAAAAACAAATAATACAGGAACATATTCATCTATTCATCCAACACATATTTTTAAGGCCACAGCTTTAGACAAGATATCGCAGGGACCTACAGAGAGCTCTCAGAACCTCATCAACAGTAGCATGGGGACATTCTTCTGAAATCCAGCAATTCCATCCATTTTCTTTCACTTTTTTTAGTTACATTCAAGCTAAATGAAATTTAATATTTTATTAATAAAAAGCAAATATACTATAACCCCACTGGAGACTCAGCCAAAGGAGAGCCCCGAGGAATTCCATGTCTGTGGGGGCAGTGTGAGGCGCAGCCGCCCAGGCACACGGGCTGTGATTCCCTGAGAGATTCCAGGCTTGCTGCTCTGCTGCCTCCAGAAACCATCGTGGATCCGATGATGCATCTGCTAACGCTGGCCTCTCACTTACTCAGAAACACACATCTGATGTGCATGCCTAGCAGAGGGAGCCGGTTCTGCCCTTGTAAACTGGGTCCCCTGATCACGGCGGGCTCCCGCAGGGTCGCTGCCTCATCTCCCAGAGGCACCTGTCCATGCTCCAGGCAATGCCTTTCCTGGGTGGAGATGATGGTTTTGTTCTGTGGCCTGCCTGCCCACGTGATTCCCTATTCAGACTCACAGGCGATTCTTGTTATTCACAGCAGTGATGGTCCACAGTGTGGCCATGGAAACTGAATGAGCAATTCCTGAGCCATCACTCCCAGAAGTACCAGGTTAGGTTTCTATGAGCTGCTGGTTACAAAAATTTTCTCAACCAACTAATCCAAACACGTGTTCTACGTATGTTTCTGTTAAAGACACTTATTCCATATACAGAATGGGGGAAAAGTAGGGCTACAGTTGTTCGTATGACAAATACCATAATAGTTAATAATAATATAAGGATAAGCTCTGTGGCCCTAACTGGTGTGGCTCAGTGGATAGAGCGTCAGCCTGCGGACCGAGGGGTCCTGGGTTTGATTCCGGTCAAGGGCATGTACCTTGGTTGCGGGCACATCCCCAGTGGGAGGTGTGCAGGAGGCAGCTGATCAATGTTTCTCTCTCATCGATGTTTCTAAGTCTCTATCCCTCTCCCTTCCTCTCTGTAAAAAACCAATAAAATATGTTTTTTAAAAAAGAATAAGCTCTGTGTTTTGCATACAACTGTAACCCTATTTTTTGCCCCCTGTATACTGTTGATGAAATAACATTAAACTCACAGGGAACAGCACTGTAACTCAGCCGGACGGGAGCTTATCTAACACAAATCTGTCCTCTGTGAGTCACGTGACAACCTCCTTGCTTTTAGGAATGCTAGGCCGTGCTTCAGCACTAAGCCGTTTTAAACAGTGACGTCACCAACAAAAAGCACTAAAAAAGTAAAAAGGTGGCATTAAATAGGCCCCACAAAGAGCACTTGCTTACAGTATGAGCTGCAACAAGAATGCAGAGGTGGCCTCGTGCTACTTGGCTGGGAAGGTGCATGTCAGGTGCCTGAAATTTTGGGGGGGCTCTGTGCATGACCGTGAATGATTGTGAAAGCCCACGAGTATTGAGTTTGAGGTTGTAAGTAAATTTTAGCAAGCAGGTGAGTGTGCAAATATGGAATCTGCAAATAAGGAGTGTTTCATTGTATTTCCAGCTCGGGGAAGGGGAGAGCTTTGAGAGAGCAGTAAGTGGGCACAAAGATCACTGGACCCAGAGCCAGGCAATGGCCTGGGAAATAGACTGGCTCTGTTCCCAGCCAGCCATGTGACGATGGGCAAAAGCCATGTCCACTATGAGCCTTTGTCTCCTCATTTACAAGCAAGGGGTTTGACTTAAGTTACATCTCAGATGCCTTTTGCTTCCAAAGTTTGGTGGTTCTGAGTTCTGCTCTCAGGTAGAAGCCAAATGGGTCTCGTGTGAATCACTATATTGACCTGCTGCTTTGTGTTAAAGAGATAATCCCTCTCTCTCCATGCCAGCCCTGTGGTTCTCACGTCAAGATCCTATGCCTCATAATAAAGCTTTTCATATGTCAACTTGTAAAGAAATATCCCAGATTGCAACTGTGTGAAGAGCAAGTGACAAACGAGGCTTTGTGATGTGGAGAGAATGTGCAATTCCAGAGCAGAGGGAGCCTCTTCCAACAGAAGGAGGAATTGAGGGCCTTTTAGCAGGACGTGAGGTTAATATACCAATGGAGGTCAGTGGCATCATTAACTCCTCATAGTGGACTCTGTAATTTTGCTCAGCAGGTGAAATGGCAAGAATAACCTGGCAATGTTTTCAGAGGGGTAGTATCCAAGAGTAGGACCACAATGCCATGTTTATTGTGAAGTGAAATTATTTGTTAGATTAACAAATATCCCAGCATGTGGATATTCCAGTCATAAATTTTAATAATAGTGGGAAACATCATAGCAAGCTTATTAACGTTACTTAAATCAAGTATAATGCAGTAGGAATTCCCATTTGTCCTTCTCATAACTATGAGAGCAGGTGCCAAGGGTGGACTGGAGAGAAACGTAACACTTCCAGGTGGACAGGTGAGAAAGCCACCAAGGAATATTCTGAAATTCATGCTTCCAACCATAGTTTTAATTACCTTGGCCCAGTTCCCATTGGAAGGTGAAGAAAACCCATAATGTGTTAGAGTGCTTTAATTTCTTCTCAAATCAGAGCGCAATTTGTCACTGCCAGATAAGAAGTGAAAAGGTCATCTTCTCACTTTGAAATTCTGAATCATTTAATAGCTAATTTGTCCTGCTAATTACTGCCTTCCACTTCTGTAATTATTATGAATTACTGCCCTCCTTCTATTAGTAATGAGTTAGGCAGGGACAACCTAACATGGCTCTCCTTCCAATTGGTCAGCCTGGCAATTGAGCTGCTCCGATGTGGCTGGTGGGAGGGACTTTCTATGTCACTCAGCTTCGCTGGGTTGGTGACAAACGTTAACAGCTGAAACAGTATTTGCATGTCCATCTGGAACTACTCTTCGGTAATGTTTGTATGTGACTCTCCTTTTTGGCTGAGCAGCAGCAATAATGAAGTGAAGAACATTCTACTGCTATTCTAATTGTTTCTGGGTCCCCAGTTACACCTGAAATACCTGTAGCTCCATCACTATCCAAAGACCTTTTGGAAACAGCCCACTAGTCACATCGCCACAGAGCTTGGGAGAAATCTTGGCCAAAAGCTGCGGACTAATTAGATGACATCCTAGGAATATTTTTAACGTTATGATTTTTGAGTAATATTTCTGTGAATTTAGCATGTTATTCCTTCTTTTAAGGTATTTCTGGCAACATTATACAGATTGACCTTGGACATACAATTGTGTTGGCTGGATAACAGAAACCAGAAAGGTGTTCCTGACCCAGATCTCTCCCAAGCAGTAGCTGGAGGGTCCACATTTACTTTTTTAAATCCACAGGCTCTTTTGGTTCTTAAGAATGCCCTATTTATGAGCAGATATTCCCAGGAAGCCCAGCGTCTCAAACATTTATCGACTACCACCTTACCGGGCCTCCAGCTTGGATGGGGCTCCGGTGAGAGTCACCCCTGAAAAATGGGAAAAGTTGAGAGCAAACTTCCATGCTCTGTAATTTTGCCAGGGTTAACCCTTCTCATAACATTTGAGGTTTCTGTAATGTCTTCTGTTGGTATACTTTCTATAATATACAAATTCATTGATTTTACTCAAATGGATTGAATCGGCTACTACTAGGCATAAGTAGAAAGAACACTTTGGTATAAATATGCCAGGTGGAGGTTAAAAGTGTAGAATTTGATAAGTACAGTTCGGGGTACCTTACAAGTGATGGGCTGAAGGGTTAACTTTGTATATGATCCACGTGCTATGGGTAGAAGTGCTGGCATCAGAGAATAGAATGTCTGTCTTTCAGCATTCGTCGTTACCATCTGTCAGCTGCAGAGGATCCTGGGGCATGTGGAGTAAGTGTAGGGTTTGGAATAATAAACACAATAGCTACCACTTATTGTGCTATTGCTCCCAAGCTGTTGCTGTGCCCAGTTCCTTACAAGCATCCTCTCACCCCCTCATCTGATGGCGGTGCCGTCATTACTCCGTTGCACAGACAGGTAGGCAAGTCCATTCCACACTCCACACACGGTCACAGACAGGAAATGGCAGTCACTGGACTCAAGGTTTTTTTTTTCCTCAAAAAACAACTTTAGATTGTTACATTTCTGTATTTCTGCTCTTATTTTTGTCTTGGTTGTTAAATAAGTTCTTTTTCTAGCTTCTCAAGATGAAACTTTGATCACTGATTTTAAGTCTGTTTTCTGGTATAAGCACTTAAAGCAATAGCTTTCCCCTCTGAGCCAGCTTTAGATGCACCCCACAAATTTTTTATTTTGTATTTTTATTATTATTCAGTTGAAATATTTTCTAATTCCCTTGTGCCTTCATTAACCCATAGGTTATATAGGAGTATGTTATTTAATTTTTAAATAACTGGAGTTTCTCTAGAAATCTTATCGATGCTATTAATTTATATTTGTTAATTTTTAATTTCATTTCATTATGGGGGGAAAACTGACTCTGTAAGGTTTCAGAGTTTTGCAATTTATTGAAGCTCACTTTATGGCCTAGCACAGTGGTCGGCAAACCGCGGCTCGCGAGCCACATGCGGCTCTTTGGCCCCTTGAGTGTGGCTCTTCCACAAAATACCGACTTCTGCGCAAGGGCCACGAAGTTTCAATCGCACCGTACATGTGCGCTGCACGTGGTATTTTGTGGAAGAGCCACACTGAAGGGGCCAAAGAGCCGCGGTTTGCTGACCACGGGCCTAGCATATAGTCTGTCTTGGTGGGTACATTCTGTGTGCACTTGTAAAGAATATTTTGATGTTGTTGGGTTTAGCGTTCTGGAAATATTAAGTCACATTGGTTTATAGTACTCTTCCAATATCCCTCCTTAATGAATTTTTGTTTACTTGTTTTATCAATTACTGAGACCTGGATGGCAAATCTCCCATAATAACTGTAGATTTGTCTTCTCTCTTTTTAGTTCTGTCAGTTTCTGCCGCATATATTTTGAAACTCTGTTACTGGGTGCATAAATATTTAGAATTGTAGGTCTTCCTTGTGAATTATTTCATCATTATGAAATATCTCTACGTCCTACAATATTTCATTTATTAGCAGTTAAATTACTTGATAATTAGCTTGGGCTAGTGTGGCTCAGTTGGTGAGACGTCCTATACCCCAAAAGATTGCTAGTTTAATTCCTGGTCAGGGCACAAGCTCAGGTTGCAGTCTCATCCCCAGTCAGGGTGTGCAGGAGGCAGCCGATCAATGCTTTTCTCTCACATCCACATTCCTCTCTCTCTCCCCTCTTCCTTCCCCCCCCTCTAAAATAAATTAAAACATGTCTTAAAAAGGGCAGCATCGAGACAGGGAATGTTTGGATAATTTTTACAAATGGAAATAACAACTCAAGGTGACTGTCTATAGTACTTTGTATGGAGTTGACACTCAGCACACATTAATGTGAAGATGCTGGTGATAGATTCAGGAAAGGATGCCATCTTTCTTCTGTTATCCTTGGGGTCCTCACTCACCATTCGTACTTGGGTGTCATTTTAACTTGGTTTTATTTTGAGATAACTCCTCAATGCTGAGCTCTTTAGAAATAATAATCACACTGCCCTAAAACCTCTAACACAGTTGGGGGTTGCATTCCTATGAACGGATGGGCACCATCTTTAGTTGACGACAGTGGTCTATGGAACTGGTGCAGGGAGGCTTCTGAGCAGACACTGGGGGTTACGTCCATGTGTGCTTACAAGCACCTGACGTTCTGCATTAGTGAGTGGGCAGTGGGGGGAATTCCTTCTCAGCCAGTTTGTCTTCTGTTTGCATCTTTTATTTACTTTCACTACTTTCTTCTGGATCCTTCCACATGTCTCTTCCACATTCTGCTCCAAACTTTGTTGGTATTCCACTGATAATCGTCTGAATTTAATTAGAATTCAAGAGAAACATATACTCCACATGCAGGGGGAAAAATAAGAAGAACTGAGTTCACTTTGGCAGCACACACTTAAAAAAATGATCAGTTTCTTAGGATGCAATTGGCTCTTAAGCAAAATATTGATTTGTTTCCCCAAAAGTGTGAAGGTAAACAAGTCACTCAACCCCTTTAAATGGATAGCTCAGCTTGCCATTAAGCAGGCTCTGCAGGCGAAGTGCGAGATAAGAGGACCCGGAGTGGGAAATCTTGAGATGTGTGGCTGATTCCAATCCAGTGGAGTGGAGAGAGGCTATTTATCCTCACACTGAAGTAGGGACACGGTGAATGCGGGACTGTTTAGAGCTCTTGAACAGTTTCTGAGTTTTCCTTTACAGGGAGGTAAGGCTGGTGCTTAAAATTACCAAGGTATATCCTACCCGATTACAGAAACCAAAAGTGAGAAACTCTGATCTATTGCACTTGGAGGAAGAGCTGACAATTTGACTATCAGGCCAGGCAAACGACAGACTCAAACTTCATCAGTCAAAAGCATAATATTTAGCCCTGATTGGTTTGGCTCAGTGGATAGAGCGTCGGCCTGCAGACTCAAGGGTCCCAGGTTCGATTCCAGTCAAGGGCATGTACCTTGGTTGAGGACACATACCCCGTGGGGAGTGTGCGGGAGGCAGCTGATCGATGTTTCTCTCTCATCGATGTTTCTAACTCTGTATCCCTCTCCCTTCCTCTCTGTAAAAAAATCAATAAAATATATTTTTTTAAAAAAACACAATATTTATATCAACCAAATTTGAGAGAACATTGTTATGCCTAAAATATCTGTGCATATAATATCTCTCTCAGCACATAGAACCAACCCGATAGATTCTCCTCTTTAGACAGCTAATGAGTATTTTTTAAAAATATAGAGGATGGTCAGCTTTCATTTAAACATAGTTATGAAATGGAAAGGAGAATTTGGGTGCTCACATAAGCCAGCAGTTGTATATGTTAAGATGGCCAGTGACACTTTCTTGAAGTGTCACAGGAGTCCCCTCCAAGCTACTTACTGTACGACTTCATCCAGAATCTGGAGGGTCATTTGTCCCTGGACTCTGAGTGCCATGAGGAGCGTGTAGACCAACCTCTCTCCGTGCATGTCGCTTCTTCCTGTTGGCCTGCCGGAGCTGCCAGCTGTGATTTCTCTGTTTCTGATTGCATTGAGAACCTCCTCGAATTACAATGGCAAAGACACTCGAATCCTGAACCGATGCCATCTGAACATGCGAGGCAGCTCTTCTGTGGATTATCTGTAGTAACTGAGCTTTCAGAACGAGAGCTGCAAGCTTGCGGAGGTGCTTGCTGCTCTGGGCCTCTGAAGAGCTCTCGTTGGGTGTGGTCTCCAGGTCCCTGAGAGGCCTGAACATGGCACAGTTTTTGCAGTTACAGGAAAAGAGGCTTATCACTCATCCTGGAGAGGTTTAAGTTTTGGATCTCAGAGCTGAACTGTAGAAAGCTCTTTTCATCCTTATATTCTCCACCTCCAGGAAGAACGCTTGGAACTCAGTCTTGAGGTAGGACTTCCTGCACTAGAAACTAGCAATGGTCTTGGGTTTTGCTGGCTCTGGCCCTTTTTTCCTAGCGCACGTCAAGGAAGCTGAGGGCAGATGGCCAAGGAGTCAGAAGCTGGGGCAGAAACGGGGGTGTGGAGACAAACAAATACATTCTTTATAAAAGCACCAGAAACAAGCAGTCATTTTGCTTCCTGGTGTTTAAGATGTCATTACTGTGTTAAACTTGAAATTTAACACATCGGTGGCTTTACATTCACTCAGAAAATTATTGTCGTCTTGCAATTAAATAGTATTTTTACTATATTCCTCTAACGTGTTTCTTAGTAGGTACTCTAGCAGTGGAAATTTTATTTGAAAAATAATTTCAATTCAATCTGGAGGTTAATGTGCATTGGAATTATCTATTGATTTTGCTATACCTTGGCCATCTTTTCCCTACTTCCTATAACGAAGTTAAACGCATTGTTTAGTTCAAGTTCTTCCTCCCTCACGAGGTATATATTTTTATTTGTTTCCTAATACTTGCATCTATAAAATGAGTCATTTTTATTATTTTTCAGTTTACCCAGCTGCTGACGATCCATCTGTGTGTGTGCTGCAAGAAGGCTTCAGGCCTGGTGTCTGGTTTGGGGCTGACAGAGAACTCTGGCCTTGGCAGCTACACCAGAGTATAAGTTTTCACAGTTTTCGAAGGTATAAGTGCTATGGGGGTTTAGCATGTTCCTACACACGATTCTTAGGCATAATTTTTGTTGTTGACAGTATTACAGATATCTCACATTTTCTCCCTTCCCGTCCCCTTCCCACCCAACCTCCACCCCACTCCACGGCTTACCCATGCTATTGTCTGTGTCCATAGGTTAAATTTTGTTGGAAATTTTTTAGTGATTAGGTCTGATTAGACTAATTATCAAAAAAGATTATACTATAGGGTAGAGGTGAAGATGAAGAGTAGAGGAGTCAGAATTACTAGGGCCTGAATCCAACCCTACCATGTTGGGTATGTGACTTTAAGCCGTGGCTTCCTCTTCTGTAATGTTCGGTTAATAACAGAAACTTCCTCTGCTGATGCCATGGCGATTAAGAGAGACAGTGCACCATCCCACAATGACTGAAATGGCCAGATGAGGTATAACCCAATAACTCAGAAACTTCTGCATTGAACATTTAAACCTGGGGGACTTTGCAAACAATGTTAATGTCCCAAATAAAGTCTAATTCAGTTCAAGGTGATAACATTTATATTCAATGAGTTCTTCAGACTGCAGACTCAGCTGTTTCTGATCACATTCGCATTCCCAGCACCTAGTACATGTTAGCAGAGTCAGCCCAGTGTGCTGGGGGCGGGGAGTCCCAGACTCAGCAGGGAAAGGTATGAGAAAAACAAGTCTCTCTGCCTCCAGTTTGCCTTCTTCCTAATCGTCCTTTACTCTCTTGCAGAGGTTTCTTTGCAAACGCAGGTCTACACCTCACTTGGCTGCAGCACTTAAGAGGGAGGCTCTCTTTTCACCGGGAGCACCAGCGGTTTGGTGATCTCAGTCTAGAACTGCCAGGGCCCAGCCCCTGGGTGGAGCTGGAGGTAGAGAATCTAGGACATTAGCCAGGGTCCCTGCAGGAAATCGATGGGCAACTTGAGAAGAACATAATAAATAGGTTATTTGCAAAGTTGTAGGAAGGACTTAGGGAAGCCAGGAGAGAGAATACATGCCCAGGCTGTGGTCACCCTTCCTCAGCCTGGAGGGGCAGGGGGGCAGTTCCTGGAACCAAGGGCACCTTTGGACAGAATCGGTGACGCCGGATGGGAAAGGAGCTGGGGAATAAGCTCCCGACCTCACTTTCCTCCTACCCTTCTCTCTAGTGACTCATGGAAGCCAGGGTGCCAGGGAGCTGCTGACACAGGCCAGCTGATTGGTCTTTCAGGACCCAGAGTTGGGTAGAGAAGGGTAGGTTGGGTTTGGGGAGCCAATATGAGGTTCCCAGAATCTTATGTAGGTAAGAGGGGGTTCACCTTACCTGAACCCTCGGAATGGGCTCCTCCCAAGGAGGAGGGGTCAGAAAGGCATGCTGGGCAACAGAGCGGGTGGGAGCCTCTCCTCCCCACACTGAGGAGACCGAGGAGCCCACGTCTCCGGACCTCAAGTCCAATGTTCTTCTTCGACAGTCTCCTGGGGTTAGAACTTGTCCCGTGACCACGGATGTCATACTTTATCAGAGACTCTTCCAAACTGACACCTGAAACTTGCTTACCCTGGCTTTGAAATGGCTATAAATAATTTAGCTTCTTTAATTTGGGCATTTCTTATAAATCTTATGATACATTTTTTAGCAATTTTTCACAACTTCCATTTCCTATAGGCAATTTATACTACTTAGTATTTTAAAAATTACCTGTTGAATACTATGGTTCTTAGATTAATCTTAGAGAAACTTCTGGTAAAATCTTTTTTTTTTTTTTGGCCAGGAAATATTTTATTGACAACCAGGGACATAGCCATAAGACAGGGAAGTACACAGGACTGCAAACTAAAACCCAATAGCCAGCAGGGGCCATTTGGGACAGGAACACTGCATCCTGGGGTCCTCACAGTCTCCTACCCATAGACACAAGACTGGGCATCCAGGAGAGGGGGCAGTGACTCTGGAGCCCCAGAGAGTGACAGGATATATGATGCCTCATCACGAGAGACAGGGCAAGGAGGTAAAATGGAGAGAGGGTCCATCACTGCCTAAAGCCACCTCCTCCTCTTAGAGCTACACCAGGTGGAGGACTGAACCACCTAGGATTTTATAATCAGCTGCTGTCTTCTCACCATTCATCTGTTTACCACTGCAGACGAGCCATTGCTGCGGTGGGGGATTCCCTCTTTCTCTTCCACACGTTCCTTGATTCGTTCCACCTTATCTGTGGGTTCAATGTCAATCTCAATCTCCTTTCCGGTCAGCATCTTCACTTTAATTAGCATCTTCTTCCAATATTGGGTCTGCACACAGATAAATTGCTGCTTCTACCGCTGTGCGGCTGCTGCCGCTCCCCAGCACTCTGTCGGTGGGAGTCACTCCTGGTAAAATCTGATATGCCTGATGCTAGACTTAGATTTTTGGGTCCTTGGGTGCTCTCTTCTATGAAGTTCTCAGGTCATAGTGGCTGGGCTTTTCTAATGTCCAATTCACTCGATCAGTGTCATCTTGTACAGAGAGAATTGACCTGCTGAGTTTTCTAGACATTAGCAATATATAAAAATCCTATAATGAAGTATGTCATCTCTCTTTGAATATGAGTAATGAGGCATGACAATTTCTTTTTAAAGCAATAATCAAGAAAGAAAGCTGTGCATTCCATTCATTATGTGAGTCCACAGAAAGAGCAAGGAAAAATACTAGTAAACATTTTTCACACATTTATGTCTATTTCAAGCCTAAAATGAGAGGTTCTTGCTACTTGACTTAATTGCTATCACAAAGAAACACAAGTTGCTGTGATCAGATATTTCACAGAATACAAAACCCTGAATCCTTGACATTTTGGAAAGTAATATAATTATCTTTGACCCAAAGTGAACTGATATTCTCTCACAGTGAATTTATTTTTTTTTTTTTAAATATCAGAAATGAAGACAAACTCAAACCTCAGAAAATTTAAATGAAAGTCTGTAATAGATTAGAACTTAGGTCCTGCCCTTTCCCAGTGCCCACATTTTGAACGAGTAATGAATGTTATTAACATCAGGACTTGGCTAATAACATCAATTTCTTATTATAAAAAATTGAAACTTCAGTCATGATAGCCTGTTATCAGTCAGTACAGTGGGCCAGGTGGATCCCAAAATCAGCCCCAGACTCCACAGGGAAAGTCTCACAAGGTCATGAGTAACCCTGGTTACACATCAAGGGAGTGGGTTGGAGTGGGGGTCCGTTCTTGTCCCCTCCAAGTCTGTGTTTCAAGGAAATTGCTTCTGCATCTTGGGGTCCTCTTCTGACTCTGTCTACCCTCATTTCTAGTGTCAGACTTTCATTTGCTTTTCATCATTTATGAGCTTTATAAAAATTGTGAAATATTTTAATCATGCAGAAAATAACATGCTGTGCCTACCACACAAGTTTCTCCGATGTCATTGACCATGGCTGCTTCAGATTTTTAACACTTTTTAAAGAGAGGAAAACCTCATTGTATTCCTGGAGGGTTGTCCAGAGGGGGAGCAGGGCAGAGCCTCTCATCCCCAACCCCTGAGGTTAATCATAACCTTGTGAGGGACCTTTCTCCTGCTCTGTTATTATTGTCATTTCTGGGGCTCAGCCCACACTGGATGCAATTTGCTGACCCCTCATTATTAGTGACATTGAGCATCATTTCATATGCTTTTTGGCAATTCAGGCTTCCCTTTTGTTTTAAAGAATCCTTTATTCTTACATGTGATAGGTGCTGTTGATCCTTTGTCAGTGAAATAAGTTGCAAATATCTCCAACTTGCATTCTTTTTTTAAAAATTAATCTTCAACTGAGGATATGTTATTATTGATTTTTAGAGAGAGAGGAAGATAGAGAAAGAGATAAAAAATAAAAAAAAGTCAATGTGAGAAACAAACATTGACTGCTTGTCTCCTGCACGCACCCCGACCGGGGATCGAACCTGCAACCTGGGCATGTGCCCTGACCGAGAATTGAACCAGAAACTGCACAGGAAGATGCTCAACCCATTGAGCAACACCATCCAGGGCTTCAGCTTGCATTCTGGCTTTTTCTTTTTTTTAAATATATTTTATTGATGTTTTACAGAGAGGAAGGGAGAGGGATAGAGAGCTAGAAACATCGCTGAGAGAGAACATCTATCAGCTGCCTCCTGCACACCCCCCACCGGGGATGTGCCTGCAACTAAGGTACATGCCCTTGACCGGAATCGAACCTGGGACCCTTCAGTCTGCAGGCCGACGCTCCATCCACTGAGCCAAACCAGTCAGGGCCTGACTTTCTTTACTATATTCTTTTTATAAAGACCACAAGTGTTAAAGTATATACCTGCCCCGACCCGCGGGACAACAACGGGGGAACGAAGAGACACCCTAGGAGAATGAGACAAACAAGGGGCACGAAAGAATGGAGGCAAGACAAGTTCTGATCAAGCCTCAAACTTTATTCTCACAGCGGCAGGATATATACTGTTTTAGGGACGGGGGGTGGGTAAAGGGGTCTATGGGCAGTAACCTATTACTAGAGATTTATTAGGCTCCTGATGGCTGTGCTTATCAGTGGAGATGTGTGCTTTAGCGGCTGTGTGAGGGTAGTTTATCTTTAACTGCTGGCCAATTTGCAAGACACAGGTGGTTTCTGGTAATTAGGAGTTTCTGGAGGAACCAGAAACTTATAGTTCTTAAGATGGCTTTGTCTAAGCCAATATCTCTAATGGCTCCCAACATATACCTACATCTTTCATTTCCTGGTTTATGGTCTCTGCCCCTTTAAGTGCAGGCTGCTGTGAGTGGGAGTGCCTCACTCCTGTCCTGGCCTGTTCCCCTACAGCAGGAGCAAGGACAGGCCAACATGGTTTGAAGCAAAGGACGCCAGACGATGGGGCTGTGCTCTCTGCTGTAGCCGCGACCTCTGACGGGGAAGGGGGCTGCCCCTCCTCCACTGCCCCTGTCTCACGCCCCTCGTGTCCCCAGTGCCGGAGCTGGAGTTCAGACCCACATCTGACTAACCCAGACCCAAGCAATGACCAGTAACCTAACTTTTAGCTAGAAGAGATCAGGACCATGATCTGCTTACTTAGAAAATGCACACCAATGGGGTGTGCATGTAGTCGGTATTCTAGTAAGCACCACACATTTCTTGGGGAAAAACTACTTAACAATAAGAACTGAAGAAACTATTTCATGACAAAAGTCAGAGCCACCCAACCCCTACTATGCAGCCTAAATATTTAACTTGGACACTGTATATTTTAGGATTTGGAGATACAAAAAACGAAGGAAACATTATTTTACTGGGGATATTTTCAGGAGGTAAAGTTAAGGGAGATTGTAGCTTAAAAAATGAATGCATACACAGTATGTGGCATATCGTAGTAAGTACGGGAGGGCTTGGAGTTGATTTACTATCTAAAGACGCCTACGAAAGGTCAACACTTCACATTCAATTGATGTTAGAGGCTGCAATCAAGGAAAACTACAGGGCAGTTTGCTTAAAAAAGAGTTTTCATGTAACTAAGCTATGCTGCTTTCCTCCTGCATTGGCTGAAAGCATCAAACCATTTCCACTTTGGAAATTGAGTCATCTTTTCATCAGGAGAACGAAGTGGTCAGACAGGGACCAACCTAAGGTATAAACTCAAAAAGGACACCCATTGTTTCTGCCAGCAGCATCACAGCTCAGCCCAATAACGCTTGAATGATCTCCATTAAAGAGAAGTTGAAGGATGAAAGAAGAATTCTTTATTGCCTTTGAGGAACTGTTGAAAGTCTTTCCAATGTCAATCAAAAGTCTACAATATACAGCATTGTTCATCGCCATTAAACACCCTTTGGCTGTACCCTCTAACCATTCTTAGAGTGGGAACCTCCTTGGGAATAGAAAATGTACCAGAAAGTCTAACGGAACAGTGACTGATTTGTATAAGGTGGCAGGTACATCTTTCCTGAGATCTTATTTGTTTTCTACAAGTTAAGGAATTGGTGTCAGTTTTCTATGTTCAGATTTGGCTTTGGGGTGCCAGTAAATTGTTTCTGCAGCAACCTGATAGGATAAAAGTGCTCCTTTATATTTATGCCACAAATATCACTGGTCACCACTGGCTGGGCACCAGGCACTGTGTTGGAACTTTATAAGCATTTTCTCTGGGAGACACAGAACATATTTCACATAGGAGGTCACTGAAGCTCGGAGAGTCGGGTAATGCTCAAAGTCAAGAAGTGAGGGCTTTAGGATATGGAAGCAACCTAAGTGTCCATCTATCCATCTGGGTAAAAAAGATGTGGTACATATACACAATGATGTATTGCTCAGCCCCATAAAATAATGAAATCTTACCATTTCTGACAACATGGATGGACCTAGAGGGTATTATGCTAAATGAAATGTCAGAGAAAGAGAAAAACTACAAGATTTCACTTATATGTGGAATCTAAAAAACAAAATAAACAAACAAAAGAGAAACAGACTCATAGATACAGAGAACAAACCAATGGGTGCCAGTTGAGAGGGGGGCTGGGGACTGGGTGACAAAGGTGAAGGGATTAAGAAGTACAAATTGGCTGTGTCCTCCTGTCCCATCTCGCTCCTCCAGCCACACTGGCCCTATTTCAGTCCCTATGCCAGGGCCTCAGGGGAAGAGACCAAAAACCAGCAGAGGGAAGAGAAAAAGCTAGGCTCTGGGGCTAACTCTTTCATGTACAGCTTTCATGCAAAACCAGTGAATTTTATACCCGTGGAAATTGGAATTATGAATGTGATTGGCAAGATTTTTAGGAAAGTCTTTCTGAAACTTCAGTGGCCAAGGAGAAAAGGTATCTTTAGGAGGCATTTGGATTTTTGAAGTATGGATACACTGATCACAATTATGAAATTCAAGCATATAAGTTGTCAAGATGGCTTTTGAATTATATATACTTTCTGTTGTTCCAGAAGCTCCCAATTGAGGTCTTTTGTACTGAAAGCTGCTGGCTGTTTCTTCCTGTGCATCTGTCTTTCTTCTTGAAATAGAATGACTCATCTGCCATATGCCCAGTGCTCAGTAGGTCACTGTGTCCCTTGAGCAATGATTAGGAACAATCTCCATGTTGTCCTTCAGGCCGAACTTCTGGAGAACAGTGGGGATTGGAGAGGTCTTGACCTTGGCTACAAGACAGTTTCTAAAGGCCCTGCTAGGTCTACAGGCCAGTGTGCTGGCTGCAGCTGCCTGCACATTTGTGCAGTGTATCTGGTGAGGTTAGAGGGTGGGCAGTGAGGACTAGCTGTCAGCAGTATGTAGACAGCCTCCTGGGAGCACCTCCGTCTCCAGGAATGTTCCATCGGCAATGCTGCACCTGTCCAGGAGTCAGCCCCGCCTGGAGAAGGCAGATGCTGAGCCCAAAGGGCCCACTGACGTAATTGCTAAAATAGTTAGTGAAGTATCACACACATTTTAAGTGAACAGCTCAAGCTTTTCCTCAGTGTGCTCACGCAGGGTGAGCACCACCTCAAGCACAAGAACGTGACCATCACCCAGAGATGCTTTTGGTCTCCTCTAGTCACTGTCCCCCAAGGGTAACCATCTCCTTATTTCTGACAGTGGAAATTAGAAGAGTGTGGCCTGTGTCTAGTGTGTCATGTAAGTGGAATAATGCCCTACACACTCTCAGTAGCCTGGCTTTCCTTGTCAATGTTATGCCTGGGGGAGTCACTCAGCTGCTGTAGTTGCTCATTCTCATTGCAGGTGGCAGCCCACTGGTGAGTGTACCACAGTTGATCTGTTCTGCTATTGATGACGTAGTCAATTTTTAAAATTTATTATTGATGGCGAGGTACTGTCCATTCTACTTTGTGGGTAGTTTCCAGTTTAAAGATATTACAAAGGATGCTACTTTGAACATTCTTGTGCAGGCCTTTTGGTGAACTTCTGCACACATTTCTGTTGGGTCTATGCCCAAGCGTGAACTTGCTGCCATAGTGAATAAATATGGTCACCTTTGTAGACTCCTGGGCCTCAAGTCCACGGGGCAATAATGAGACCCCTCAGCAGCTCTAGTGTAAAGGGAGTGAAGACAAAAACCAAGACTGAAGAACTAATTGAATTCTTTCCTCCCCCTTTCTTATCACAGAGCTTTCCATCCCTTCGGCTAATAATTTCTGAGCACTTATCATGTGCCAGGGTCTAGATGTGCCATTATCTCATTCAGTCTTCACCATAACCGTGACTCTGGCACTATTTCCAGTCTCCACTTTACGGAGGAGAGAGCCGAGGCTGCTAATGATAGAGCTTGATACAGTTTGACTATCAATTCTCACGTATACAAGACTGTCCCTCGTTCCATCAATGCTTCTTAAAACAACCCGTACCTCTACTTCCTTGAAAGGGGGCAGTAAAGGAGCCAATGAGTCTTCCTCATTTTGCTCCCCACCCCATCCTTAAATGTGTCCCAGTGAAGATGAAATGGACCTTGGGGTAGGTTTATTCCACATATATCCATTAAAACTTTTTAAAAATGTTTTTACTGATTTCAGAGAGAAAGGGAGGATAGAGAGATAGAAACATGGATGAGAGAGAAACACCATTTGGCTGCCTCCTGCACGCCCCCTACTGGGGATTGAGCTTGAAACCTGGGCATGCACCCTGGCCGGGAATTGAACCAGTGACCTCTAGGTGCATGGACGATGCTCAACTAACTGTGCCACACTGGCTAGGGCCCACATACATAAATCTTAAAAAATAGAGAATACTTCATGAACCCTTGGGACTTCCCTTTTCATGTCTATACTCCTATAGCCACCATTCAGTTTTTCTGCACATACAGATAGGATGATGGACATTTAATTATTGTGCCAATTTTATCTCTCAACAGTACTTGGGTGAGAAAGGAAACCTTCACCCGCCATCTGCACCTTCTGGGATATTTGTCTTGTGGTGTTTTGAGCTGGGAAGTAAAAAGATAATTAGCTATCTAGGAGAGTTTATAAGGATGAGTACAGATATTTCAGTGGTGCCTGTTTAATAAACAGGCCACTGAGGAGATTCAGGAGTTGGGCCAAAGTCACACTTTCCTTGATGCAATTAAAGTAGAATTAGGCTTTAGGCTTGTCTTCTATTGAAAGTTGGTGGGATTTACCAGGTTGTAGTATTCTGCAGTACACCACACTGCACAATGGCTTCCAGATGTTCCTTGCAGATGAAACTGATGTAGCCAGCATTGAAAAGAGGCAGCTGCTCCACAGGAGAACCCTATGATAATACAGCCCAGTGAGGGGACCCCAATGGTGTGGACCCTCCAGTAAGAGGAGGGTCTTGTTTGGCAGATTCAGTCCCATTTTCCGATCAAGAAACAGTTGAGTGGCTCTTGGTTTAACTTTAAGAATGTTGATTTCTGGTCACCAACTGATCGCTCTTATCGGTTGCAAATAAACCCAGAGCGATTAGTTTCATCAAGGGCATGGACACTGAGCACTGAAGAAGTGCCTCACGCCCACCCTGAAGTGGAAACTGCAAACACGTGAGAGATGAGGCGTTCGTGGGCTTGGCGTCCGTCGGCAGGCCGGCACAGGCCCTGGCTAGGCCTCTTGGGCTCCCTTGCTTGCTCCTGTCAGGATTTTGCCCACATTCTCGGAAAGGCCCAGGTTTCCCAGAGATGAGCAGGCAGAGACCAGATCCTCCAGGGACCCATCCTACAGCGAGCTGCTCCTTCCATGTGAGTAGAGCCTTTATGTGGACTTTGAAAACTGTTTCGGTGATTAATGTATTAAATCCTTACCTGGCACCTAAATAGTCTGCAAAAGAGACTCTGCTTCCCAAAGACCAGGGAATAATTTATTTTCAGTGGTTGAAGCCCAAGGACATTGGGCTCACATCATGTGGCGCAAAGTGGACCCTAGTTCATATCCCTGAATGACTTCTGGCCCTGGTTTTACCCCTTGCCAGCCTTCCTGGTTTGAGCAAGACCCCAAGCTCCCTGAGCCCCGCTTTTCCACATGCAAAACAGCAGCAATGAACTCTATTAGGAGTGTCCTTTCCAGTGCTCATGTGTGATGCTCCCATAACTAATGCCTTACTGAGCTGAAATGCCTTACTGGGGAGGAACTGAGTGCTGGGTAATGTAAGGTATAAGCTGTTTGACACACACACGCCAGAAAGAGAACAAAAAGGGCAACATGGAAAGATATGGCCCCGACGTTTCTGGGTGAGTTAATGGTGCAGCAAAATCACATGTCTATCCAAAACCGGTGTGGCTCAGTGGATAGAGCATCGGCCTGCGGACTGAAAGGTCCCAGGTTCGATTCCGGTCAAGGGCATGTACCTTGGTTGCAGGCACATTCCCAGTGGGAGATGTGCAGGAGGCAGCTGATCGATGTTTCTCTTTCATCGATGTTTCTAACTATCTCTCTTCCTTCCTCTCTGTAAAAACTTAATAAAATATATTTTTAAAAAAGAAAAATCACCATGTCTATCTCTATCTAGACACAAATATGTCCACTGGTCTGGGAGCTAATGGATCTGAAACAGATTTTCAAAACTGCGAACATGAGAAGCATGCTATTTATTCCAGAGGTGACCGTGCCTCTTTAGCCCCTTATTATAGGGCTGGGCCCCTTCCTGCATCCCATGATCAGAGTCCCAGATGCTGTTACCAAGATCTGCTCGTTTCCCCTGACAGTACGGAAGAGGTCCGTCTAAATGACCGGAAACCCTAATGTAACAATGATTAGATAGAAGCTATCAGATGCAATGTATGCCCACTTTCGACCTAGCAAATGCCAAGTTTGCTATATACATTCAATGGGACATTATTCAGGCTTCGAAAGGAAGGAAATACTGTCTCGTGCTACAACCTGGATAAACCGAGGATGTGACTCTGAGTGAACTAATGAGCCAGTCACACACTCTGCCTGATTCCATTTGTATGGAGCTGTGTTACTTAGAGTGAGAATCGCAGACAGAGAGCAGATGGTGGTTGTCACAGGAGGGGAGGGGGAGTTCTGGTTAGTGGGTACAATGCCAGTGCCAGTCTTGCAAGATGAAAACAGTTACGGAGACAGAGAGTGGTGATGGCTGCACAGCGTTATGGATGTTTTATACTCGGAAACGTACACTTAAAATGGTTAAGATGGTACATTTTAAGTTATGAGTATTTTCCACATAAAATAATTAGGAAAAAGAGACAAATTTCACATTGATCATGTTTCTAAGTAGATTCATACTTAATGTTTCTAAGCACAAGGAACAACTTAAACTAGGATAGCCATTTTCCCAAGGAATAGACGAGCTACTTTACCTAGGAAACAGCAGGCTGCGTTTAATGATAAAGAAGGCTGAGTGGCCACACTTACTTTCTGGAGGTCAGTAATAGTTCTGGGCTGTAGACAGGAGCAGAAATAACTGGCACTGAGCACTCTTTCTGTAATCGTGACCTCTGTAGAGGGCAGCCAGCTTAGTCACCATCAGTACATGCGAATGACACACTTACCTTTAGGATAAGAACGTGTGCTCAGCTTCCGACAAGTGCAATGTTATTAACACAGCGGTGATTAATAACACGGTTCACAACTGAATTGCCAGTTAAAGAAACTCTGCCTCACAGGAAGTCCTTTAAATCAAACTCCCTCAACAGATGACGGTAATACAAGAGAATCAGAGAAAACCCTTTGAGCAGATGATGTGCTGGGAAGATGATAGAAGTGCACTCCACATATTATTCACTTACTTTCCTAGAGACTTAATGAAAAATGTTTCAGATGATATTAATGTTGAAGCCTGAAATTGCACGAGAGGTAAGGAGAGGTGATGGATACAGAAATGAGACCTATTTGTGTCTCAGGACACATTTGTGTCCTAATGGAGTCTCCCAGGGAGTCTGAGAAAATCTACCTGCTGTGCTTTTTTCTTCCTTCAGGTTCTGGGTTTCTAAGAGCTGTTTTTCTTCTTCTCTAGACCCATCCAATCTCTGGCTCAGATCTCGGGAGTAGAATCATTTCTCTGCCTCTGTCTCTTTCCTTCCCTTTCAATCTATTATCAGTCAGAATGACTGTAAAGAACACAATTCTGATCACATTACTCCCTGATAATTAGCCACCTTGTTATCAGACTTCGAGCTCCTGCAGGCCAGACTGCAGACCCAACCCTCCCCTTTCCCTGGTACACATCTGTTCACAGCTGCACAGAGTTATCTTCTCCCTCATCGATAATAATAAAAGTGTAATATGCTAATTAGACCAGACAGCCAAACAACCTTCCGGACGACCTTCCAGACGAAGCCAGACTTGCGAGGGCCGAGGCAAGCCGCCACGGCTGGGAGGGCTGAACTCCTTGCACGAATGTCGTGCATCGGGCCTCAAGTGTGTATATAACCAGCCAACTGGCAAGGGGGGTTGCAGCAGAATTTCCAGGTGACTGACAGCTCTCCCCATTCTGCCAGCATTGCTGGAATAACGGCTCATATAAGATGTAATCCTTTCTCTGCTTAATTTGGCTCAAGTAGTGACAGGCGGCCTCAGACCCGTTGTGTCCGGTTTCACTTTACTGGTGACAGCATCTCTCAAGGCTCAGCAAGGTGGGCCGAGCACCTGAGAGCTGAGGGGACAATAGGTGCTGTGATGTGTGTGCTGACGCACCAGGTGTTTTAGACCCCGCACTGGCCTTCCAATAAAGGTGCTTTTCCTCAGAACAAGAGCATACAATTCTAAAGGAGTGGTTCTCAACCTTGGCTGCACATTAGAATCACCTAATGTGCAGCCAAGGTTGAGAACCACTGTTCTAAAGGGAAGATGCTAGTCTGGCATTGATCAGCTTATAAGCAATTCTCTGTTGCCTTGAATTTAACAAGAATAAAGTTTTACGCCAAGTATAAGATTTTGTATTTGTATTTCCTTGGGTTCTTTTTAAAATGTCCTTCATTTACACTAGTAATAAGAACATATGTTCTAAGTAATTTCCATTTGGCAACTGATCAGAAACAGCTAACCAGCATAATAGCATGACAGTGGCTTCAAAACACATTGACTTAGGAAAAAGATTTCACGGGGGAAAATAATTTTCAAAGGAAGTTCTCTTACATGCAAGCAATAGGAAAGATTTATGAACCCAAGCCTTCTGCATGTGTGCCTTCAAAGCAAACTAGCTTGTCGCTACCTCATTTTAGACTAAATTAAGTGAAAGGAGGGATGGAGTGAAACAAATGTGCAGGGAAGAGAAGGGAGAAGAAGGTCAGAGCCTACTCTAGGGACAACTGACACATGTGAGAAGCAGACCATTGCCAGCGGACTGCTCTCCAGGCCAACCCAACCTTAGGGTGTCCCAGGTACCACCTGGGAAACGGAGACCTGGCCTCCTGCTCAGCTGTGCCGTCACTTCCCCGGGCTGTTCCGGGACCATACAGGGCAAGAAAGCCACGTTCCCATGTATAATCATGACCCCTCCCAAGTTCGGGCTCCTCACCTGTGTTATGTTCACAGCACTTGCCACCACCCAACGTGACATACCCATTTGCAGTCCCCCGCTACTCCCGCTCCCCTCCCCCTTCCCACCCCCCGCCCCCCGCCCCTGTCTCGCCCAGGGAATCATTAGTCCCCAGGAAAGTAAAAGCTTTGTTCCATTTGCTTTCAGGATAGCCAACTGCTAGCAACTAGTAGGTCCCAAGGCTTTAGGAACAGTTGGTCTAACCTTACTAGTCTGCAGGAGTAGCTGATGTGCTTTGCAGAGGTACGCGAACTCAATGCAGACGCCATACAGTACCTGAAAAAATAGTCCTCCACCACAGTACTGTTTCACGTGGCCAATTAGTCATGCATTTACTGTCTGCTGATGTGAGCAGAATTTATCATTTATAAGCTACATTTCCCTGTTTTCATCATGTTATTTCTTTATGGGACATATAACATATATGTGCAAAAGAGAGTAAGAAAGAGACAATCTGAAAGGAAATAAAGCACAGGATCTCTTCCAGAAATTATAGGCTTTTAAAGGTTATAACACAAGTTCTCTTCTCAGTAAGAAACAGGAAAAGAAAAAGGAAACCTTGACAAGAAACCTTTTTATGAGAATAAAGAATGACAAAGACTTCATCTGAATTTTAGTCAATTTCAGTCATGATTACAACTCTTCACTTATATCTTCTACTCATGTTCATATGTTCAAAAGACGGGTTAGATGGCCAAGAACTGTCCAGTTTACTCTGAGCCCTAAAAGTTCTGGCATCTCATTTGTTAAGGTCCAGTGTTGACAAGCCCTACCGAGCAATGAGGCTACTCAGGCCCAGGTAGAAGTGATATCACTAGACCTACTGGATGGAAATATGCTCCCTTACATGTATTTTAATCAGTGGGGAAACCAGCATTAGGCAGGTTTCTGTACTGCAGGACTTCTCAGGTCCTTCAAAATGCTGATGTGCAGAGTGAATCTCAGGACTAGGACTGTGCGCAGCATATTCTCAAACTTGTTGCACTTGTCTCCACAAGCACCTGAGGGCAGAGCTTTGCCTCTACCCTTGGGAAGTCTGGTCACAATCTCTGCAATGTCTGAACCTGGAGTCCCACCCACAGCCTGGAGAGAATGTTCTGGAGTCCTGGAGAACTATCTGTCATCTTCCAGGCTTGGGTCACACCCAAAGTATTGAAAAGCGGTACAGGCACAGTACCCAGCTCCATCACAAGGTATTGCCCATAAAATAAGACAAAGGTCCTATTTAAAAGAGGACGTTTTCCCAAGAAGGAAGGAGTTAACAGAAAACGGATAAGCTAGAAAGGCCTATGGCAATGGAGGTAGAGGATAAACAGAAGGGAAAAAGGAAGACACAGAAAGCAACTGAGAAGGTGAGAGTCCCTCCCCGCCCCCTCTCCCAGCCCTAAAGACCCTGTATGGAGAGGCTCTGGCAGCTCTCCACAAAAACCAGCCCCGAGGCACACCAGTCAGGTAAACACTGATGGCTGTGTACACAGTACTGTGAGAATCTCAGAACCCAGAGCCATGTCAAGTAGGAGGGGGATACATTAAAAACATTCCCACCACGAACATGTGACCTCACTCACTGGGAAAATGAAAGGTGCTGTCTCTGCCCTCAATGAGCTTAAAGACGACTCTGGGCAGAACAATGCGTAAGTCTCAAGTGAAGGAGCCTCAACGGTAAAATTTTTTAAAAAGAAAAAAATGTGGACATTCTTGGGAAAAACTCAAATCATCACAAGAACAAATAAGTAAAATTCTCCTCTACAATTCATAGATTCTACTCCTGGTTTTACAATGCTCTGGAGTGTTTCAAATCATATAAAAGGGGATAAAACTTATAAACTAGCAACACCAATTTAATTTTGTTTAATTTGAAGGTTTAAAAACAAGTAGATCACATAAGGCAATTTTCTGGGTAGGCTCAGAAGGTGGCAGAACAGGACACAGCCAAGAAATCAAACCCACCACAATGATGTCAGCTCCCAACCACTGCAAACCTGCCTTATTCTATGACAAATGGCCTTTTCCACGATGAGACCTGGCTGGTGGGCACTTTCCAAAGGCTGCCAAAATCCAAGCATCTGGGGAAACCTCACCGGTGGTGAGCTGGGCACTAACGTGCGCATGGCGATGACAGCCTCATGTGTCAGGGAGAGCAGTCACTCAAAATTGCCACTTTTCTGCATATGGAAACCCAAATATCTCTGACACATTCACTCTTCAGACTCACAGTTTTACATCTAAGAGCTTCTTGATTAAGCATTAATCACACACTTGAACTGATAATCACAATTCTGCAATGTGTGCATTGGTTTCCAGCCCAGGGGTCTCAGAAAGTGTAATGAACTGGACACTAAGGGACATGGCGTCCCCAGGCCTTTGTCTAAAAGCCTTTCTGCACTCTGGCTCAGAGTAAGGGTCTCAAGGCCACTCAAAATATAAACCCCACTTCCCTTCCCTCAGGATCACATTGCAATTCCAAAAGCCAATTAATCAAGCACAGAATTGCAAATTGCTTTGGCTTTTCCTATTTTTAAATTCATGTTCTATATAATCATATGTATAGAATGTTGAAACCAAGGATAATGCCTGTAGTAATCATAATTTCATAACCTGGGACCAGTTAAAGAGATTCAAGGAAAATATGCAAACACACGTAAGCAAATATGCACTTGTGCATGTGGACACACACACACACATACTTCAATGTCTGGGCTGCAGGTAGAATAGAAATTGGCAGCATGAAAGTGAACCAGTTTTCATCTCCCGTGACTCTCTGCGCCCAACACCCACTGAGTTACAGGGACAAGAACTTGGCTGCTTTTGTCTTAGAATGTAAAGCAATTTGATCACATTAACTAGGCTTCACAGCATTGCTGAAATATCTCCTGAATTCTCTGAAGCTAGAACAAAAGAAAGTTGTATCCCAAGAGCCTTCTTGGAATCCCCTGAGCAAACTGATTTCATCTAAAATATAAACTAAATTACAAAAATATTTTAAAAGACTCTCAGACCCCAAATAAAAAGACAAAATAAAAGGAGAGAAAAGCAAAGTAAAATAACAAAAATAAAATTTGCCCTTAAAAGTCCTATCTCCAGCCCTAGCTGGTTTGGCTCAGTGGATAGAGCGTCTGCCTGCAGACTGAAGAGTCCTGGGTTCAATTCCCAGTCAAGGGCACATGTCTGGGTTGTCAACTCATCCCCAGTAGGGGATGTGCAAGAGGCAGCTGATTAATGATTCTCTCTCATCTTGATGTTTCTCTCTCTCTCTTTCCCTTCCTCTCTGAAATCAATAAAAAATATATTTTAAAAAGTCATAACTCCAAATATGAGGCATTTTGATAACACTGCTTACTTTTGGGGAAACATTCCTTAAAATAGTTATCTGAATTCCTAGATGGTATCAGGTGCTCTTGAGGCTGACGGTAGGAGTTCTGCTTACGAATCTAACACACAACCAGGGTCAGTCCTCTTTTATGTTTCAGGCATGAAAGTATTTTAATATCTGCTCAGAATGCATTATCAATGAACAGTGGAGAGGAATACTTCTAGACTCAAAGGCTTCCCAATAAATACAATCCCATCTATGTTAGCCTAAAAATCACGGAGAGTTTTTGTTTCATCTCAGGCACAGGCGACATCTAAACAAGAATGCAGGCTTGAAAAATGGATTTGCAGGGTGTCTTTCTCTTGTTAGGAAAAGTTGGGGTGTTTTTCTCTTAAAAACATGACACACTAACTCTTGGTTTCAAGCACATTTAATTGCAACATCTTTAATGAAGGGGGATACGACTTTGACACCAAAATGTGACTGTGAACTTGAAAGGGACCCCAGCTCTCCCTGGGAGCTACTGAACGGAGAGCCATTTCCCAGCTTCTGCGGAGGCCTGTCTGCTTCCCTGCGGGCTCCGCTCAGCTCGTCCGCTAGCCTGGGCTTGGATCTACACGCGCTGTTTCATCTGTGTGCATCCCACATGGTACCTACAGGGAAAGAACTTTCCCACTCTCACCCTCCTGTTCTGGAACTTGGCCCACTTATAATTTTGCTTCCTGATCCTTCCAATGAGCCAAACCCCAGAGGCACTTAACAATTAAAAGAAGAGCCAGAGACACAGGCTGGACCGAGCTCATCGGGTATGAAACCTAATTGTTCTTCAGGGTCTCCATTTCGTTAACGCTGCCCAGCTAGAAATGGAAACTGCCCCATGAGGTAATCTCACCTTTATGCGACCAGATACATTTAGAAGTTTTTATTCTGTTCTTTCCCTCCCCTAAAAGAAGATAAAACTTTAAAGCCTCTAATAGATTTCAAGCTCACATGGAATTCCTCTGGGCTGGGAGGTACAGGGGGTTATGAGCATTCGTCACAGAAACACAGGAGCAACAAATGAGGCTGTTTGGCTGTCACGGCCCCATGGGGCTTAGTTCTGTTTAGCATCATCGGGCAAGGAACTTGTAACTCAGTTAGTTCAGTCTATTTCCAAAACATTATCCCTCTGAGGTCTAAATCAGAGGTGCGGGAACCCCTTTTCTGCCAAGGGCCATTTGGATATTTATAACATCACTGGAGGGCCATACAAAATTATCAACTTGAAAATTAGACTGCTATATTTGGTCAAACATGTAATTAACTCACCCCTAATACCTTGGCAGGACCAGACCAAATAAATTTTGCAGCTTTATACAGCCCGCAGGCCACATGTTCCCCACCCCTGGGAAATACTGGCCAAGTAGCCCCCCCGTTGCATTAGCCACGCAGCAGGCTGGTTGCCCACCTGTGAGGAAGCACGGGACTTGGTTGGAATGTCTGTAAGGAGGGTTCTCTGAAAGGTCGGGGGTCTCTAAGGGGACCTTGCTGAAGGCGGCAGCCTCTACCTTGACTTTTCCAAATAAGTCCGAGCCCCTGGGGTGTTTTGCTAGAATCTCTATATTTAGTTTTTAAAGACCTGACCTTGTAGAAGCATGTGCTTTCTCAAGGATACTTGCCCTGTCGATTGTATCTAGAGGTTAACCTGAGTTGAAGCTGTTGTTACAGTAAAAAGCCAACGAGGCAAGTGAACAGGACTGCTTTTACGACTGAAGTAAAAGAGCCCCTTAGCCCTCTCTTTCACAGAAACCTGTGTCAGAGTCATCTGTCCATCCGTCGCTCAGGGTCTGCTGGTCAGCCCCGGCACTCACCCCACTCCACCTCCCTCCCAATATGGTCCTTTTAAGAAACCGCAGCTGCGTGTACAAGGTGGCTATGTACTAGGTCCATGGTCGGCAAACCGAGACTCGCGAGCCAAATGTGGCTCTTTGGCCCCTTGAGTGTGGCTCTTCCACAAAATACCACGGGCGGGCGCGCACGTAAAGTGCGATTGAAACTTCGTGGCCCATGCACAGAAGTCGGTATTTTGTGGAAGAGCCGGTATTTTGTGGAAGAGCCACAGTCAAGGGGCCAAAGAGCCGCATGTGGCTTGAGAGCCACAGTTTGCCAACCACTCTGTGGATACGTGAACTGGGCATGCCTGCATATCTCCCAAATTTGTAAATTAACTCCAATAATAAAGTAAGAATAGCACCTAATAATTAAATACTTAACAAATGAACTTTACAGATATTCTATCATTTTCTCTTTGCAATAACCCTGCAAGGTTGATATTGTCATCATCCCTATATCACGGATGAGGAAACTAAGGCTCAAAGAGGTTAAACACATTGCCCATGGTCACACAGCAAGTAAGAGCAGATCTGGGATTCGGACACAGGACTCTTTAACTCCCAGGCCCTACTCTGGCCTCGACTCTGCCTCTCATGGTTCCTGACATGCTAACCAGAGTTCCCCAACTGTCCTTACTCCGCCTGCACTGCCCTCACTCCCTTCAGAATCCTTGCAGACCTTCCAAGCCTCTCCTGGAAGTAACCTAGGCTCTCCCCAACAACTCAGATTGCGTGGCTCGCTGGGCCGTTGTGTGCCCAGCCTGGTGCAGGCTCCAGAATATTCCATCCGTTCTGCCTTGCAGGTAACAGTCCCACCAGTTCATCCAAGAATCTGTATACTTCATCATCCTATCACCTCACTGAATGCCTCACGGCATCCTGAAGAGGATAAATAGGAACACTCCGATCCTACTAGAAATTGAGGGTCACAGGAATGAAGTCACTTCCACAGATCATGCAGCTTATTTAGTGCCCACTCCTGGATTCAACCCCAGAAGGTGCACTGTTTTTCCCATTAATCCCTGTCGCACAGTAGGTCTTCCTCCGATGGATAACTAATGCCTTTCTCTCCACCACCACATTTCCCATTTGTGGTAATTTCTAGTTCAGAAAAATAAAATTATCAAAAAGTTATTTATTCAACTCTGATAACCAGCATGCCCCCCAAATTCCAGTGGCTTAGCCCAACAAAAGTTAAGTTCTCATTCATGCAAAGTCCACTGTGGATCCAGATGACTCCCCATGGAAACTGTCCACTGTATAGTGGCTCAGCTTGGACCCCCACATCAACCCATTCTGTGCTCACCTGCACAGGCTATAAAATTCTACGATTTTACTTGAACAAGAGTTGCCATGCCAAAGACACTGATCAATAGCAATATAATCTTAGCTTCATCAAAGTCAAATAGATTTTTCCATCCATTCAAGCAGGAAGTCAGCCAGATATATAGGATAAAACAAACACAAACTGACACTCTGTTGACAAATGGGTAACACAGCTCTGCCGATTCCAACTATCTATAATAATAAAAGCATAATATGCTAATTAGGCCAGACAGCCGAACGACCTGCCGGACGTCATTCTCGACCGCCTTCCAGACGAAGCTGTGGCAGCAGGGACAGAGGCAGAGGCGGTTAGGGGCGATCAGGCAGGCAGGCAGACAGAGTATTTAGGGGCAATGAGGCAGGCAGGCAGAGTGGTTAGGGCAGCCGTGGGCAAACTACGGCCCGTGGGCCGGATCTGGCCCGTTTGAAATGAATAAAACTAAAAAAAAAAAAAAAGACCGTACCCTTTTATGTAATGATGTTTACTTTGAATTTATATTAGTTCACACAAACACTCCATCCATGCTTTTGTTCGGGCCCTCCGGTCCAGTTTAAGAACCCATTGTGGCCCTCGAGTCATAAAGTTTGCCCACCCCTGGGTTAGGGGCATTCAGGCAGGCAGGCAGGCGAGCAGTTAGGAGCCAGTGGTCCCAGACTGTGAGTGGGATGTCCAACTGTCAGTTTAGGCCTGATCCCACAGGGATAAATCCTCTGAGGGGTCGCATTCTGCAAGAGGGTACAGGCCGGGCGGAGGGACCCTTCCCCCACCCTCCCACCCCGACCGTGCACAAATTTCACGCACCAGGCCTCTAGTGAAAAAATGAAACACTAGGGAGTTGACACTGGTTGACACCGACAAAGGTTAAAAAGAAACATACAATTAACTGATCCACAAGGGTGGCTCTAGTGAGGGACACCATAAAACAGGAAGTAGACGTCCTCAGGGAACACTGCATCTAATTGAAGGCTGTGCCATTTACTCTCTCCTTTACTGGTACTACAACAGTATGCAGTCCACTGCACTGCAATCTCACAGGACGATGTTTGCTTTCCCACCATTAATCTTCCCTGCCAGGCTGTGGCCAAAATTACAAATAAAAATATTTATGTTAATAGCTGCTGCAAAGAGAAAGTACATGTGAAATGCTCCATAACCATCCATAAAATCAGGGTGATGTGCTGAGTCTGCAGACATTGAATACTCTGAAGCTTTATCATCAGTGGTTCTCAATGGGGACGTAGGATGCAAATTTGCCCCAAGGGGACATTCTGCAATGTTTGGGGATATTCTGATTAACCGATCTGGGAGTGTGGCACTGGCACCTAGTGGGAAAAGCCAAGGATGATGCTAAACATCCCACAATTAACAGGACAGGCACACAGAAAAATAAGTATCTGGTCTGAAGTGTCAACAGTGTCAAGGCTAAGAAATCTGCTTATCATGGATTAAACAAAAATCAGCTGAGATTGACAGCAACATTTCAATCACTGGGAACTCCACATCACGATCACACATCACACGAAAGCAACATATTTTAGGCCACCCGAGCAATTATTTTGTAGCCTTGCAGCATTTCAAGCCAGGTATGACTGTCAAAAGATAATGCATAAATGCTAGAGAAAACACCACTCTGAAAGGAACCACAAATTCCAAAGCCTGTCCCAGGTATGACAAATGGCTCAAAATACTGAAAACCCCAGTTAGATTAACATAGCATTTCAAAAAAAAAATTTTTTTTTAACCTACAATATCAAAAGCATTTTGTTTATTTTCTAACCAAAGAACAACATTTGAGTTATGTCTCCACAATCACACACAACATCAGCTTTTTCTATAACTTGTCATGATGTATCTCCAACAGGATGTAATTTATCAGCTGGTCAAAGAGCTGGAAAATTAATATCTGCTTAACTAAACACATCACATCTGTTAGCAAACTTATCCAAATAATTTGGCATCATTGCTTACGATATATGTAGCCAGAGATCATTTATCACCTGGATGATCTCTATTACCTCCAGACTTATTTTCTATGCATTGCACAGAAACCTGGGTGCCCTTGCACATGGGCACCCACTTTATATGAGGTCTTTAGAATGCTTTTGCACAACTCATTTATTTGTTCTACAGTACAGGGAGCACAGAATCACTCCTGCAACGGACTTTCAGTTCTGTTTTTCCATTGCATTGTCCCTTCAACCTCGTCAGCGATTGGCATCATTTCCATCTCCAGGATGTCTTTAAATCCATTCAGATTGTTTCTGGATTATGTATCATCTCACAGATATGTTGGCTTTTTGATGTTTTATCCTGCCATTTGTTTCTGGTTTGGCTTGTTTTATTTACACAAAAACCTTACCACTAAAGAAATGAAACTGCCCTAGACATTAGGACTTCCTTATTAAATTCAGAAAGTGTCAACAGTCACCCAAGTGATTCAAGTTGCACCGAAAATGCTTCCAAGGTCATCTGTCCTCTCATATAGACATCGCCGGTTGCCAAGGAGGCAATGCAAAATCAGCCCGGGTCCCATCTTTGGCCTGGCATTCTGGAAGGAAAGTGTATTAGAGCTGGAAGTGAACTGGGATAGAGCTGACTTCCACGCAGTCAGAGATGTGAGAGGAAGAGAGGGGCTCTGCTGGATTGCCTGCCACGAACTAGATGAAGCCTTGCAGATGAATGATGACCAACGTGTACTGACCCTGTGTGTGCGCCAAGTCTTGGCCATATGCTTTTACAACTTAGTTCAAGCCAAAAATAAAAATGAGAACTGAATCCACTCTGCTGAGCCCCAAGGCCATGAGTCACCCCACTTAATCCTCCTGGAGAGGGAAGTCGGACGACACCATGAAGTCCTTCCCGCCTCGATGGGACCACACTGTCTGACCACTGAACTGATTCCAGGTCCATTAGGATATTTCTGCTCTTGAGAAA
The DNA here is from genome assembly GCF_964212035.1 of Myotis nattereri. NCBI lineage: Eukaryota > Metazoa > Chordata > Mammalia > Chiroptera > Vespertilionidae > Myotis > Myotis nattereri. Next base: position 61,803,158 of record NC_138088.1, read on the forward strand.
GAACATGTCAGAGGCTCAAACTGCTCCTCAGATAAAGAAGGAGCTGTAGAGATCGTGAGTGCTAGGAGCAGGGACCTGCCCAGGGAATGGAGAACAGCTCCTCACCAGCCACATCACTGCCCACCACTAATTACGAATGCTGAACTGGCAGCGTGTATCTCAGGGGCCACTATAGGCAAGAACCAGGGTGTCCACCAGGCCTGGAAACAAGTACTTTGTCATTAAGCTGATGTATGATTTATGTGGGCAGAAGTGAGTCTTCTCTCTTCCAAAACAGACAAGTGCCAGCATGGGCCCAGCTGCGCACCCCAGCGCTCCACGGAGAACTATTATTCCCAAAACGGTCTAACTCTGTTTTGACCTGGGGCCCATCTACCACATTGCCCCTGTGCTGGATGAACTCTCCAGACCTCCTGTCAAAGGGGAGGAGACGTGCTGTGCTGCGTGGGGGAGCCTCAGAGAAGGGTATTATTTCTACAGTCACTCAGCCTGATGCATTTTAACTGGCTGCATAAATCCAGGGAGTCCAGACAGAACACCTGCCCTAGGGTTTGCCAACCTGGAGAAGCAGCCAGACCAGGTCTGTAACCCAGGACTCTTCCTCCACACACAGCTCACAGTCTTCTCACCTCCTATGCATCACTGGTGCTGCTGCTGTCTTGGGATCACCTGGAATGTGAGCCCTTGGAGCCTCTCTCGCACACCCAGGTCTGCAGCTAGATGACAGTGAAGGGGGCGCCATGAGGCAGCCTCTCCTTTGCAGTAGCTTACGTCACTGCCGTGGCCAAGAACAAGAGGCCCGAGAACAGCCCGACAGCCCAGGCATCATGTCACCTCCGCAGGAGCAGGCGCTGCTCTCCTTCCCAGCTCCTCCACGCTCACTTCTCACCCCAAAGCTGCCTCCATTTGTGCCCTCCCCATGTCTCACGTTTACAAACTTCCCTGGAGAAAGGACTCGATGTGCCAGCGCATCCTCTTCCAATGTGAGTGTCCTGTTGGCCAAAGCTCTTGACTCTGGTCACTTGAAAGGCCACTGGTTCTGGCCGCAGTCTTTGTCCACCTTTCAGGGAGATGATGACTTTATGTCATTTTCCACAGAGAGAAGAGGGAGTTCAGTAGTTCCTCTGGCACCATTGGCACACACTGCTTTTTATTACACACATATCCCAGTTTCCCCTCCTCAAGACGCGTTTCCTGCCTTCCCAGGACACTCCCGGGAGATGGGGGGCAGTTCCTTCCCTTTGAGCATGATCTTACAGCCTGCATTTCAACTTTTCCACAACAACCAGCCTAGGCTGCTGACAATGTGGCAAAACCCACTCAACTCTTTATGGAAAACCATCTGGCAACAGATGTCAGAGACCCTTCTAAATGCCAATTCTGGGAATTTCTCCCAAGGAAATAATTCTGAAAGCACAGGAACTATCTAAATGTCCAATATAGGCGAATAATAAGATAATTATCCTTAACCAAATGTTGGCATTATTTGAAATGGTCATAAAAATAATATAAAAACATGAGGAACTCATAATACACACCATTGTGTAATTGTAAGAAATTGGACAAGAGAAAACTGTATACACGGCATGTCTGAACTAGACTTGCTTTTAATCCTATGTATAAAGGAAAAAACTGGAAGGAAATGAACCAAAATGCTTAACCGATTGTATTAGAAGAGGCACATGTAAATTTTTCTTATCTTACATAAATTTCATAATGAGAATAAGGTTGCCTCACGATCCTGTCGACTCCCTGCGTCAGCTCAGAGAACTCCTGGTCCTAAATGCCAGGAAAGCAGCTGGCTCCTTAGGGAGGGGCACTATGATGTATAAACATGAAATATCACAGTGAGTTTCTTTTGGAAGCTCTTTTAGCAAAATCATCTGTTTACAAATAGCAATATTCTGGGGGGGGGGGGTTTGGAAACGTCAATCCAGTTAAACATTTTCACCTCCAGAATCACACTGCGCATTCTATCTAGCTTTGCTCTGTGACTGGCCTCCGTTCAGTGATTCCTGATCAATCACAGAGTCAGCACCCTCATGGCCATCTGCTGCCTGCTCTCCCAGAGCTGGGAGTCGAAGTGACTCAATAAGATGAACATAAAGCTGCCAGAAATTGCCAGGGGTGCACACTACTGTAATAACAATCTGGTGGCAGCCGCTGAGCCAAGGAACCAGGAGTTTGTTCCTAGTCAGGGTGTACCAGCTGCTGGACCAGAACTGATGGGTCAAGGACAAAGGAGAGGATGAAAGTGTAATTAACAGTCATCGATGGGCACCTTGCACTTGGAAAGTATTTACAGTTGAGGTGTGGTCCAGTCATAGGTTAAACACCTAAAGGTCACTGTAGAGAAAGAATTCTGTTTAAGTCCAGTTCCTGTTGGACTTTACACCACAGGCTCTGGCCAAACAGCTGCATGACTTAAGGACGGGAGGAGCCGTGTACAGGAAGGTCATCCCACAAGCTCCTGGTAGCCTTCCTACACCGAATGCTCTAGGCCAGAAACAGAGCTAACCCTGGGCTGCTGAGCACAGTAGTCTAAAGAGTCCCAGCTGTAGAAAGATGAGTTCAAACCCATACTCAGCAAATCCTAGCTGTCTCACTGGTAAGATGCTTAACCTTTTAGACTCAGTTTTATCACCATTAAAATGGAAATAATAATCCCTGCATTACAGGATTCTTAGGAGGATTAGGAATGATGTGTTTAAGGATAACAGTCACCACACAACCCAGCAACCCCTCCTAGGCATCTGCCTAAGAGAAATCAGACCAGAGGCCCACACAGAGACCCCTGTGAATGTTGCCAGCAGCATTACTTGTGACAGACAAAAAGTAGAAACAATCCAAATGCCCATCAACTGATGAACGGATAAACAAAATGTGGTATTTAAACACCATTACATATTATTTGGCAATAAAAAGGAATAAAACACGGGTATAAGCTACAACATGGACAGACCTTGAAAACATTTGCTCAGTAAAGAAAGACACAAAAGGCCATATATATATAATGTTTCTATTTATATGAAAAGCCCAGAATAGGCGTTCTATAGAGAGAGAAAAGATGTGGTTGCTTAGGATGGAAAGAATAAGAGCTGGGGAGATGGTAGCTTCAGGGTATGAGGTGATGGCTATATGCAGAGCTGGCCATGGTGATGGCTGCACATATGTGTGAATCTACTGAAAACCGTGGACTCACACACTCTAATTGGATGAATTGTGTGCCGTACCAGCACTGAGACTTCCCACCCGAGAGCGCCGAGACGGGCAAGACTCCCCCTAGAGAACTCCAGCGCAGCAGGAGAGAGAGCCAAGTGCAGGAGCTGGCCGAGCACCAGGACCAGGGAGGTTTATTAAAACGCTGCATCAGATCACAGCTAGTCAGCACTTGCCTGGAGCTGCAGAGGGAGGTGGCACAGGGGAACTTCTGGGATGCTTAATATTCCATGTCTTGATTGGAATGGTGGTTACCTGGCTAAATAGACTTAAAATGGGTGCTTTTTATTATATGCAGACTATACCTTGTGTGTAAATAAACAAAAACCAACCAAATGAGACAAGCAAGAGCTACTGAATCAGAGCTTGCTGCAGCAAAGGAGTCAGCCACCTCCTTGCATTTGGCAGTCTCAAAGATGGGCAAACGCATGGGAACGCTTTATCATCCTATATAAAAAGATGTAATATGCAATGTAATGACCAGCTCAGGGATCAGCAGGAGGGTGGGGAGGCAAGCTACAAGTGGGCAGCGGAGAGCTAGAGGAGGGGGCAGGGCAGCAAGCTATGAGAGGGGGCAAGGGGAGCTACAGGAGGGCGGGGCAGTGGGCGGACAGCTACTGGGGAGCTACTGGCAAATGGATTTGTGCACAGGGCTACTAGTAGGGAAATAAAACGAGAAGGCCACATTCACCTATGGGACTGGTTAGGGGAGCACATTTGGCTTTCTCTGGTTGGTCCTAAGTTAGAAGCAGGGACAAAACTAAGGAAGTTGTACGTTAATAATCTAGTCCTGGCCATTTGGAGCCAATTATTGTAGAAGTTATTGTTCGGCTTCCTGGATTGTCACTAGCGACAGCAATCTGGCTTCCTGCAAGTCCGACGGAGAGCAGGTTGACTTCCTGGGCTGGTTACAGTAGGTGAGGGGTTGGTTTCCCAGGCAGATTGCTGCAGATTGTGGATCAAAGTTCTACTTTCATCTGTATGGTCTGCTATTGTCTATTTGTATATTCATTCTCTCAGTAAAGTTGATTTTTTAAAAGAGATTTAAGAGACTTATTAACTACATGAAAGGTATGGATCTTGTCTGGGTCCAATTCAAACAGTTTAGAGGAAAAACAGAATTTATAGGGCAAGTTGGAAAATATGAACATTATCTGGGTATTTTATGCTGTAAGCCATTCTTCCTAATTTGGGGTGCAGGCGATGAAGGTATTGTACATTTATAAGGGGAGTCCTCCTCTCAGATTTAGATTTATACTAAAATGTTTAAAAACAAAATTATGTAATGTCTAAAGATCGATTCAAAATAATTTAGGCGATAGGTATAATGAAAGGGGATATGAAGGAAATAAGATTGGCCACAACAACTGGGCGGAGATATAGGGGTTCATGAAGGACTGACTCCACCCTCTCTCCCCCAGGAACCTCCCTGACTCTTCCCGCCAAAGGTTTGCTTCCCCCACCCAGCACCTGTGAAATTACCACTTTTTCTCATTAGCCATTGGCACATGTTATCTTTGGTGATCTATTTTATATATATTTATTGCATTTGAGAGGTCCCCAAGACCATACTTAGGTTTAATTTTTCATTAGAAGGATAGAATTCAGAAAAGTCATTACAGTTACAGTTTATTACCGTGAAAGGGTTCGGATGAAAATCAGTCAGTGAAAAAGCCTCGCAGGAGAATCCAGGACAGACAGCACCAGCCTCCAGTTCTCCTCCCCCAGGGGACCCACGTGGGCAGAGTTTCCGTCTCCCAGCAGCTGTGGACGGCAGCACACAGTGTCGGCCTCTGGGGAAGCTCACTCCAGCCTCGGTGCTCAGGGTGCTTACTGGGACCTGGTCAGGTCGGCATGACTGACCACCTGTGTGCCTGGCCTCAGTCTCAGGCCTCCAGGCATCAAGGCCCCCACCATAAACATACTATTACCAGAGAGACTCTGGTGTGACCCAAGGCCCCAAAGTAAACAGGCCCCCAAGACCCTGTTACCTGGCAAGAAATTCCCAGCCTAAGGGTTACCTCCCAGCTGCCCGGTCAGAGCAGAGCCTTTCTTTGGGCAAGGTTAATGCTTTACTGGAAGTTTTTATTCCTGTCTAGATCTTCAAGCGTCTTAGAGCAGAAATACAATAAACTTCCCCATACTACTCTTTTTGGGCATATATGCCTTGCACAGAGAAAAAAAATGCTTGCTGTTGAGGCCCCTGCCCCAGACACCTGCTGGGAGAGGACCGAGTAAGAGTGCAGTGGAATTAAAGGGCCGTGGAGTTAGAGCTTCCTCAGTGGGAAACGGTTTGGCGATGACAGAACCTGTGAGGATGAGAAGGAAACAGCTCAGGGCACTGAATGAAAGGGATTTGGGATAAGAATTCAAAGGGCAGGGAGGGCAGTGCTATTTAGTGTGAGGTCTTGGGAGGCGGTGGGAGCAGGCTGGTGGGGTTGGGGGGTGGGGTGGAGGGACATCTGTAGTACTTTCGACAATGAAAATAAATTAAAAAAGAAAGAAAAGAAATAAATATTTTGTGTCCTGTAGCTGGTTGAGATCAGAACCAGCATCACCTGGGAGCTCACTAGAAACACAAATTCTAGGGCTCCGGCTCAGACCTACTGACCAGAGTCTGGGGGTAAGGCCAGGCGTGTGTGATGTAGCATGCTCTGGTGTTTCTCATTCACTGAAATTGGAGAAGTTCTGGTGCAGAGAACAGTCATGTTTGTCTCACATACTCATGGGAGGGAGCAGGGCACGCCTATGGGACAGGATGGAGGAAGGTCCACGAGGAGCCCATGAAGGAGACATTGTGTGGTTGGACACTTGGACACTGAAGGAAAGGGACGTCCATGAGGTCACGGCTCCAATGGCTCATCGTCACTGAGATCCTTGGATCCCACAGAGTCAACCAAGATGATGACAATCAGGAACATTCCACTCCCATGAAAGACCAAGGTGTTGAGACTTGTTAGTAAGAAGAGAGGATGTATCAAGGTCATTTAGCTTCCAGAATGAAGGCTCTCTGATCTCAAAAACCAGCTACCTATACAAACCAAGGACCTAGGGTGATACATCAATGTAATAGTATTTACGAAATATTAAGATACAATGTTTTATAAATGCTAAACCACTATTTAGTCTGAATCAGTATTTGGTTTAACAGCTCACTTTTCTCTCTCAAGTTCAGGTTCTGATTTCCACCCAGTTTATCAGGAAAAAATAGATGGGGGCAGGGAAATTTGCATAACAATGATCTCTCCAGCTGAAGACACTTAATCAATGAACTGACAACTTAATGGACTGCTCAGTAGATTCCCTGGAGAATAGTAAGACCCAGCGAAGTGAGGGGCTAGGCCTGAGTCTGAAATCAGGAAACCACAGGTGAAGATGTAAACAAGCCCAGGCTGCAGCGGATCCGTGTATAAAGGAATCGTCTGGGTGATGTACTCGGCATTTTGCAGATTACCATCAATTTTGCAAGCATGATAAGTTTCCTTTGGGATTCTTTTACACAAAGAAAAATGAATAATGAATTTGGTATTTTGATTTGGTAGCCTAAAAAAACGTTAATTCAAATCATATATGTGTTATAAAGAGGAGGCATCAGTATATTATTGCTGAGTAAACAAACCATCCCAACATTCTGTGGCTTAAACAGCAATCAGTTCCTACCTGCTCCTGTGTCTGAGGGCTGGGGGTTGATGACTCTAGGCTGCACTGGTTCTCATGTTCCTGGACTAGTGTGCAGCCCAGGCACGTTTTCTCAGGGTGGTGGCCAAGGCATAAGACATCAAGTGGAAGCTCATAAGGTCACTTGGCCTAGGCTCAGACCTGGCTCTTCCACCACATTCTATTGGCCAAACCAAAGTGTACAGCTAAAGCCAAAGTCAAGGGGCAGGGAAGTGTGTTCTGCCTCTACCAAAGAAATCCAAGGTCACATGACAGAGAGAGTGGGTACCAGGTGGGGCAAGCGTTGGGGTCAATGCAATCTGATCCTACAATCCAATAATACAATGTTCCTAGGGCAAACACATTTTCCCATAATGCATATTAACAGAAATTTCCCGTTAGGATTGGAAGCAGTACTTCTATTTTTTTTCAATTATGAAACTTTATTCCAAGGTGATAGGAATGCATGTGGCTCTAAACTACCCTTTCAGCCTCATCTCCACAAATGCCCTGATTTACACAAACCTTCCACTGGAACCCAAATAGCCAAATTACTGGTTTCCCAATATAGCCTATACGTCTACACCTTCCTGCCTCTGCTGAGAGCAATGGTCCTCAAAGTGTGCTCCCCGGACCAGCAGCATCAGCGTCCCCTGGGAAGGGTAAGAAGTGCAGTTTCTAAGTTCTTGTACATACAAGCCTTCCTGGAGGAGAGCCTCCGGGACTGGGGCCCAGTAACCTGCGCTCCAATGAGCCCTCCAGGTGATTCTGATGCATGTTTAAGTATGAGAGCACTGGCTTAGAGTATCTCTCCCGACCTCCAGCCCTTGAAGAGGATACTCGACTCACCCCCGTGATTAGGCCTAGTGCAGATACCCTCTGTAGAATGCTCTCTGCACCCCCGCCTCCAGCCAAGACTACCCATCCACTTATGAATTCTCATGGCATTTATCAAATATTCTGCACATTGTCACTTTTCCATGTTACTGTATCTTAACTCCCCAGCCCACTTAGATCCTGATTAGCAAGCCATTTACCATGGAAATTAAACTCAGATACCTGGGTTCCAATCCCAGTTATGCCCCTTAGTCAGTGCATGCCCTTCAATATGTGACTTAGGTTAAGTCTTCTCATAACAGTGCCCAGAAATCTGACCCCTAGTCCTACATGTAAAGCCTTCCTGTGACTTCCTTTCACCTGTGGATGGAGTCCACGACCAGCACAGCAGCCCCTCTCACTTTGCCCATTTCCACTGTTGCCACCCCAGACTTCCCCTCTATGCATCAGCAATACCAAATGCTCAAAGTTCTCCACCTCAAACAATGGCCCCCGCCTCTGTTCCTGCAGTCAGCTTCCAGCCCATCTCCCTCCTCTGTGATAAAGATTTGGTTTTCTTGTCTCTTTCTTTTTTTGAAATAACTTTGTTCTTTTCCCTCATGTTTCTCTGTCAATCAACCTTCCTCCTTAGACCTCTTTTATTAATGCTCTTTTGGCTGCAACTAACAAAAATTCCTTGAGCTCTCTTCAGCAGAGAATTCAGTGGAAGGATACCAACCCCACTGGCTCGTTTACCAGCTTCACTCCTTCAACGTTCAGCTCATGGATCCCCTACCCCAGGAAGCCTTTGGGGCCTGTTGGGTGCTCTGTACTCCCACTGTGTTCTGCACAGAGCTAGATCACCAGCTTCTGGAAGGCAGGGCTCTGTCCCTGGAATTAGTACTGTGTGTGGCTGGTCCTGGAAATTCTGTAACTGTCTATTGTACACATATATGAATTATCAAGAAGGTAAATTCTTGCTCTTGACCTATGTGATGGATATTAATCATTGTCAACCCCAGTGTTTTAATTCCTGAGCAGTTGTTTTTGCCCATGGAATCCCATTTCTCAGCAGCCAATTTCAGTTCATTTCACACACATTTATCCTGGCGGTGCTTCATTTATCAATACTGTGGTGCTCTGGAATATACGGCGCTCTCATTTGTGTGGACTCGATGTTATCTGGTGCGACGAACACTTAATTAGAAACCATCTCATGTGTTTCAGATCTCAGGATGTTTTTCTCAAAGGACCGAAGCTGAATGACATGCCTGGCATTTACTTACATAACAAGCACCTTTTAGTGCACCCTTCCCTAAGGAGCTGGGCCTGGGCCAAGCATTTTACACGTGTGATCTTAGTTAATCCTCACATTTCCCCAAGGAATTAGAGGGGACTGCGGTTTACAGACGTAAGCAGCTTGCTCGGTGTGATGCCGAGGGCAAACGGCAGAGCCCAGAGCCAAGGATCAGCTTCTAAACCACCCGCAGCGCCCACTTCCGGGGCCTGAGAAAAAGATGAGCTGAGAATCAGTGCGAGGGGCACCCAAAGGGATCGTGAGAAGACCGGTGAACACAGTGACCCCACTTCACTACGTCCCCGCGACGTCTTTACTGCTCCAAGAACCTTTGTTCCCTTCATTAGTCTCTTGTTACCTGGCACCAACCAGAACCTGGCACCTGCGGGCTGAGGGGAGAATAATGTTCCTCACTTCTCCCCTAGAATTGGACACGAGGCCATAGTCTGAGACCACGTTAGGAATCTCTTGAAAGCAGTAAGCTTGCAGACTGGATTACCAGCAGAAGCTAGTAACGAGGTCTGCATTCTCTGAGCCTGTAAATCACCAAGATTATGGAACAAGGAGGACTCCTTGAGGGCTCCCTTGGGACCAGGAGATGGAGACACTGTGCTATCAACCCCACGGGGACTTCCTACGGATGCATCCCCAAAAACTACAGCGACACTAACAAATGGCCAGTGGACAGTTCATTCAGACCGAGAGAGATTGGTCCAAAACCCACGCCTGAGTCTGAGTCTGTGTGACTGGCTCTCCTCAGGTAGCATTCTCCTTTGGGTCAGAAAAATAAAAGTGTTCTAAAAGCACAGTCAAGAAAATAAATAAATAAAAATAATAAAAATAAAAAATCAAAGCACAGAATCCAGGTATGAATGCAAAGAACATGTCAAAATTTAATGGGGGAAAATAGGTCAGCTCCTATTCCCTCCAAAAAAGGAGGGGGGGGGGCAGCCTTGGAATACAACACACAGAAAATATTACCATCAGAGGAGCGAAAAGTGAGGACTCAGGCTCCTCCATCTTTGACTTTGTCTCCATAAGTGACAAGAAATGTGGTTTATTGTAGAATTTCACTGTGGATTTCTTGAGGAAAGTTGATTTGAACAAAATCTATTGAAATAAAGACAAATGTTTCGTGGCAGGAAAGTGCACAAAGGAAAGGAAATGTCTAGTCAGTTCTGCTGAAATACTGACGATTCTTTTAAAATGATAACTATGAAGCAAGGCAGGGTTGGAAATACTGCTACTCAGTGTTTTCTGTGCCTTCGCTAGTTCATCTTGAGAACAGGGGAGGTAACAGGCGGTCAAGCACAGACACTCACTGACCTTCCCGCTGGCAGAACGCTCTTCTTCTCTGTCTCCTGAACCAGCAGGACGCCCTCGCTATGTGCACCACGAAGTGATGCTCACTTCTGGACCCATACACAGGAAGGTATCCTTTAAAAGTTGCTTTTGTCTAACTTTTCTGTGCAACTTGATTATGATTCTATATACACGGTAAAAGTTGTTCTCAATCATCAGACAGCTGAATTATATTTCCTTAACAAAGATCATGAATTATGTTTTACACTAGAGGCCCCATGCACAAAATTCGTGCAAGGGGCTCGGGCCCCCACCGCCACAGCGGCTGCCTCTGCCTCGGCTCCCAGTCTCTGAGATTTTGTCCGGAAGGACGTCCAGTCTAATTAGCATATTATGCTTTTATTATTATAGATAGGGTGGGATAAAAGTAGGTTTACAGTTGTGAGTACAGGAAACAAGCGTTCATTCTTGCATTATTATTTGTTAACGATTGTACAATTTTCCATACTAACAACTGTAAACCTACTTTTGTCCCACCCTGTATACATAAAATTCTATGTAACTATTAGAGTGCAGCAGATCTGTACATATTAAGAGAAAATATATCTATAGTATATCAAATGAAACTAAGTAAGGAGGAGACATATATAACATGTACCTCTTTTATTTTTATATAAAAAGGTACAAGACTCCCATAATCACTCAACAGTGGAAATTGGGAAAGGAGCCCCAAAAGGTAGGAGGGAACGTCCTGAGAAATTGGTTCTTAGCCAATGGGCTGGGCTGGCCAGGCTGCTTGCCAGGCGTGGTTCACTAAGAGTTTGTATCATGAATAGTACTGAATCTCATCAAATGGTTTTCTGGCATGAGTTAAGATGAGTCTAGTACATAAACAAATTTAATGTATATTATATTTTTAAAATATTTAACACTATCAATTGCCTTCTGAGAAACACCCATAAATTTTTCTATTTTACCAATTCCCCATGGGCCATGGACCCAAGGAGTTGTGAGCAGCCTGCTGGGTAAGGCTGACACCAGGACTTTCTGAGTTTCCATCAGTGGCCCCCAAGTGCCATGGCAGGTCCTGCTGCCTGCTTCCTGCTTCCCTGTTAACAGACCCCCAGTTTGTTCAGGTGTTGAGGGTCCTTGGTTTCACAGGCTGCCCTATCATGACTCTCTCAAGCAGAAAATCAAGACCATCCCCCAAAACTCTGAACAGAAACTCAGAAGGGACTCTGACTGGCCCAGCTGAGTAACATGATTATCACTGGACTAATCACTATGGGAAATAAAGTCTTGTGGTTATAAGTGTGTACCCTACAAAGATATGTGCAAGTCCTAACACCCGTGAATATGACCTTGTTTAGAAACAGGGCCTTTGCAGGTATAATCAAGATGAGGCCGTAATCCAATGACTAGTGTCCGTAGAAGATGAGGGAAATTTGGTTGCAGAGACACACACAGGCTGTACACCATGTGACAATAGAGGCCGAGATGGGAGTGATGCATTTGCAAACCAAGGGACGCAAAGGATGGCCAGCAACTACCAGATGCTGGGTGAGAGGCAGAGACAGACCGTGTCCAAGAGGAACTGAAGGAGCCAACCTTGCCAGCACCTTGATTTGGGATTTCCAGTCTCCAGAACTGTGGGAGGTCAGCCATCTGGTTGGTGCAGCCACAGAAACTTGGACAGAGAGTAGGATCCAGGTTGGTCAGGTGCCACTACACTGGTCAGGGAGGTGGGATACGATGCACAGCAGTCCCCAGTACATGGCTGGAGGGGAAAGAAGGAGGGACCACCCCCAAATGAGGAGGGGATCCGTTAACAGAGGAAGGGGATAAAGTGTGCTGGGCAGCCCAGTACTGCAGCCACGACACTGATATGTGCTGTCATCATGGTTAGTTGGATTTCTTGTAGGAGAGAAGATATGGCTTCGCGCTACAGAAAATGTTCATTCCATCTTCCAAGACATGTAGAGTCCATAACCCACAGTCAGGAATTTATAAGCACAACAATTTGAACAGTTTTATTCTTTAAATAAGATTTGAAGTAGCTTGATTTGCTTTGACACTCAGGGAGCGCATGGATTCATTCAGTTGTGCAACTCTGCTATAAGAAATGTTTTATTACTTACACCAAGGTTTATAAAAAATTAAAAGTTCCTCTGAAGCACATATTCTATTTCAGTTACCTATCAGAGTTAGCTTTTACATCTCAATCATAAACTTCAAATTATGCATCAAATATAATAAAGACCTATCCCAATGAAGTGAAATGAGTTGTCATTTTAACGTGCCTTTAAAGTATTTTTAATCGAGAACATGCTTGTCTTAATGGTCAAAGACGTTACTGCGTAACTTACAAAGAGTAACCTTCAAGCGGCACTAGCAGGTGGCCTGTGCGTAAAGCCTCTAGTCAAGGCGAGCCCACTGCAGTCAGAACTCCAATGGGCCTCACGGACAGAAACCTGCGGCAGCCTGGGCTGCAGGGCATGCTCTCCACAACCACATCCCCTTTAAAGTGCAGAGCTTACCAGCCAGCGAAGGTAAAGGTGGGGAATGAGCCCATGAATATGCATTCGAATCAGTCAACAAACAACCAGGGAGACGGACTCTTAGCAGCTCATGTGTCACCTGCAGGTGCTGCAGTCCCTCCCGGAGATCAGCTACGTTCATTCTCCCAACAGCCCTGCGGGCGGGGCGGGTGTTTCACAGACGTCAACGCTGAAGCAGCGGCTCATGAGACCTGCCCAGGGCACAGAGCACCAGGGCTGCATCCGACCCGACCAACCGATGGTGCGGCCGGGGCAGGGCAGGCATACATTCAGCCAAGGCTGCTGGGGCCATCAGCCAAGAGCCCAGGATCCTCACCTGCCTGGGACACAGAGATCTGACCTCCTGCCTCCGGGTTCCACCAGACATCAGTCAACAGTGCTCGAAAGCACAGGGCAGGGGAGGGGTACAGAGTCGGTCCTACCCACCAAGCACACAGCGCCCAGGGCGGCTGGGAGGACAGAGGGTTGGATCTAAATCCTGCTCACAACACAGGGAGAGCCTCTTCTTTGCCGTAAAATAGTCACCTGCTGCCTGTCATGGCGCCTGGCCAGAGGCCCAGGTCACCAAGAACATAAGACAACCCTGCAAACCCCTGTCCCTGGGTCGCCAGGGACCCGACTCCCCGGGACCTCCCTGTGGGTCCCCGGCAAACCGGCGCGGCTGGTCCCCTGCTCGCGACGTCCTCCAGGAGAAAGACAGCTTCTGAGAACCAACAGCGGAAAACCACGGGACGCCATGCACACCCTGTGCACGGGCTAAGGTGACACCTCGGAAGATGGAGCCTTGGACCCGGTGTCCTCTGGCCGCTGCCGCGCGGAGGCAGCGGGGCCGCGGGAGGCGCCCGTTTCCCTTCCTCACGCTCAGGATCCGAACTCCCGTGACCTCAGGGCGAGGTCAGCGCTGGTGACCGACCCTGTTCCACCCACCGCTGCATCAGCTCGGCTGCAAGTTCAGTGCAAGCTGTTCCAGAGCCTTCCGCACACTCACAGCCCGTGCTGCGCCTGCGCCGGACGCCGCGAGCTTTTCACACCCGTCACGCTTTGTGACCTCACAACCACGTCCCGAGACAGTTCCTTCACTCAGACACGCACAGACGGCCTCTGGCACCGAGTGTGCAACATAAAGGGCCTCACGAGCAGGGCGGCGTCCTCACACTTACAGTTGCCACGTGAGGACGTTTCGGTCGACGACGGGCTGCACACACCACGGTGGTTCCATAATATCGACGTGGAGCTGACACGTTTCTTATCGCTAAGGCGTAGCCTCCGGTGTGATCCCATAGCCGCCAGCGTGAGGACGTAGCTGCCAGCGTGACGACGTAGCCGCCAGCGTGATGACGTAGCCGCCAGTGTGACAAGGTAGCCCCCTGCGTTTAGTTGTCACCATGGTAACATCATAGGGCAAGGCGTTAATCCTGTGTTTGTGGCGATGCTGGTGTAAACAAACCGAGTGCGCTGCCAGTGGTATAAAAGTTGAGTCCCTACAATTAGGTACAGTACATACTGTTTGATAATGATAATGAGAAGTGTTACTGGTTTATGTAATTACTATACTATGCTTGTTATTTTAGAGTGTCCTCTCTTTACTTATAAAAAATGTTTGCTGTCAGCAGCCTCGTCCATCTGTGTTCACAGCGTCTGGTGATTGCATCCTTTTCTAATCTAGTGCTTGATTGTATCCCATGTTTGCGTATACAACTGACATGCGGCACAGGCGTGTAGCCTAGAAGCAACAGCCTCCACCACATAGCCTCCGCGCGCAAAGGCGACGCCACCTGTGCTGGTGTAAATGCGCTTCATGATGCTCACACGACTAAACCACCTCGCAGTGCATTTCTCAGAACGTATCCCCATAGTTCAATGTGACTGTAGCTGTTCTCTTAATATATCTTGGAGACCTACTGGTGTTAGGACATTTGGATCATACTTTCCTTCATAATAGCAAGAGGTGCACATAAGCAAACTTGGCTTTTAGAGGGAAACAAAAGTCAGAATGTTCTATTTACTGAGATTTCAAATTTCTTGATGTCTAATTAGTTTCAGCTTCTGAGATTCACAATTAGCCACCAGGTGAAAGGCTGCCAAGGCAAAAGCTTCCCTGAGCAAAAACCCCAATTCGTTTTTCTCCCTCTGGGCAGCACTTAGGACAAGAGTCCCACCAGGTGAGTTCAGCATGATTTTCTAATAAATATACAGGAGAGAGCAGAGATTATAAACTCCTCCAACTTGGACTAAATCTCTGAAGAGCCGGAGTTAACCTCGCCTCCTCCCCTCCCAGCACCCAGCAAGCCTCCCTTGCCTTCTGAATTGTCAAAAGTGCCTCCATGCACCATGATTCCTTCCTCTCCCCCACCACCACTTCCTCCTTCACCTCTAAATAGATAAACCTGTTCCTTAATGTAGATTTCAGCTTGGTGTTGGAGGAAAAATGAGCTAAGCATTCCCCATGAATAAATGAGTGGCTGATACTCCCCCTTTTAGAACTGTTTCAACGGGTGGCTAGTTTAACCACGTCTCTATTTGGTGAACTCTGCGGGGGAGAAATGCCGGGACAGAGCGTACACCCAAACACTTAATCTTCCTTATCATTGTTAGTTGGAGACAGATTAGCTCATCAGTTTTTATTTTGCATCTGACAAGTTGGAACCAGGATGGTGCAGCATGGGGCAGAACATAAATAAATTACTGGCTCAGCACCTCTCTACTTTCCAACTAGTAAGGGGGAAGCAGTTAAGAGAGGGCAAGTCCCTGCCTTCTACTGGGCTGTAGGAAGGGAGGCAGTCACTATTTTCCAGAAAATAGTGTCTGATATATAGTAAATACTTAACAAAAGCCACCTATTATTGTTTTTACTATTAAAGAAAAGGAGAACATATAGTAAAAGAAAATTAGCCATCCCAAGTGATGACATCTTAGGAAATCCATTCTAAATGATGTTCTGTGCATGCAGACATTTCTTTATTCAGTACATGTGCATGAAATGCCACTATATGTCACTGAGCTAATCATTGGGAAGCCAATGCAAGGCCTTTACAAATAATGGGTGATTGAATGAATGAGCTCTTTTATGGAATAGCAATCTGGGTAAAGTCATGAAAATTTCATGAGAGCAAATAATTTAAAATATGGACACAAGTAATTCTTTCCATAGAAGGTCTTAGGTAAAACACAGACATGTTTAAGCTGAATTTTTGGTAGCTTGCTGAAAAATATGGAAAATAAATTATAAGGAAAATTAACAAACCAACCTGATTTATTGGGTAACATAGTCACTAGCAAAATATGTTACAGTCCCAATCCTGAATTGTTACTTTAATGACTTTTTCTGTATTTCACTCTGAAACACATTTTTACTTCTTCTATATACAAAAAAAAAAAAAAATTGTCAATGCGTTTAGATAAATATACAGGTCTACAATTGAATTCTTTCTAACTCTTGTGTCAGATAAACATTCAAGGGACTTAATCTGGGAGAGGAGCCAAGAGTCCAACTCCAATTTATTATTATTTCTAAGTTACATATAAAGCACCCCATGAAGCCAGTAATAAGCCAGCGGAGCTGCCACTGGAACGCATTATTGTTGGGCCACAGATGTCACCAGCTCAGCTTTCCTCATGCCCCACTCCATTGCCATGGACTTCCCAAATGGTGCCATCACAACCGCTTCAACCTTTCCCACCATAAAAAGTGAAACAAATGATTTGCACTTAGCATCTTAACTAAAATACCAATAATTATCCAGAATAAAAATATTCGTATTATAAACATAAATATAAAATACCAACATTTATATAACACAAAGTGGATTATTAAAGAGTGGCTATTTTAAAATCAAATGTTAAGAGATGTATGAGAGCTTTGCCCTGACTTACAATGAAACTGCATTCAAGTAGAGCATTTTTCTGAACTTAGGCTTCAGATTTCCGAGAACCCACATTTCCGCCCCTCGTGCTGTTAGCCTGTGAAGCTTTTCTGCAAGGCCTGCTCCTGAGGACCTGACAGTTCTCTCTTTGTCCTCGGCCCACACCTGGTGCCTGCTTCTGGGAGGGCAGCGCTGTGCCCATCGGCAGCTTCCCCCTACCAACTGTATCAGGCTGGACTTGAGGAACAATTCCCAGGTACCAAACAAGACTTCCTCACTAAGGGAGGCAAAGCATTGTCTGTGGAATTTTGCAATTCCCGTTTTATGTAACTGAATCACATGCTCGTTTACCCGGCTAGTGTAGTAAAGTACTGCAGTGTGTCTTGCAAATAGTCACGATTTGTTTAGGACTTACTGTACTGTAGACACAATTCTCAGGCCTCAGAGGAATGCTGAGGCTCCTTTATTCAATAAAAGTACTATGGGTCATTAACTACATGTGTGCGCCCATTCCAGTATGTACGAATGAATATATGTATTCAGCATATACTGATGAGAAACTACTATGTTGCAGACATCATGCTCGGTCCACAAAAGCAGACACAGCCCCTACCTTCACGGACTTTGGAGGCTAGTAGGGACGGCAGACAACCATATAATTGTACAAATAAACACAAAACCAATAATCAAACAGGTAAGTGTTGCAACCCTTGTAAAGCTTGGGTACTAGTGGTTCAGTTTCCTAGCATTGTCAGTCAAAGAAAACCCACCAAACAGGAGTAATTTCGACATAGCCCACACTGCTGTCCAGGGGATGAAAGACGAAGACAGGCTGAGCCACCGGAGATCTGATAACTACATGCAATGTGGGTCCCTGGGGGGAGGCTGGAACAGAAAGAGGCTCATCATGGAAAACCAGAGTTTGGTTAACACACTGTAGTTTTGACAAACGTACGATGTTGATAAAAGACATAACAATGGTGGAAACTGTATGAGAGCTGCTTGGAAACCCTCTCCACTGCCTTTGCAACTTGTATGTAAATCTAAAATGAGTCAAAAAGAAAAAGCTTATTAAAAAAAATAATAGTTCATATCCGTACTTGAATTCTCAAAAACTTGTGCTGATATCTAAATGCAGTGATTGCTAACACTTGTGAAAGTCTCCATTTGTGATTCTCCTCTTATATTAGTTATCTGTTGCTGCACAGAAAGTCAGCCCCACACTAAGCAGCTTAAAACAACAAACAGTATTATCTGACACACAGAGTTCAGAGCAGCGGAGCTGAGTGAATTTGTCTCAGGGTGTCTGACGAGGCGGCCGTCAAGCTGTAGGCTGAGGCGATAGTCATCACAAGGCTTGATCCGGACTGGAGAATCCAATCCAAGGTCACCGGGCGGTTGCTTTTAAGCGTCAGTTTCTTGCTGACTGTTGGCTGAGGAGTCAGTTCTGGTCTAGCCATTTGCTGGAGAGTGCCAGCAACCACCTTGGGTCACCCAGGGCAACGTGAGGGAGAGAAAAGCCCCAAGGAAAACCCAGTCCTGGTCCATCCTGGCTTTGGTTTCCTGCCCTGCCCAACTGCAGTCCCCAGACCTCAGACCCAAAGCTCTCCTTTCTACAGAGTTCAGGACCAGTTGCAGAGGGAGGCTCTGAGCACCATCCCCTCCCCTCTCTTCTCAGGCGTCTCCAGAATTGGAATGAGAACAAGTTGTAGGCTTCCTTGACCACAGATAAATTCTAAATAGCCTGCAACAAATTTGTTTTCCTCACAACAAATTGTACAATTGTTTATTGCCTATAAATCAACTTAATTTAGATGTCAAGCCTCTCCGCCGGTCAAGCTGATGGGAAAATATAAGCCCTTTCGCTTTATTACAATAGGTGATATAGCCACATGGCTCAAAAATAAAAAGTATATATAAAGTCATATTGTGACAATCTCCTTCCCACCCTTATATATAACCACTGACACTGGTTTGTTAGGCATCTTTCCAGAGTTTCATTATATTTACACAAGCATGAGAGTGTATTATATGTTCTCTCTCTCTCTCTCTCTCTCTCTCTCTCCCCACCCCCCCCCCCACCCCCTCTCTCGTTTGCTCCCTTATCCCACAGAGGACATTATACTCTCCAATCTATGCAGCAATTTGCCTTTTGTATTTCACTTAAAATGTCTGGTAGCTCTTCCTCTGCAGAGAGGTTGACTGTTCTTTTTACAGCTACACAGTGTCCCAGGGTGTCGAGGAGTGTGATTTATTGAACCACCTCCCACTGGCAGACCAGGCTGTCAGCAGTCTTCCAACACCAACAGCAACACTGCAGTGAATTCACAGAGTTTAAACAATCGGGGGAAACGTAAAAAACAGCCAAGGCATTTCCTTCTGAATGTTTCCCAGTAATTTCTTTCTCCTGCCGCTGTTTCTTCCTTCTGATTTTTATTTTCTAGGAGCCAATTCTTGATGCTTTATTGCAGTCTGTGCACTGTTCAGGGTCATTCTGGCAGTTGGAATTACACAATAAAATAGACAAATGTACATTTGTGGAAGTCCTGAATGCAGCAGCAGCAGCAGCAGCAAACCTCTCATTCGTCTCCCCGCTCCTGCAGCCCCGAGTGCTGCGACAGCAGGCTGGTAGGACTTTGCAAGCTCAACATGCAGTGACACAATCAGAGGCAGGAGGCTAAGATGCAGAGGCTGCGACAGTGAGGCCAGTCTAGCCAGGGCTACTGACACCATGGAAGGCACTCGGGAGTTTCTTCCTCAATGCTCTACAGCTTTCAAATATCCACTGGCATATCTACTGTAAGGAATTGAAAGCAAGGACTCCAAGTGACATAGGTACACCCGTGTTCGAGGCAGCATTATTCACAACAGCCAAAGGGGCAAGCACCCCAATGTTCACAAACAAACTATGGTCTATAAATACAATGGAATGTTATTCGCCTTTAAAAAGGAAGGAAGTTCTGGTAAATTCTACAATATGGATGAGCCCTGAGGGCATGTTGCTAAATGAAAGAAGCCAGCCACGGGACAAATACCCCACAGCCTGCAAACACCTAGGCCTCGGAAGCAGACACTCAGCTTCTCTTTTTTGTCTCAGCTACAGAACACCTGGCCAAAGCCCAAGCCAGGAGGACAGGAAGTGGCAGCGACCGGCCCGGAAGGCCTGGGTCTTCCCGAACCCAAGTGCTCAGGGCGAAGGAAGAGCAACAACGCTGGTAACCAGCTGACGTTTGGAGTCCTTACTATGTGCCCAGCACTGTCACATGCACTGTATGAGATGGAGGAATTTCATGACAGGAAACTGACCAACAAACAACACTTTCCTGAGACTTGGGGAGTGCGGGGGGGGGGGGGGGGGGGGGGGAGGCGGAGGATCTTCGCAAGGACTCACAGCCGAGAACTGGGCCACAAACGCAACCAGATGTGCAGCAGGGCTCGTGACTATGCGACCCGGTTTTGGTAGGCTCAGGGCAGTGCTGAGCCTGCAGAGGTGAAATGCCAGGACAAGACCGATGACCTGCTGAGAGTACAGAAATACCAAGGAGACGAGCAGCTGACAGTGGCCAATGCTTCACAGGGAAACAGGAACAGTGGGATCACTATGACGGCACCTCTGCTCGCAAAGGAGCCAAGTCCTCTTCGCTCCCTTCGAGGACCCCGTCCTGGGGCCCCGACTCACATTCAGCCCGAATGCCAGCTACTAGGTTACAATGAGAACTGCAACTTGAAAGAAAACCAACATTCAGCACCTGCAGTTCAATCACCCTCTTCTCAGGTGGCAAAATCTGCCTGGGAAACCACCGGAATGTTGCTGGGTAAACACTATGGTACAGCACTAAGGTATCAAGTCGTCAACACCTAAAACAGTGACAATCTAAAGACCAATCACCCTGGGGTTCTGGGACAGGGCTGACCGGCAGTACATACTCTACCGATAGTCAGAACACGGGCCGTGAGGTACTACTGCGAATAAGTGATCTTGCCAGCAGAGGTAGCGACTCTCGGCTTCCTCATTTTCAAGGCTCAATGCAGACCAACCTTTCCAATAACATACCTACCTCAAAACTCAATAAAATGTGTTAGTTTCCACTTATTGTAATCACACACTGGTTTTGAGATCAAGAATGCAGTGTGGGGGAGGTAGCAGAGGGTATAGGGTGGATAAATGGTAATAGGAAAAAAATTAGTGTTTTTTTAAAAAGAAAGAAAAAGAGACATACAGAGGTCTGTCATGCTCAGAAAGCAGTTTCCTCTCGTTCCGTACCATGTTAACAAACGCGACCCAGGTCACCATCCTCATCTGCTTCAGGATGACTTTCTGACAAGTTTAGTGTTTGTCCCAAACCGTTCCTATGAAATCAGAATAACTGCAGCCTTGATTTCCTCCTGAGAAAAAGAAGGGCACTGATCTAGATCAGGGGCTGGTTCCTGGGAAAAAAGGGGAGGATGTCAAGCTTTACTCAGCAGCTATACTCTCATCTAGTTTATATGATAAATTTGATGAGTTTTCATTTGTAAAAAGGTTTTCCTGCCTTTTAAAAGTTGGCAAACCACTGATCTATATCATCTTTCAAGGTCTTGTCCAAGTGTTAAAATTTTGTTTTTTATTTTTTAAATTCTTTTATTCAGTGACTATTTGGAAAGTGAGTTACTAGGTGATAAAAGGCATGGTAGGCATGGTGATGACAATAGTGAACCATCTACACTAATAAAAGAGAAAAATGGTAATTGGCGTACGACGATACCCTTTTCATTGGCTAATCAGGGCTATATGCAAATTAACTGCCAACTAAGATTGGCAGTTAACTGCCAACAAGATGGCGGTTAATTTGCATATGTAGGCACAATGCAGGGAGGCGAAAGGGAAAGCAGGAAGAAGCCCCCTGCCACTGACAGTGATCTGAAACCCAGGGGGTAGCTAAGAGCTGGGGAGCAGGGCAAAGGAGGCCCTGGGGCCGCCTTTGCCCTGCCCCCCAGCCATGATCGGAGAATCAGGCGCCTTTGCCGCCCTGGCCAGTGATAGCAGGAAGTAGGGGTGGAGCCAGTGATGGGAGCTGGACACGGTCGAAGCTGGCAGTCCCGGGAGCTAGGGGTCCCTTGCCTGGGCCTAAAGTGGAGCCCACGATCGCGGCGTCCCCCGCTGCCACTGCAGGTCCCCGCTGCCCGGGCCGGACGCCTAGGCCAGAGGCGTTAGGCCTGGGCAGGGGCGGAGCCTGCAACCGCGGGGAGCTGGGGGTCCCCTGCCCAGGCCTGACACCTCTGCCGGAGGCCTCAGGCCTGGTCAAGGGGTCGATCCGGTGATTGGTGATCGGAGGGTGATGAGGGTCAACTCCTCTGGCCGAGGCATCAGGCCTGGGCGGGGGGCTGAGCCGGGGATTGGGGGGATATGATGGTCCCCTTGCCCAGGCCTGAAGCCTGGGTCAGAGGCGTCAGGCTTGGGCGGGGGGTGGAGCAAGCGATCAGAGGGAGATGGGGGTCCCCTGCCCAGGCATGATTCCTGGGCCAGAGGCCTCAGGCCTGGGCTGGGGGCAGAACCAGTGATGGGGGGAAATGAGGGTCCCCTGCTCAGGCCTGACGCCTCTGTCAGAGGCGTCAGGCCTGGGCAAGGGGCCGATCCTGCGATTGGAGGGTGATGGGGGTCAACGCCTGAGGGCTCCCAGTATGTGAGAGGGGGCAGGCTGGGCTGAGGGACACTCCCCCCCCCCCCCCCCCACACACACACACACCCAGTGCACGAATTTCGTGCACCAGGCCCCTAGTCCTATCTAATAAAAGAGAAACATGGTAATTGGCGTACGACCGCTACCCTTCCCATTGGCTAATCAGCGAGATATGCAAATTAACTGCCAGCCAAGATGGCGGCCGGCAGCCAGGCAGCTTGAAATTAACATGAGGCTTGCTTGCTTCAGTGATGGAGGACTCCAACATTCCCCGTCTGCCGCTGCCGGCCTCTGAGCTGCAACTCTAAGCAACTATGTAACAAATATAGAAGCTAAACAAAACCCCAGGATCCTGCTTTAGTCGGCCGGGCTTCAGCCAGCAGGATCGCAACATTGTAAGCAAAGGCCAGAAACCTACTTTCAGCAGCGGAGGCCTAAGAGCTGGAGCCAAGCCTCAAAGCTAAAGCTGGCCCGGAATAAAAAAAAAAAAGAAAAAAAGGAGCAGTTGGGAGCTTCAGTCACCCCCAGCCTGAAAACACCCCTCAGCCCCTCACCCAGACTGGCCAGGCACCCCAGTGGGGACCCCCACCCTGATCCAGGACACCCTTCAGGGCAAACCTGCCGGCACCCACCCGTACACCAGGCCTCTACCCTATATAGAAAAAGGGTAATATGCCTCCCAGCACCGGGATCAGCGGAGCCATGAGGCCTCCCGGCACCGGGATCAGCATGACAGGGGGCAGCGCCCAAACCCCCTGATCGCCCTGCAGCTCTGTGTGTGACAGGGTGCGGCGCCCCAACCCCCTGATCGGCCCTGCTCTGTGTGTGATAGGGTGCGGTGCCCCAACCCCCCCCCCCCCCAAGGACCCTGCTCTGTGTGTGACGGGGTAGAGCCATAACCTCCCCATCGGCCCTGCTGTGAGTGTGAGAGCGGCGGCGCCCCAACCCCCTGATCGGCCCTGCTCTGTGGGTGATAGAGGGCGGCGCCCCAACCCCCTGATGGGCCCTGCTCTGTGCGTGACAGGGGGCAGCGCCCGAACCCCCTGATTGGCCCTGCTCTGTGCGTGACAGGGTACAGAGCCCCAACCCCCCTGATGGGCCCTGCTCTGTGAGTGACAGGGGCAGTGCCCCAACCCCCTGATTGGCCCTGCTCTGTGCGTGACAGGGGGTGGCGCCACAACCTCCCCATCCACCCTGCCTTGAGTGTGACAGGGGACAGTGCCCCAACCCCCCAATCGGCCCTACCCTGAGCATGACTGAGGGTGGCATCACAACCTCCCGATCGCCCTGCTCTGTGCATGACAGGGGGCGGCGCCCCAACTCCCCAATCGGCCCTGCTCTGAGCCCGACCAGGGGCTGCACCTAGGGATTGGGCCTGCCCTCTGCCACCCGGGAGCAGACCTAAGCCAGCAGGTCGTTATCTCCTGAGGGGGTCCCAGACTGCGAGAGGGCACAGGCTGGGCTGAGGGCCCCCCCTCACCCCCGAGTGCACAAATTTTTGTGCACCGGGCCTCTAGTATGCTAATAAGTGGAGACTGCCCTCTGGGAACGCACTGTTTATTTGGTTTTTGTAAGAGGCTGAAGAGTGATATGAATAGCACAGGCATTCAGCCAGCGTGGCTCAGTGGTTGGACATCAACCTAAGAACCAGGAGGTCACAGTTCGTTTTAGGTCAGGGCACATACTGAGTTTGGGGACTTGATCCACAGCAGGGGGTGTGCAGGAGGCAAGCTGATCAGTTTCTCATCATTGATGTTTCTCTCTCTCTCCCTCACCCTTCCTCTCTGAAATCACTAACAATATATTAAATATCACAGGCGGAGCACGTTTCTTGGAGTGAAAATTAAATCACAGGGTTTCCTGAACCTGGGCGGGAACACATTTATTCCAGAATTGTGCCCAGTACTCCTCCTCTGCCCGATATTTAGAAGACACAGGCTGAATAACGCAGACAAAACCAGTTGTAAATTGCAAAATCACATTAGAATTTATTACAATATACATAAATAATCCTCATTTTCTGAATTTCATCAGCCTTGGGAAATCAAGGGAGAACAAGTTAAAAGTAGCAGCACTGGCCTGGAGAAGTGAAGAAAGAGGAGCCAGGGAAGCTGTGCTCCGGCCCAGGCCTGTACTCGCCGTCTGCAGACGGCACTGAGTGCCAAGTCCTCCGCTATACACAAGGTGCTTGGAACAGACGTTGTCTGGGGTCCACCGCAGCTCTACAATTCTGTCCTAATTCTATTATTAGGAGCAAATGCTATGCATTAATAATATATAGCACGTACTCACAACGAAAAGTAAATAAATGCCAAACTTTTAAGGAAGATACGAGAAATGCAGAAGTTTGATACTTTAAAAAGATGCATTGATGTCACTGTTTTATTCACACTAATTAGTATACACAAAAATGTGTATTACATGTTGCTTCTAAAAAATTCTATGTTCCATGAGAACGATGTAAACAGTGTAAAATGTTTCTACTACATAACAAAAGAAGAAAAATCAGTATCTCCATGTAGTATTAGGAAAAGAGTCAAGATAATCTACAGTTATAGTAAAACAAAATGAAATATTACAGAACAGTCTTTTCATGAAGTTGATTTATAGTCTAGAAACAATACATTTCATACTTTCAAACACTTTGGTATAAATGAAATTAATTAATACAAAGCAAATAAAATAAAAAATAAAAAATCCTCTGGTCTGGTTCTCACATTACCTGGAGCTTCAGGACAGGGTGACTGCACAGCACCCTGTACACACACCCCCCCTACCCCTCCCCTACCCCACCCCACCCCCAGGAAACGACATGCTGGGCTGGGAGAGCCTCAGAGGATGGCCGCGCAGTCAGTCAGGCGCTGCCCTTCCTCCCACAGCCATCCCTCCGCAGCTTTATCAAAACCTCAGATTCTACTTGGAATATGAGTGGCTGTGGTTAGTGCCTCTTAACAAATACAGTGATGCTGCATTAAAGCAGTTCAGAACAATTCACATTTAAAGTAGAACACAAGGTTTTTTAACTCATACTACTATAGTCTCAAGCAGTCCATACTTGAATAAAAGAACATACTACATTTAAAAAACACAAGTCTAACAGCCCACTGCAACAGGTTTTTAAGAAACAGAAACACCCTTCTGCATGCTGTATTTCTTCATTGACATCACACACCACTTTGACAACTGAACTGAGGCATTTTTAACTGCATCATTTCAATGATTACATTTTTTATCTATACTGTCCAAATGTGGTACTGTTTCCATTGTCTTTTTGTTCTGTATGTTTTCTTCTAAATGAATCCCTACATCTGAGAATTGTATCTGAGCAACTGTCAACTCATCACTTTGTCTGTCAATCTATCCCAGGAATAAATGGGAATGTCCTCTGAGAATTTTCTCAGCAATGTAATTTATATGGTGACTTTCTGGAAAGACAAGAGTCTTTAAAAGAAAAAGGAACCCTTGGTGAATCTCACAAGCTTACAGTAATAACATAGTAATGCACTGTTGTTCCTTTTGGGAGCCAAAGAACACACTGTGAGGGCCTGCAAAAAGCAAGCCTGTGAGCACATCCTCAGACAGACAGGCCACCAGAGGGAAGGGACAGGAGTCAGACAGGGACATTCTGTGAGGTTCATAGCAGGTGACCTTCATATCATGGTGAGTATAGAGAGTAAAAGGAACTTTCTGACAGGTTAATCTGGGGCTTAAGAATAATTCTAGAAAGGAAAAAATGAGGTAAACATAAAAGAATTCAGCAAAATTGATCTCTCCTTGAATGAACCATGTACGTTGAATTGTTAATATTTTAAATTAATTACTTCATAGTATTAGTTCAGTATTAGGAACTTAAGTTCTTGCCTCAATTTTACAACCAAGTAGAAGAAGAAATAAAACAATGAACAATGAACAAATTAAGTGTGAAATGAAAGGGTGTTACTTTTTCATATTAGGTGATATTAAAAATCCTAGGGCTATACTGTTTGAGTTTTGTTCGTTTCGTGAAGAGAGACTAATGGGGAACTTCAATAATTTCAAAATTTATTTGGAATCATTGCCAAGACTATGGCATACTAATAACTTGCACTGCCAGACAGTAAAACTATGAAGTTATAATAAAACACCATATTTCAATGAATCTAATACATCATTATTTTACGCACCATGCAAATAAAAGATGCCCAGGATACGAACCTAAAAGGAGACAGAGACCTGCACAAAAAGGGAGTACGCCAAATGGCTACAGCCTCTGGGAAGGGTGAAAAAATAACTAGTCCCGCAGAAGGGATGGCAGAGAAGTCTGCACACCTCCTCCTCGACAATGGGGATGGAGGGAGGGGATACCTTGGTGGCTGAACTAGTACACCCACCCTGTCCTGCCTGCAAATTCTGTGTCTGAATTCACAATAGCAGCGGAGCCCACGAAACTCTCAGAGAAATTCGCTTCAGAAGGCGCAGGGTGGCAGTGCCCCCAATGATCGGCCAAAACATGCAAACAATGTCCAGAAGAACTCAACTTCCCTCCAGGCAACAGCTGTTTGTAAGATGCATTCCAAATTTAAAGACGCTGAAATGTGAAAAATATAAAATCTGAAGTCAGTGAAATATGGTAAACAGATAAATAAATCAATAGAAGAGATGCAGAAAGCCTAGAAAACAAATGTTGGGCATATAAAATATATATATATATATATATATATATATATATATATATATATTTTTTTTTTTTAAATAATAATCTTAAAAGGTTGGCCTACGTATTTTAAAACCATGCTCCCCACCCACAACCCCCCAAAATACCCAAAGTATAAGCAAAAATAAATGTGCAATGGCAAAAGGTTATTACTGTTAAATACCATAATTATTAATCAATAAGAAATAAAAATACCCTACCCGGCACCTCCAGAACAATAAGTAAAGGTCAAGAATAGGCAATTGACAAAAGAATAAATACAGCCTGACTGGTTTGGCTCAGCGGATAGAGCGTCGGCCTACGGACTCAAGGTTCCCAGGTTCGATTCTGATCAAGGGCATGTACCTTGGTTGCAGGCACATCCCCAGTGGGGAGTGTGCAGGAGGCAGCTCATCGATGTTCCTCTCTCATTGATGTTTCTAACTCTCTATCCCTCTCCCTTCCTCTCTGTAAAAAATCAATAAAATATATATTTTTTAAAAAAGAATAAATACAAGCAGTCAAATAAATACAAAAAATTTCAATTTCACTAGTAATGAAAATGTAAGGTAAAGCTATATCATAACAATTTCTGACTATCAAATTGGCAAAAAAAAATTTTTTTAAATATTTTTTATTGATTTTTTACAGAGAGGAGGGGAGAAGGATAGAGGGGTTATTATAGATCCAAAATCTTTTAAAATGTGCAACATACTTAGATCTAACAATGCTGTTTCTATGGAATTTATCCCAAGCAAACAATCAGAGATGTGCAAAAAGGATGTACAACTACATGTCAGAATTATTTATAATAGTGAAAACAGAAAAATCACCTAAACACCCAACAATGCATTTTAATAAAGAAAACTATAAAATGGAATACAATGCAGCTCTTAAATATCATGTACCACTGAAGCACTATTTATACTAGTAAAGATTAGGATAATAAGTACCTATCAGCAAGGAACATGTTATACAAATCATGGTGTAAACTGATGGAGTACTATACTATCATGAAAAAGAATGAGGTGACTCTTAATTTCTGATACATTTCTTCTCTGCCTGAAATACCTTATTCCCACCGATATCCACCTGGCAGTTGCTTAAATGACACTTTATCATTTAGAGTCTCCCTTGCCATCTTACACACAAACACAAAGGCACTGCCTCTTGCCTTCATCCTACTGCTCTAGTCCAGCCCATCTGACACACTCCAACTGTGTGTTCGCTGTCTATCCCCGCAGCGGGCATAGACTCTGTGTGGCCCACTGCTGTAAGCCCCAGTGCCCACAGCAGCACTGGGCACTTGATAGAACATTCGTCAAATCCAGGATTAATGCATGGTGAGTGGATGATGGATATGGAAACATATCAAAGATACAAAGGTAATAACAGTTTATCTATTTACCTGTCATATGTCTTTTAAAAAGGAAAAAAAAAACACGTAACACATACTTAGGACACAGATTCTGGGAAGGGAACTGGGGAAGAGACAGGGAGGGAAATACTTCACTTTTGTCACTTAAAAGCTGAACTTGCCCTAGCCAGTTCTTTTCAGTGGTTAGAGTATCAGTCTGTGGACCGAAGGGTTGCAGGTTTGATTCCAGGTTAAGGGCAGGCTCGATCCCTGGCCCAGGTCATGGCACCTGCAGGAGGCAACAAATTCATCCATCTCTCTCTCTCTCTCTCTCTCTCTCTCTCTCTCTCTCTCTCTCTCTCTCCCATCGATGTTTCTCTCTCTTTCTCTTCCCCCTCCTCCCTCCCTCCCTTCCACTCTCTCTAAAAATCAGTGGAAAAATATCCTTGGGTCAGGATTAAAAAAAATAATAATTAAAAATAAGTAAATAAAAGCTGAACCTACTCTAAGTATAACCCATTCAGAAAAACCAATAAAAATTTTAAATACACTCGCAAATACACATCGTAGGCTGATGTGGGAAAATGACACAATATATTTTTAAGTGGGAAAAAAAACAGGCAACAAAATAACAAATAATATGAAATACATGAGACTCAGGAAAGCTTAGGAGGATTAACTTCTAACATTTTTAACTGGCAAGATTATAGGTGATTTCTGCTGCTGCTTATTTTTTTTCCTGTATTTTCGAAAGTTTCTTTATGAGGTACTATTATTTAGTACTTTTTAAAACTGCTTCTAAGTACACAGCATTTGCTTAGCAGAGTGTAACAGCACCCACACTGTATCCTATGGCCTGGTGATGCACCACCCTGTCTTGGCGATCCCCACTTTGAACATAGGGTACTCCTCTCTCCTCTGATTCTGTGACCTCTTCCTGACACTGGCCTCTCACTTTTTTCATTCTCCATCACCTTCTTCAGCTCCCTGTCTTTCTCTTCCTGTATTACTTACCCAGCAAAACCCTAATCCTAGTAAAACCAAACATCTGCTTACCCAAGTGGTGGTCAGAAAAAAGTCAGGCAATTGTGTTCACTGTACTCACTTCAAATTTTTGACGAAAATATCAAATGAGCATTCAATTCACGCCTACAATACAATCGTACCACACTTTGCTAGTAAATTCCTTTTCCCCACACTCTGAAATGAGTATCTTTCTGCTCTTCTCTCCTCAGGTCTCCCATAAGCCCTGGACTGATGACCTTCCTCTCCCACCCTTCCAAAATGAAGCTGAAGTAACCAGGGAACCTCCTCTTCCCACCACCAATGTCACTTCCCCATCCCTATCTGTGCCCATGGACCGGCTTCCACTGTCACCACATAAAGATGTAACCCTGCTCCTTTTCTAAGGCTAAACCCTGCAGGTTGCCCTGGCCCCACCCCCCATGCCTTTTCAAGTCTTTCTCCATCCCCGTTTGCCCTTGCATTATCAACCTCATCCTCCACACTCAATCACTACCACTAGTAAACAAACACACCTTAACATCATAAAACTTCCCCATCGTATTTCTGTCACCCTTCACAGCACAGCTCTGTCCTCCCTGACCTTTTACCTCTCCACAATCCACCTCCTTCTGCCATGACACGAGGATGGACGTCCAAGCCCTCCTCAAGGCAACGGCAAATTCCTGGCCCTCCTCTTCCTTGACCTCTCAACAGCATCTGACATGACCAACCACTCCCTCTTGGAAGCAATCTCCTCTCAGCGTCCCCGAGATCACAAACCCCTGGAGATTTTCTGTCACTTCATTGGTTCCTCCTTCTCCAAAGGCTCCCCTTCTCTTCTCTGCCTACACTCTTCTCTATTCTTTCTGGGTGATCTCACCCAGTGTGTGGCTTTAAAATGCAAGTATATTCTGAGGATTCTAAAGTTATTCTTTTTAGCTCTGTGCTTCAGACCAACTACTGATTGATAAAGCAGAACTACTGATTTCTCATCCCCCCCCCCCCCCAAAAAGCCTACTCACTCCATAAGCTCCCCCAGGAAAAGTAGCACCATCACCCAGTTGGTCACATCAAAATCCCGAAAGTCATCCTTAGCTCCTCCTTCCCTCATATTCCACAATGAATTCGTCAGTAAGTCCTAAACAACTCACCTCCAAACCAGACTGGAGTTTAATCATCTTTGACCATCCCCACCACTAGACTCCTAGTCAGTCTCCCTTCCTTTGCTCAACAGCCTACCCTTCAACCAGTACCCACAGCATCTCTCTAAAGGGATAAACCAAATCATGTCCCTCAATGACTCATCACACTTAGAGTGAAACCAAGTCCTTACAGATCCCTCATAGTTAGGCCCACGACTTCTCTGACGCACCTGCCTCCACTCTCCCCTTAACTTCTCACCCTCTGGCTAGTCTGGCCGCTTTCTGTCCCTCAAACGTGACATGTCTGTTCCCATCTCATGACCTTTGCAGCTGCCTTTCTTTCTGCTTTAAGTGTCTTCCTTTATTTTCATGTGTCCACCTCCTTCTCATCATTCGATTTTCAACTCAAATGCCATTGGGTCAGCAAAGCCTTCCCCAGAAGTAACCCGGTCACTCTCCACATCTTCTTATTTTATCTTTTCCACAGAAGCTGTCAATGTCTGAAATGCACTTATGGGTTAGAATATACGGTTATTGTCAAACCTCCTCCCAGTGGAAGATACAGTAAGTCCTCATTTAACCTGCAGGGATAGGTTCTTGGAAGTGTCAAAGCAGCATATAACAAAACCTATTTTTATCACAAGCTTGTTAAATATAAACCAGAGTAAAGTTCCTACGGCATGTCATCAATGTTGTAATGAAAGACCTGCTGTAATTTCTTTTTTTTTTTTTTGATTTAAAGGCAATTTTTTTTTTTTTGACAAACAACGGGGAAAAGAAAGCATGATAAAGAGGAGACATATCGCCGAGGCGGAGCGGTGGCTCAGTTGGACACGGAGGGTGGCAGGCCGGGACGCCGGGTTTGGATGATTTTTGGCTTTGGGGCGATCTTTGGATCCTCTTCTTCCTCTATGTCACTGTCACACACGTGCACGACGACACTTGGGGTAGACTCAGTCCCTGCATGGAGCTCATACTTCTCTCCTGGTCCAAGTTTGGCCACGGCGTAGAGGAGGTCGTAGTTGAGGACTGGTGTGGCATCGCTGATGGGTTGCCAGCCAACGGGAGGAGATGCAGGGGGTGAGATGAGAAACTGTTTGGCAGGCTGTGGTGGAGCCAAATGCAGTTTGTCTCCGTCTGTTTCTGGAGTCTGAACCTGTGCAAAGTAGAGTTTTAATTTTTTCCCTCTGAACTGGGTTTCATGAAGCTCTATCCTGGCTCGGGCTGCAGATTTGGGATTGCTGAAGTTTATTCGGACACGTCGGAAACTCTTAAGTAGCTGGAACGTCACGCAGTCATCATAAGTCCGAAACAGACCCTCAAATTTTTCCTTGCTCTCTTCTCCTTCAAACACTGACTGGTGAACGTTGCATGCAAACAACGAGTTGGGGAGGTCGTTGAAGTCGGTGATCGCTTGGAAGGCTTCTTCCGCGAAGCACTGAGTTACAGCCCAGTCCCTGTCTATGCAGCAGAGCAAGAACAGTCCTCCATCGTCTGCGATGTGCCCTTGCTGCCCTGGGTTCCTCATTCCAATGAAGTAAAAGTCTCTCCTCATACCTGATGGGCGTCCGCGCTGTGCCGGCGGAGACAGACACAGAGGCTTGGGCGGTCGGCGGGGGGCCGGTGACTGGGGGCGGCGGCGCCGCCTGCTCACCTGCCCGCCGGTGCGAGCGCGTGGGGCGGGCGCGGTGCCCACGGGCCTGAGTGTGGGGCCGTGCTCCGCGCGCCCCCCCTCCCCGTCACCTGCTGTAATTTCTTAAAGATGAAAATGCAGTCTTGTTTACCACTTATCCCCAGCATGAAAACTGGTGCCTGACACACAGTAGGTACTAAATAAATAGTTGAGCGGCTGAAAGACTATTTCATAATTGAAAATCTGGACTGTGATAACCTTGACATTACAATTAGTTTATTTTATCATTATACTATCAGAAATGGTAAGAACTGCTAAAACTATCAAGAGTCTGATTATAGAATGGCTTTTTAGATCTCTTTCCTACTCTATAGACTAAGACTCCTTAATACTAATATATATTCGAAAATGATTTAAATGTCTACTAACAGGTAACTGGCTAAATAGGATGAGATATAGCCATCCAATGGACTACCATGTAACTAGTAAAGAGAATGAAAAAGATGTACACAAGCTAATGTGGAAAGCTGTGCAAGCAATATGGCTGATGGAAAACCTCAAGGTACAGAGCACTATCCTATAATAAAAAGCTAATATGCAAATTGTCTCTCGACCAGGAGTTGGACTGGAGTTCAACAGGGAGTTCTACCAGGGGGCAGGGCCGGCTGGCCAACCACCCTCAGTGACTCCCCCTGGCCGGCCCCGCCACCTATCCACCCCTCCCACCCCTATCAGGGGTGGGGCTAGCCCACAAACTGCCTGTGGCCGGATCCCACCCGTGCATGAATTTGTGCACCGGGCCTCTAGTATTCAATGAGGTTCCTGTTGACTGGATATGCACAGGAACATTTCTAAGTAAATTCTACTAAAAGTATACCCCTTTCCAAAATAAGGCGGAAGCTGAACTTATAATTTATTATTAGAAAACCAAAAATTGCCAGGAACTACTTTTGACTTCAGTAATTCAGAGCTCAACAGTTTGTGTTTTTCTCTTTCAAAGGCTTTAAAACTTCTAACTTGTAAAAAACACATTTCCCATTTTTTAAAGTGATGCATAATCTAGCAAGTGCCGGGGTCCAACCCCAGCAGGTCCAGGGGTTCCCAAAGGTGTAGACGGAGTCGGCGAAGAAGGAAGGACACGGAGACAGGGTTCAGTTGATCAGCAGCCTAGCCAGGATCTCTAGCCAAGTTCTGGTCAGAATCTCCAGCGAAGTTCTGGTTAGGATCTCCAGCTAGGTTCTGTGTCCATGTTCTCTTGCTAGGTTCTCCAGGTTCTCCAGCCAGGTTCTCCAGCCAGGTTCAGTCACCAGGTTCTAGTCAGGTTCTCTTGCCAATTTCTGTAGTCAGGTTCAGTCCAGGATCTTTTGCCATGTTCTCTCGCTAGGTTCTGTCTCTAGGTTCTGTTGCCAGTTTCTGTCCAGGATCTTTTGCCATGTTCTCTCGCTAGGTTCTGTCTCTAGGTTCTGTGGCCAGTTTCTGTCCAGGATCTTTTGCCATGTTCTCTCCAGCGAAGTTCTTCTGTCTCTAGGTTCTGTGTAGGTTCTGTCTTCTACGTTCTGTCTTCTAAGTTCTGTGTTCTAAGTTCTGTGTTCTAAGTTCTGTCTTGTTACATCTGTATTTATACCAGTTGATTCAATCCTATCAATCTCTATTACAAAGGTTAGGGCGTTTCTTATCTCCATTCCAGGGAGTAAAGATTATGTAGCTTAAGCATGATTGTTCGTAGTTCAAGTGATTAATTACCTGCCTGGCACTTAGTTGAGGGGTTTTATTCCCTCCCTAACTTCAGGGGAAAATCCCTACCTGGGGAAACAACCTTTCTCAGAGAGGAGACCTTGGTTAAAACACATAGTGCCAAGAAGGTGAGCAAACATTTTAAGAACAGTATGCCATATATGCCAGGTCCTTTGAAACAGCAAGGATGGACCGGCTCCCGGCAAGTAAGAAAAAAGAGGTATGTGTCAGGTGTCTCAGGAGGACAGTCAGGAATATAGTATGGCTGACTTGTAGGTTGGCTCGTCATGTTTAATTCCCTTCTCTAGTCCTATCCTCTATAAGACTGGAAATACTTCAAACATCACTTGTACAATCTTCCGTGCAGTTTGGGATTATGGGGAGACATGGGACATGTGACACAGTTTATCAATACACATGAGTAAATCTTGGACATGATTTTGCTTTCCTAATTAAAAGAGACAGATACAACCAAAAGGACAGATGCTGCCCTTCATCCTTAGTCATGCCTTGAGTATAGATGTGATGTTTGCAACTACAGCAGCCACCTCCTAACTATGAGGCAGCCGAAGCCAACATGCAGGCGAAAAGATGCAAACAATCTGGGCATCTGTTGGCATCACTCAACGAACGAACCCTCCCTGTTACATAATAAAATTAAACCTCCATTTGTTTGAGTAAACCTCTTAGGTTCTGTTAACCTACAACCAAAGAAATTCCTAGCTGATGTTCCTGAGAATCTATTTTTAAAAGACACTTAAAAGAACTCAAATGCTATGCAGAATAAGAAGATTGTTACAAGTCAGAAGTGTAAACTGTACACTAATTCCCTTCCTTTGCTGTCTCTAATCTGAACTTTTACATAAAAATAGAAAACACTCAAAGAAAACAAAAATGGGAAAATTGTTGATGAACATCAATGCCATAAAAAAACACTTCAGAATGGAACATTCAGAATTTATGCACACAATAAAGATAAACTCACAGAGTGAAGCTGAGGTCCAATCAATGCTGGGGCTGTTCTGGACTAATGTTCATTGTTCGATAAATTTCTTTAAGTAATAACAGGGCAGTATCTTCAGATTCCCTATAAAAAATAAGCGCACATTTTCTTATGAGACAATTAGAAGTAATCTCTATGCGTAAAGGTGGGAAATACAGCTTTTATTCTATTCAACTCTACCTAGAAGGGCAAATGAGAACAAGTAGTGCACTCCCAAAGCTGTCCTTAGAAACTGGATGGAGACCGCTCAGCTGCAAAACCACCCACTGCAGTGCTCCTGGTTGAGAGGGGATATAGAAAGAGATGGCTCTTCTCCGTCCCTCCTACCACACCCATCCTGGGAGAGGCATCCCTGCAAAACAGTCCTTGCTAGCACCAAGGCCTCTGGTCAAAGGCAGATGACCTCCTGCCATCTTGTGGGTAACTAAACTAAAGGGGGAAAATATTTGACTAGACAGGTGTTCAAATGAATGTTCCTTAACAAATGATAAATCAGTAAGAGTCTCACTAAAACTACAACTGCTTCCTGTGCTAGCACCTAAAGGCCACCTGAATGTTATCAAAGAAGAAAATACTTACCAATAGCACAAATGACTCTGAAGAGCGAAAAGATATTCATTAAAACTCTCTATTGGCTTTTCTTGAAGAACGTAGTCAATTCGACGGCCGCCGTTCAGCATTCCAACCTTTCCTAAGTAGTCCTCCTCCTTGGAAAAATCTGGACTTTCAACAACCTTTTCTGCTAGAATTTAAACCATTTCAATATCAAAGTCAATCACTTAATCATTATCCTTTGACTTTAGCTGACTTTCTGGGCTCAGTGAGAATATTGCTTGACACACGTAGCAACCTGGGGAGCTACCAGGCTCATTTCCCATTCCTCCAAAGAGCCCGGGGAAGCAGGGCTGGTTACCAGAGAGAGGAGAAAGAGCCCACGAGCTGACAGAACTTTTGAAGAAAAGGGGTGAGAGAGCATTGCAGAAAGAAAGGAAATAGAATTAGAATCTGAAAAATTCAAAGACATCACGGCACAATGACCTGACATGGCAGTCAGGTCCATAACAACACAGTCAAACAACAGCATCAGAAAAGATCGTTTCTCCAAGTGAAATCGTTTCTTTCAAGTGCCTGAACATAAACTTGGTTCTCAACTCTGACCTTCCACTCTGGCCTTTGGAATCTCAATGAAACTTTAACATTGCAAAGTAAAAAGTTCAGCAACTATCAGGCAAAAACCTCGTTAGAAAGGAAGACATGCATTTTCAAGTATATAGTTTAGCATAAAATATTTTCGTTTAGAGGAGGTGTCTCTACATTTTAACTAAGAAGACTAGAATGAAAAAGCATCATTAAATGATGTATGGGTTACATTGAAAAAAAAAACATTCTGAAGAACTGGAAAGGTCTTAAATATTATCATATTTACCTTCAACTACTTGCTTTTCTTCTTCTTCTTTGATTTGATTGGCTACCTTCTCCAATTCTTCTTGCAGCTGAGTTGAAGAGGTATGAGCACGGGCAAACTCATTTAATGTCTGCCAGGCACTTTTCAGAGAGCTAATAAAACCCTGCTTCAAATCAGATCCCATGCGAGAGAGACTTTCTTTCAACTCTAAAGAGATGAAGACAACACATCAGGTTTTTAGTCAGTGGGTAAAATTCTGCACCACAGAAATTAAAACTAAAGTTAACATTATTCACTGCCTAGTCCTCTTTTTTTTTTTTTTTTTTTAAATATTTTTATTGATTTCAGAGAGGAAAGGAGAGGGAGAGAGAGATAAGATAGAAACATCAATGATGAGAGAGAATCATTGATCGGCTGCCTCCTGCAGGCCCCCCACCGGGGACTGAGCTCACAACCCAGGCATGTGCCCTTGACCAGAATTGAACCCAGGACCCTTCAGTCCGCGGGCCAACGCTCTATCCACTGAGCCAAACCAGCTAGGGCCCTAGTCCTCTCTTAAATGTCATATAGATGGAGTATCTCAACCAAAAACCTCCAACATGTTAAAATGTTTTGAGGAATCTTATCCCTGTCATTTCTGTAATGACTAAACCTGATCCAGCTAAAATCTATAAATTTCCTCACTCTGAAAAAAAGGAGCTCAATACCATAAAAATGTAATTAAACATAGGCATGTGCTTTTTCTTACTGTAAAAAGATGACTTTTTCTAATCTTTAACAGTGAAACAATTTTAAAATGTGAGGTTGTGATAAAACCTAATTTAAAAGTGAAGAAACTCTTACCCCTTCATCTTTTCTACTTTAGTCTAATAATTCCTATTTGAAATCAAGGTCTTTGAATATTAAATTTCTCATTTTGACTCTAAAAGAGTTAAATTTAAAGCATGATGAAAGAAAAAACCCCAAAAAACTTTCAAATAAGAGGGCATGATCACTTTTCCTTCTTTTAAACCATGAGCAGACATACGAGATACTTAAACCCCACTTAGAATCAATGGATGTTTTCAACATGAAAAGTCAGTCTTATTAGTAAGGAAATAAACACCCACTTGACTTGAGAACATCAACCTTATTTCTTGATGGTTTGGTCATTAGTTCAAATGCTACTCTGCTTCTCAATTTTAAAGATTATAGCCAAATTCTACCAAAGTGTATGCATCATGTCACTTTATTACCACCTTCCCTGATTCCTACATGTCTCAGTAGTTAGAATGCTGTCAGGGATAAAGTCATCAGGAGAAGAAACTCATCATCACGTTCCTTACAGCACCATCTATTATGTAGTAAACAAGTTCTCAACATAGTAGGCACTGAACATTAATTCTGTAAGGAAGGACTTAATATTTTAAGTTAATATTTTAAAAATGGGAAGGAAGTTTTACCAGTATAACTGGTATTTACTTTTTACCTAAATGAAGTCTTTTTCTGCCTTTGTGATGTGGAATGAGAACTGCTTTGAGGTCCAAATCAGGAACAATCATAGGTTCCAGTCTATATGCCACTGGATCAAGCTGTAAATAGAAAAATGGAAATTTATAAAAAATCTATTTTATTTTGAGTTATATACCTTAGTTGGGTTAAAAAAAAACACACACACACAAAACTGGCAAACCTGACATATTTACTTTTTTTCACACCTATTCAAAATACTGGTAATTGTAAGAAGACTTCCAAGTTTGTAGATAAAATTACTTTGCCACAAAGCAACAGAATTATCTATACTTATAAAAGGGTGATATGCTAATTAGACTGGATAGACTAGACATCTTCCGGACGTCCTTCCAGACAAAGCCATGGTCGCGGGTGCCAAGGCAGAGGCAGTTAGGGGTGATCAGGCTGGCAGGGGAGAGCAGCTAGGGGTGATCAGGCAGGCAGGCAGAGGGGGTTAGGGACGATCAGGTAGGGAGGCAGAGAGGTTAGGGGTGATTAGGCAGGCAGGGGAGCAGTTAGGGAAATCAGGCAGGCAGAGTGGTTAGGGGTGATCCGGCAGGCAGGCAGAGGGGTTAGGGGCGATCAGGCAGGCAGGCAGGTGAGCGGTTAGGAGCCAGTGGTCCCGGATTATGAGAGGGATCCCAGATTGGAGAGGGTGCAGGCCAGGCTGAGGGACACCCCCTTCCCGTGCACAAATTTCATGCACCAGGCCTCTAGTTTCCTTGAACAAAGGCTTTTTTGTTGAAAAGTTCATTGGAGAGTACTGGACTGTATCTATAAGAATAGAGTACTGAGTTGTACAAAATCCAAATCAGTATTAATTCCTAAGAAATAAGACTCTGAGAATCTATTAGGACAAAGAGCACAGCTTCTTCAGCTTCAAAACAGAAGTTAATTCAATTCACTCACTGGATGATAAATATTGAAGAATCCTTTACAGGTAGGAAGTCTGTAGTTCTCATCTATCCGATCCACTCCTCGAACAGTGAGAAACATACCAACTGGAGATCCCAAGGCAAAGAAAATCTCTGGTTCAAAGTCTAATGAGCTATAAACAACAGAAACCTAGAAAGAAACAAACAGCAATAAAAAATGATCGTAAGTTGACAATATATTAAGTGAAAACTGCATGTAATATAGAACATTGTAGCTGAGCCTAGGCTACTTTAAACAGGTTCAGAAAACTTACATTAGCCTACAGCTAGGCAAAATCACCTCCTACAAAGCCTATTTTGTAGTAAAGTGTTGACTAATTTATGTGACAACACAAAACCCAACATCCAGCACACACTGACTGTGGGCCCTTGTGGCAGCCTGGCTGCCTGGTAGCTGTGCTCCCTGCCACCGCCCAGCATCGCAGTACAGTGTGCTACCACATACACTAGCCCGAGAACAGACCAAACTTCTAAATTCAAAACACAGTTCCTACTAAATGTGTGTCACTCCTGAACCCGCATAAAGTTGAAAAATCATACGTGGAACCATCGTAAGTTGGGGACGGTCTGTATTAATGAGGGCGATGAGGAGAGGGGCATCCCCTGTGTTCTTAAGGTAAGCTAGAGAAGAGAAAATGTTGTCCTTAAGGAAATCATAAGGAAGAGAACACACATGTACAGTATTGAAAAAAATCTGTATGTAAGTGGGCCCACGCAGTGGGAATGCCAACAGCCACAGCCGTTCAAGCAGCGAGTAGCAACAACTACCAACATTTTCTTTTGTGCATCCTTTGTCCCAGCTAACCTTCTAGTCATTTAATTGAAAGAAAGAATAAAAAATGTGCACAGAAAAACTGGTTTAAAACTGTTCATCACTGGGTCGCTTAACAGATTAAAACACTGGAAAGATCCTATATGTTCAATTTTATGGGCTGTCCTCCCCAAGAAGACTTTATTTGGCAAATCTTATACTGATAATTAAGCTACAATAAGGTCTGAGGGCCCTGATCCAATATAACTGGTGTTACTATAAAAGGGTAAATTTGGACGCAGACAAAATGCAGAGGGAAGATGATGTGAAGACAGGAGGACGCCCTGTAAAAACGGAGGACCGGAGTAAGCATCTCTAAGCCAAGGAGCACGTGGCAGATCCACAGACACTCAGAGGAGGCGAGGAAGAGTTCCTCTCCATGGCCCTGTGACACCTCCACCTTGGACTTCCAGCCTCCAGAAACGTGAGAGTAAATTTATGTTGTTTCAAGCCACTCAGTTTGTGGTACTTTCCTAAGGCAGCTGTAGGAAGCTACATCCAGTAAGTGAATGTCAGAATAAAGCATTACCTTCAAAACAGTGAAACACAATGGTCGTTAAAAATAAGTTTAGAAAAATGTTTACTGACACAGAATATATAACCAATACACACAGTTGACCCCCGAACAACTCCAATGTGAACTGGCCCATGTTGTGCAAGGTTCAACTGTATGTTCTTTGAGAAGAGCAGTACATGGCTTTAGTAAAGCATTACATGCAGTATTTTCCCGTATTTGTGAAAATATATGCACAAATAAAAGTCTAGAAGGTCTTCAAGCAGCTAATGGTATTATGTTCTGGTTAAGGAAATTCCACGGTTATATTTTAATCTTCATTTGCTTAATCAGTATTTCTTGGCTTTCTGGTAATGAACAACACATGCTGTTGCTGTGGTTGGAATGCTTAAGAACATTTTGATCCGACCTGCTCACCTCAGCCCACCCACCATAGAGGTGGCAGGTGACTTGGGCTGGGACAATCAATCTGTGCCCCACTCTCCAGGCAACAAGAATTGGTCCCGAATGGACTTGTGACTTAAACTACATCAAATAAGATCCCTTCTTGAAATGTTCCTAACAGGACATACTAGCAGGACAGATTCCTTTCCTTGTGACCATAACACTGAAGGGAGATGAGCTCAAAGCTACTGACAACCGTGATTCCAGTTTCATGACGAAGGCCAAGTCCCAGAGAAAGGCACACAGTGAGTGTCCAGGTGGCATGGAGCTCAGGGTTCCACACATCTCCTACACCCTGATCCTTCCTTCACAGGCAGGTGAG
Organism: Myotis nattereri; assembly: GCF_964212035.1. Lineage (NCBI taxonomy): Eukaryota > Metazoa > Chordata > Mammalia > Chiroptera > Vespertilionidae > Myotis > Myotis nattereri. The sequence continues at coordinate 61,843,998 of NC_138088.1, forward strand.
AAAATAGCTGCCTTTATTTGCTAGAGTCTGTTCAAACTTTCTCATGTTTAAAAAGAGAGAGACATTTTTAAAAGTCAATCTTTATGAATGAATTGGGCTCAAAAGCTTGAACAAGCATTCAGTTCCATTTCCTGCCTTTCCTTTTGACATCAGTCATGAACTCACTTATGATAATGGAGCCTTATTTATGACATAAATATGCTGAAAGCAATATCCAAAAGACATTTCAAACTTCAACGGCAGTGATACAAGAATATCAAAGTAGATTATTAAATGTTCCATCATTAACCACTTGATCCATTTTTAAAGCAATGTTTCCCCAAGGAAAACACTATGAATACTAAAAACACACACCTTCAGTGAACACAGCACTTTCTCTCACAGAAACTGGAATATATTCTAAGCAGAATTTTCTAACTATTGCCACTTCTGTTATTGGCTATGAGAGAAAAATGCTATAAAATTGATAGAAAGCGGAAATAAAGAGAATTTCAAAAGTTATATGATTTATTCAGTACACACTCAACCCCTTATTTTGAACATTATAAAGGAAGCATACAATTTTTATTAGAATCTGTTTTCTCTACTCCTCCCATAAATGAGGAATAAACAATTAAAGAATCGAAAGATATGCGATGATGCTAAAGATATGTGACTCCAAAGGAAAAGATGCAGCCCTCGACACTGTGTGGACTTACCTGTCCAGTGCCAACCTCAAAAGACTCATAATCCACATGCACAGAAGACACACAAGCACCGACTGGAAGTCTCCTCTTAGACTCACTGGACTCTGAGGGGAGAGAAGCCACTTCTTTAGCTTTCTGAGCACTTCCCTCTTGTCCTTTTGTCAAAGCCGCCATTGCTGCCTTCTTTTCTGAGGCTGCTTTTTTCTGTTCCTGTAAAATACCAAGATTTCATGACATTACCCCGAGGAAAAGGTTCAGTTATGAGCTCTCACCACGACACATGCTACCTCAATGTTAGGGAGTGATTAGTAATTTCTGAGGCACAATGACATTGTGTCATTAGAGAAATGTCCCTTTCAGGAACACATCCTATATAATAAAAGGGTAATAAGCAAACTGACCCTAACAGCAGAATGACTGGTCACTATGACACACACTGACCACCAGGGGGCAGACGCTCAATGCAGGAGATGCCCCCTGGTGGTCAGTGTGCTCCCACAGGGGGAGCTCTGCTCAGCCACAAGCCAGGTTGATGGCTGCCAGTACAGCAGTGGTGGTGGGAGCCTCTCCCGCCTCTTCAGCAGCGCTAAGGATGTCTGACTGCAGTTTAGGCCTGCTCCCTGCTGGCAAGTGGACATCCCCTAAGGGCTGCCAGAGGAATGTCTGACTGCCAGCTTAGGCCCAATCCCCCCGGGGAGCGGGCCTAAGCCAGCAGGTGGTCATCCCCCAAGGGGTCCCAGACTGCGAGAGGGCACAGGCCAGGCTGAGGAACACCCCCAATCCGAGTGCACAAATTTTTGTGCACCGGGCCTCTAGTATTGAATATTTAGCAAAGAAGCGCCATGTCTAAAATTTACTTTAAAATTCTTAAGACAAAAAGATTAAGAGGCAATGAAAAACAAAAACAAAACAGCTACAATTAAGTCTAAATATAAATATTACAAGAGGCTCGGTGCATAGATTTGTGCACATTGAAAGGAAATTAATTAGAAGGTGGCCAGTGGGGCAGGACTGGGCAAGACGGGCAGGACACAGGCCCTGGAGCCAACCTCCCGCAGTCTCTCCCCAGCCAGCTGCACCTGGGGCAGCGCCGGGGCTCAAAGGGCATCTGCAGAATGAATGGGGGTCCCCCCAGCAGGTGGGGGTCCCTAGGCCTGGCCTACAGGGATCGGGCCAAAACTGGCAGTCTAACATCCCCCGAGAGGTCCCAGAGTGCAAGAGGGCACTCTGCAAAGTTGCTGTCGCTCAGCAGCTCCTGTGTTGAGCATCTGCCCCTGCTGGTCAGTGCGCGTCATACCTACCGGCCGGCTGGCTGGTCGCTTAGCCTTTTATACGTATAGATCATTCTACTGCTTGTAATACTTTTCTAATAAAAAGTTTAGCCGAGCTGAAACCGGTTTGGCTCAGTGGATAGAGCGTCGGCCTGCGGATTTAAGGGTCCCAGGTTGGATCCCGGTCAAGGGCATGTACCTGGGTTGCGGGCACATCCCCAATAGGAGATGTGCAGGAGGCAGTTGGTCAATGTTTCTCTCTCATCGATGTTTCTAACTCTCTATCTCTCTCCCTTCCTCTCTGTAAAAAATCAATAAAATATATTTTTAAAAAAAAGTTTAAAACTGCCAATTTCTTCCTTTTAAATCTAAATGTTAGACAGTTTAGAAGTACTATATAATTTTAAAATACATACTTCTATAAAGATGTGTAACCTAGGAGAAATGTCTCCACTCAACATTATGTCTGCATGGAGCCACTAACAAATTTCTCTCAAAAGCATTTTGGAAAGAACAAATAAGCACACTGTGGTCTATTCATACAATGGAATAAAAATGAATGATTTTGAGTAAAAAAAGCCACATACCAAAGAGTCCATACATACTGTTTCTCCCTTCATACACAACAGGCAAAATTTTCAAGAGTGTCAGAAATCAGAATAATGGTTAGTTGTATGGCGGGAGAGTTGGCTAGAAAGAAGCACGTGTGACAGAAATGTTCTATTTTTGTCTTAGGTTGTGACTACACAGGTGCAAGAACTGTCAAAACATATTGCCCCAAATACTTATGATCAATTTGTTCCCCAAAATAAATGTGAACAAAAGCTTTGGGAGCATTATGGAGCAGGTGTATCTAGTACGATGGAACCCACTCACTCTGGTTTGTCATCACAGCCTGAGGCAGCGGCAGCAATGCCAGGGAGGTGAACAGCTGCCCTGGGTGGACTTGTCCCTCCCCACAGGCACGTGCTCAGTGGCCCTCATTTCCCAGGCTGAGAATGACCAGGACAGTCTCTATTTAAGCACTTCTTGACAACGCCTCAACAAAACTGCTGGCCAAACAGGTCTCATCTATTAACAAATTCCAAACCCTAGGAAAGCAGGAAGAGTCCACTTGGTGACTTCAACAGGCAGGACAGGAAAAAGAAAGCTCTCTGCCAGCCAGCTGGGAACTGATCCCCCATTACATTCAGAAAGGTTTGTTCTCTCTTCCCTCTGAAGGCAGCACAAGATTAAATCTCAAACCCAAAATGAAGACCATGTCCAGTCTCTCTCTCTCTTTTTTTTTTTTAAAATATATTTTATTGATTTTTTACAGAGAGGAAGGGAGAGAGATAGAGAGTTAGAAACATCGATGAGAGAGAAACATCGATCAGCTGCCTCCTGCACATCTCCTACTGGGGATATGCCCGCAACCCAGGTACATGCCCTTGACCGGAACCGAACCTGGGACCTTTCAGTCCGCAGGCTGACGCTCTATCCACTGAGCCAAACCGGTTTCGGCATGTCCAGTCTCTTCAGCTTAAATTTGCTCTCTCGCTCTGCAGAACCTCCAATTGTATTAATAGAACTCATTCCAAACTGCTAAGAGAGCTGTCTAAATAGGTCATAAACTGTCCTATGCCAAACTATTGTTGTTTCCCCTAGCCACATGCGATAATTGTAAAAACAAAGTGAACCAACATACACAGACATGACTACCAATATTCCCAACACTAAGAACCATTCCTTTTCAAATGGGAATCACTAAGATAGTTTACAAAGGGTAAAAAAACACTGGCTACAAATACTTGATGTCCTTATTATAAAGTAATTAACTAATTTTGGTCCCATTATTTCAGATACAGTAAATCAATAGCGTACACCATATTATCTTATTATTTATCTGGCAGCACCTTATTACCTATGAAAAATGAAGAGCGACCAATGGCGACATGGCCAAGAAAATGTCATGGTTCATTCTGAGGCAAATGCATCTGATTAGAAAAAAATAAGGTCATTTGACTGATTTTCACTCCTTTCAAAATATTCTTATAATGCCATAACTTATCTATCGAAGCAACTACAGTGTATAAATCAGGCTCCTTCTAAAAATTTTCCAAGAACAATGGAATACTTTTTCTTTTATTACAGAATACAGTCAAGGACATGCTGTAGGGTCTGAGGGCAGCTTTTCATTTGTTTGTGTTTTACAGGCTGTGTTTTGTTGATGTGCACATGGGGACAAGTACTAACGGAAAAACCAGGAAGGAGTCACTCTGTTGAAAAACCCATTTATTATAGAAACAGTTGCTCATGGCTAAAATTTCATAATGCAGTTGTAATATTTACTTTTATATTATTTTAAAATTTCTAAAGGTAAAATTAAGATTTAGATTAAAAAGGAGATTGATGCCAATTTATAAGTGATGACAGGTCAACATTCATGATATTTGTTTAAAGGCATCATGACTTTCATAGCCGTATGAACGTTTGAGAACCACTCACTCGAAAGATAAAATTCACACTTCCACACCTGCCATTTGGGCCTTCAGGACTTTGCCCTCCCTCACTCTCGGCTCATCAGCTGTTTCAGCTGCAGGCCCTCTCCTGGAAGGAGCACTGCTCACATTTATTTTGGGGAACAAATTGATCATTGTCCCCAGGTCCTGCCTCTCCTTCAAGTTCACGCACCAACACCTTGGGGAAGTCCTCTCTTATCAACCCATCCCTTCTCCCGGGGCCAGAAAGCATGAACAATACTGTTCCAGGACTGATGTGTCATCATTTGTGCTCAAATATCTCCCTCTAACTCAGCGGTTCTCAACCTGTGGGTCGTGACCCTTTCACAGGGGTCGCCTAAGACCATCGGAAAACACATATGTAATTACATATTGTTTTTGTGATTAATCACTATGCTTTAATTATGTTCAATTTGTAACAATGAAAATACATCCTGCATATCAGATATTTACATTATGATTCATAACAGTAGCAAAATTACAGTTATGAATTAGCAATGAAAATGATTTTATGGTTGGGGGTCACCACAACATGAGGAACTGTATTAAAGGGTCGCGGCATTAGGAAGGTTGAGAACCACTGCAATATGCCAAGGTTGTAAGTTTGATCCCCACATACAAGAAGCACCCAATGGGTGCATAAATAAGTGGAACAACAAATAGATGTTTCTCTGTCTCTCTCTAAAAGCAATCAATAAATTAATTAATTTAATTTTTGCTTTCTGGCTATTATTAATGAGATGTGTGTGTATGTTATCTTTAGAAGGTGAGAGGGTTTGGGAAGAGAGAATGAGCGAACATCTATTGGGTATTCATCTTCACATGCGTTAGTTCATCCTCATTCTAACCTTATAAGGAAGGTATCATGCCCATTTTAGAGATGAAGGAAACCAAGGATCAGAAAGGGTAAGCAAACCGCTCACAGATATGTAGTGAGTAAGTGGCTGAACTGGGAAGCAGGGCAATCAACTCATCTTTTTATCCAGGATTTATCCATTTTTTGCCCTGGGAAATTCCCATTTTAAAACTGAAAAGACTTTGTCCAGGGAATTCTCTCTGTTCCAAGGAAACTGGGTGGTCAGTTACCCTACGTGGAACCTAAAATCCAGCATGGCTGACTCCAAAGCCTGAGCTTCCATCAGCCCCATCACTGTGTCCAGGAGCAGGGAGCACGCTAGCTGGCCCACTCATGAGGGTATTCATGAAAACTTCCAACACCTAAGCTAGTCACACAGGGCCTTGTTTTCTCTGGGACAAGATGAGCTTTACCAGTTTGGCAGCCTTGTGCTTGACGAAGTTGGCTATCTTCTTCCTGGGCCCCAGTGGTATTCCCATTTCCTTCAGGTCATCAACTGTGCACATCAGCTGCAAAAGAACACAAACAAGCACGTTCATGAGTCTAGTCACAGACTTGAAATTGAAAAAGGAAATTATAAAGAAACTACACATCTAAAGCAATCAATTCTTTTATTTTTGGTAAGTTATTAGTTTTTAAATCATGGGTTAATTTAGGCTGTAAAATCTTAGCCCTCAACATCCAAATCATTCTATTACTTTTTTAACAGAAAACTCATGCAGGTTGTACAAAATTCAAAAGCTATAGTCAAGCTGAAGGTTTCAGGTCTCTCCCCTCCAGTCCTGCCCCATCCACCCAACCCATCTCTCTCAGCTGCAGCTGATGGCAACTTGTTCTCCTTCAAGAGAGAGATCTTACACATACACAGCATCTATATGCTTTGCTGTGTGTGTGTGTGTGTGTGTGTGTGTGTATGTCCTACTATGCAAACAGGTCTGAACTTTTGGTCTTTTCACATGATGTACCTAAGAGATCATTTCACACCAGTATCTCTGACATTGCCTCATTCATTTACTAGCTACAGGGTACACCATCACATGGATGCACCATAAATGACCTCACTAGTGCCTTACTAATTGACACCAACTGTGTTTCTAACTTTTGCTAGTAAACAGTGCTACAGTATCCTTGTACATATTTTTTGTGTGTATATTTCTCCACAGGAAATATTCCTGGCAGTTAATCTGTTGGGGTAAAAGGTATGTATTTTTTATATTTTAAAAGACACTGCCAGCCCTGGCCGGCTTGGCTCAGTGGATAGAGCATCAACCTGTGGACTGGGGGGTCCCGGGTTCGATTCCGGCCAAGGGCACATGCCTGGGTTGCGGGCTCGATCCCCAGTGGGGGGCATGCAGGAGGCAGCCGATCAATGATTCTCTCTCATCATTGATGTTTCTGTCTCTCTCTCCTCCCTTCCTCTCTGAAATCAATAAAAAAAATATTTAAGAAAATAGATAAAAAATAAAAGACACTGCCAAACTGCCCTCAAGAGATATTGTACCAATTTATTCACTGTTTCCAACAATATGTAACAGTGCCTACTTCCCCTCATCGTTGCCACATAGTATATAGGGTGAGGCAAACATAGGTTTACTAGTACACTTGTTCATATGGAAAATAACACAATCATTAATAAACAAAATAAACTGTCTCATGTACTCACAACTGTAAACCTACTTTTGCCCCACCCAATATTATGAAACACGTTATTTTTGCCAAACTGATAGGTTAAAAATCTCATTGCATTTTTTTTTAAAGAACATTTTTCTTTTTTTAAAAATATGTTTTCTATTGATTTTTACAGAGAAAGGGAGAGGGGTAGAGAGATAGAAACATCGATGAGAGATAAACAGCATCATTGACTGGCTGCCTCCTGCACGCCCCTGCTGGGGATCAAGCCCATACCTGGGCATGTGCCCTGACCGGGAATCAAACCAACAACCCCTTGGTTCCTGGATCGACGCTCAACTGCTGAGCCACCTCGGTGGGGCCTCACTGCACTTTTAATTTGCATTTCGCTTATGAGTTTTCTTATAAGCTGTTTGTTTTTGTTTTTTGTATCATCTGTTCTTATTTTTTGCCTCTTTTCCTATTGTGTTGATATATTTATGTAAGAAACTTGCAGAAGTTTTGAATAGTAAGGAAATAAGCCATGTGTCTAAAACGTGTGCTCCAAATATTCTTCTTAACCTATCACTGGTCTTTAGATGTTGTTTATGGCATCTCCCGCTATGCAAGTTTTTTTCATTTATGACTTTTGGGCTTTGTGTCACACTTAGAAAAGCCTCCTCAGATTGTGTTTTACAAACAACTCTTGCCCACCCGATGTGGCTCGGTGGTTGAGCATTAACCTATGAACCAGCAGATCACGGTTCGATTGCCGATCAGGGCACATGCCTAGGTCACTTGATCCCCAGTAGGGGGTGTGCAGGAGGCAGCAGATCAGTGATTCTCTCTCATCATTGATGCTTCCATCTCTCTCTCCCTCTCCCTTCTCCAAAATCAATTTTTTTAAAAAAAACACAGTTCTGTGTTTTTCAATTTCTTAAACACTTAAATTTCTGCCTTATCTGGAATGTATTATGATGTATGAGTGTTCAAATCATTCGTAATTTTCAATTTATACACCGGGGAAAAAATTTAAATAAAAATGAATCAAACTATCATCAGTACCAGAGATTCCATATCAATCTTCTCCTTTTCAAAAGTGCTAACGTATTCAGAGAGACTAAGTGCTGCCAGGGCTTCCTGCAGAGTCAGGACTTCTTCATTTTCAACATCAAGGTCACCGGGCTCATCCAAGGCCAGCTTCGGGTCTTCAGGCGTCTGTGAGATAAAGTTGGGGAAACTTTACAAAGCTCAGAAAAACTCCCATAAAACTTCTCCCTGCCTACAGAAAATCTTAACCCATTCTGCTCTAAAAACACATCTTAATTTTTGTAGTTTGTCATCCAAATTTGTAAATATTCTGAAAAAGCATATAAGTTAATAATCACTCATGCTCCCATTTCTTACAATAACAACAAGCTATATGATTCCATTACACTTGTAAACCTCAGCATATTTTCATATACAGACAGTTCAGATTTTGGAAAAATGTTCAGCTCAAACTCCAAATCTAAATGTTAACTGGGCCGTACCTGCTTCTCCTGGACACGTGGCTGCTTCACAGCTCCATTAGCAACAACAAAAGACCCTGAAGCCTTTGGTAAAGTCAAATCTTTTTGATTAGACAGAATGTCAAACAATATTAAAGAACCTAAAAAAAAAAAAAAAAAAGCAGCATTTTGCTTTATAATGTTCTAGGTACTTTTTATATCACTAAATATATTCTCCTACTTTTTCTCAAAGTCCCTAGCCAGAAGTCATACCAAAGTTAGGTGTTAATCAAGATCTGATAATCAGTGTTCTTGTTTTACCAAACAGCAGAATAAATTAAAATATAAAGCATTTGTAGGTATTCATGGAAGGTGAATAGCAAAGGCAGAATCTAAACTCGAAGCATTCATCTCTACCCTTTATAAAACCTGAAATCTACAATTCTAAATCTTGCACCAACAGTGTCATCCACAATGAAAGCAGTGCTGACTCAACAAATATTTTGCTTAACATGTGAATATTTGACAATTTTACCTAAACTGTGACCAGCAACAGAGATCCCTCCTTTGAAGTCTGGGTTCCGACTCATAAAGAGTGCGTGAAGACGGTTTATCTCCATTCCCACTTTCTCCACAATCTTCTGACAGTAGGTGGGGCTATTATAAAATAGAATATCTAGCAAGGTTTCATTGGTAAAGTGACGAAACCGACCAATACTTGGTAAAGTGATTTTCTTAATATTCCTATTTAGAAAGAAAAAAAAAAGTATATTGTGAGAAGGTACCTTAAATCTATGAATTTTTTAAAGCTTAGATCTTGAATCCTGAAAGTACAGTGAGTAAATAAATCCACAAACTAATTATGAGTTGATTTTGTAGACAGAGTTATAAATACACCAAGATTAGCAAAAAAGTTGCTGTTTGTGCCTTTAACTGCAGTATGACTTTTGGGATTTTCTGAAGTCATATAAAACAAGGCTTATGAAAAGATTTTTAATTTCAAAGAAGAAAGCCTATTCTTTCATTGTTTTCCAATTTATTGGAAATCAGGACACCTTACAGCAACTGTGGGTGGTAAGGACAATAGAGAAAGCAGGAGAAAGAAAAAAGACCAAAAGAATGAAGCTCTTTCCTGATTTGAGAATGTCCACAGCAAAGCTGAAGAACATCCACAGAGAAAGAAAACACCCTTGTGATATGACCCAGCATGGTCATAATGCTGTTTGCAGGATCAGTTTTATTAAATCATGTGCCTGAAAGATTATGACTTTCACCAAATTTCATTGGTTATTAGCCCTGTGTTCTAGCATAAATATTACCTAAAAATTAAAAAAATTATTTAAATCTATGGTTCTCAATTGAAAGCTTTCAAAATTGAGTGGGGCCCAGTTGGCGTGGCTCAGTGATTGATCATGTCAGGTTTCGATTCCCGGTCAGTGCACATGACCGGGTTGCGGGCTCAATCCCCAGTGTTGGGTATGCAGGAGGCAGCCGATTAATGATATTCCCTCATCACTGATGCTTCTATCTCTCCCTCCTCACCCTTCCTTTCTGAAATAAAAATAAAAAAATTTAAAAAAAGTACATGTAAAAAAAAATTTTTTTTGAGTGGGGACATTCTTAGTTGTCACAGTACCTGATGAGTGCTGTGGGCATTTGGTGGCATTTAGACTAGGATACTAAGTGGCCTAGAGTACACATGCAGCAATCGGACATGACAATGAACTGTCCTGCCCAAAGAGCTGCCACTGAGAAACAATCATCTAAATCAGTGGTTCTCAACTTGGGTGCTTTGAGCCCCAGGGGACATCTGGCAATGAGTACAGACAGTTTTGGTTGTCACATCACACTGTGGGAAGGACCGTGCTACCATTATCTACTGGGTAGAGGCCCGGGATGCTGCTAACACCCTAGAGCATATAATCAGCCTGTATCTAAACCACTATGCATCCGTATTCTAAAACCAGCTTAAACTTCCTCACCTGTCTTAAATATTTATAAGAAGAATAAATGCATACACAGCAAAGTAGCAAGTAAATTTAACAACCAGTTTTTAACTATATGTCAGAGCAAGTATAAACTTAAAATAAAAAAAAATACATCTCTTAAAATATATATGCATATATGTTGAAGTCATAATAAACTACTTCACATTATGGTTTAATTTTTTTTTTTTAATATATTTTATTGATTTTTCACAGAGAGGAAGGGAGAGAGATAGAGAGTTAGAAACATCGATGAGAGAGAAACATCGATCAGCTGCCTCCTGCACATCTCCCACTGGGGATGTGCCCGCAACCCAGGTACATGCCCTTGACCGGAATCGAACCTGGGACCGCAGGCCGATGCTCTATCCACTGAGCCAAACCGGTTTCGGCATATGGTTTAATTTTTTAATCTACAAGTGAATAATCTGAAAAGCAAGTTCTCAAAATCCACGCACCTGTCAACACCTGTTGCATCCCCACCCAAGGAGCTGTGCCAGTGAACGGGAAGGAACTCCACTCTGCTTATTTTCCGGTCATCTAAAGCTTTCTTGAAATGAGTCTGCAGCAATTTGAGAGAAACCACCCTGAAATCATCCACTTAAAAAAGAAAATCAGGGAAAACAATAAATTAAATTAATATAATTTTCTTAGCTTGATTGGTAGTAAGCAATTACCTCAACTTTGTCAGTATTTTGCAAGGATTTAGCCCCCATAACAATAAACCTAATACTTAGAAAAATCTTTCAGATGTTTCATTATTTTAGAGGTATGCATAACCGACTGAAAAACTTTAACTATCACATCCAGACAGCATGGCACTATGGGTACAAATTCAGAAGCCAAACTACCTGCTCCAGAACTTACAGACCAGGATCGGGGGAGGTTACCAGCCTTTGGGCCTCAGCTCCTCATCGAACAGTGGGGGCAACAGTGAGAGCACCTGCTCCCCAGGCTTCATTGTGAGGGTGAAATGGTACAACACATGCAAGATACTTGACGCACACCAGGTATTCAAAAAATATGAACTATTATACAGACATAAAAGTAAAACTTCAAAAATGTCTGTAGCCCTGGCCGAGTAGTTCAGTTGGTTAAAGTATAGTCCCAATACACCAAAGTTGCGGGTTCGATCCCTGGCCAGGGCACATACAAGAATCAACCAATTAATGCATAAATAAGTCAAATAACAAATAGATACTTCTCTCTCTCCCCCCACCCAAAAAGTCAATAAAAAATAAAATATTTCTGTAAACCAGGCAGATTCATACTTCCATTAAACAACTTCTCACAACTAATTCTCTATAAATCAGTTCGATATACAGGTGTTCCTAGTTGCTGGAGCTGCTCAGGCAGAGGTTGTCAGAAAGGCTAAATTATTTCCATGATCCCATGTAATTCTTCATAGTCCAAAATTGTATGAGTTATACATGTCATAACAACAAATCAAGTACAAATTAATACTATCAATGATCATTTAAATCTCCTTTTAGAGTCTCTCAGCTGGAAACCATTTTAAAAATGAGCATTTAAAAGTCCTTTCATTAGTTCTCAAATCATACCATGAAATGACTAACACTTACCACATTCAATAATACTTCTAAAGCGCAAGTCACATACCGGCCCAATGCCATGCACCATGAACACCAAATGGTCAACAGGAGGCATTTCCCCTACAGAAGAAAAACAAATATACGCACAAGCTGAAAACTTGTTTGGGTTTTCTTAACTGAATAGCAATATTCTAGATATCCCTTTTGTCATCACAAACTTACCAAAGGAATTCATGACCCTTCCAACTTAATAAGCGTCTTTATCCTCTACCAAATTAGAAGAACAAAACTCAAAGCCAGTCTTGGTACATAACAGTCAACTGAACCAAGGAGTGGAGGAAGCAGGCTGTCTCTGGTCCCAGAAGTTATCAGCATATGATGACCAGCAGTTGTGTACCTACAGAGGCTCCATAACCTTGTGATTTCTTCAGAACTCCACAGGGCACTAAATCCCATATGGAGAAGCAATTTGTCAATGTAAAATTTTAAAATCTTTTCCCCAAATCCTTCTCTTTTATTTGTTAGATTCATATATACTATATAAAGGGACATCTCCAAGTAAAATCTACTATTTTACTCTGGTTGTTTCATTCAGATTCAGAATAAGTGTATTCATTTTGTAATCTCATAAGACAATAAAACAAATCTAAAGTATGTAACTGTCAAAATAAAATCCATACTTTAAATGGTATAATAGGAGAACCAGAGCACAAACACTGGGGCAGGGGTTAGCAAACTATGGATCACAGGCTAAATCCTTCTCCCTGCCTGTTCTTTACAAATAAAGTTTATTGAAACATAGCTATGCCCATTTGTTTACATGCCGTCTATAGATGCATTCACACTACAATTAGAGTTGAATGCATGCAACAGAGTCTATATGGCCTGCTAAGCCTAAAATATTTACTATTTGGCCTTCACAGAAAATGTGTGCCACTCCAGCACTAGAGTAAGACAAACTAATTTAAGTATGACAAAACAAGCCCAAAAACACAGCCAAAAGCCTATTTTCAATCAGAAAAGTGTTTCTTTAAAACAATACATATTTTAAGAGTCCACATTACATGGTTTGTATACCTTCACAGAATTCTAAATTTAAAAATAAAGATAAAAAGGTAATAACAATTTTTTAAAGATATGTGCCAACCTGATATGGCAGAAAATCCTTACAACTGTTTTTTTGGTCATCATTCTAAAGGATGATGGCAGAACAGAGAAGTTTAGAAATGACATCGGTCCTAAACCAAGTTTACACACCATCGGGAATTTCATCAAGGTTATCGTCAACTCCACGCTTCACAACCCTGGGTCTGGTCTGTCCATCTTGTGTGGTCCCCCATTCATCTGGCACTGACGAAGGCTGGAACTGAACAATAACCTTCAAGATACAACAGGAAGATTATGACAGCTCACTACCAAATTCACTTCCACTACAGACAAAATAATGGTATTTCAATACATAATAAACTACTTGAGAGTATGGATAATTTATACATCAAGTACTACCAATGTTCCCCCAAATCCAATCTGTGATGGTCCTGCTAGGGATCATTAACCATTAAAACTAATCAATACCATAAGCAAATCAATACCATTATTTCCAATGCTGTTAGAAAATGACACAACTAAATCAGAATATACCTCAATTCAGAAATGTAATATAAACACCCAAGTTTACATGTAAGAAATTAAGAAAAAGTTACCTGCAATAGAGGAGTCTATTTACAAATGCATTTTCAATGCCAAACACTGATTTATCCACCACTTTTTAGGAAGACATATATTGTTTAATCCAACTATATTAAATTAAACCTGATGTCAAGAAAATACCTCTTTAAAAAAATGCATGCAAGATGTTATGCAAAATTTTTCTGTTTGTACACAAAACAAAAGGTTAAAAAATGTAAAACACAAAAGGATAAGCATGGTCACCATCAAGAAGAGAAACTGGGACAGAATGTAAGAATCTGATTCTTATTTCCCAGGGAAATTCTGGGGGCCCATAAAGTAAACTAATCACAGAGAAAGAATGAGCAGGAAAAAAAAAAGAATGAGCAGGAATAGTTTCTGCTTCAGAATTGTGCGGTATTCACCTTAAGTTGATTTTTTTCCTCCTTTTGCAATTGATGAATTGAATACATTTTTCATGCATGTTTTCCAGAAAAATAGGAGTATTAATGTTATTAAAAAGTTTATTTTTTTTTATTAAAAGCTATTTATATTATAGAAAGTATCATTAAGCCCTAGTTGGTTTGGCTCAATGGATAGAGTGTTGGCCTGCGGACTGAAAGGTCCCAGGTTCGATTCCGGCCAAGGGCACATGCCTGGGTTGCTGGCTTGATCCCCAGTAGGGGGCATGTAGGAGGGAGCCAATCAATGAGTTTCTCTTACCACTGATGTTTCTATCTCTTTCTCCCTCTCCTTTCCTCTCTAAAATCAATGAAATATATAAAAAAAAGAAAAAGAAAGTATCATTAATATATATTCTTTATTTCATAATCTGTCCCATAATCATGCATTGCTTTGCACCCCAAATGTTTTATTGTTCATATCAGCAATGGTCACCTCTTCTCTTGGTCTTTGGAGAAGGCTCAGGCACTATCCCATTTATACTGACACTAGTGAATAACTACTTAAAAAGATTGATTAAAGTTTATCCTTTTTTTTCTTCTTTTTACATGAATCCCCATCTTCCATCCTCTTTTATAGTCGAGAATGCCTCAATCATATGAAGTTTGTTACCAAAATTAATACAATTTAGAGTATCTTCCTGATTGCTTAACCCTCTACAGAGGTATGTTCATGAATAATACTTTTAATATGGGGAAATGGAAACCATGAACTTTTTACCATTTTAGACTATTTATCTAATATCTCAGTAATAAAAGCAGTATTATGTCCATTTCCAAGTGGTTAGGGCTCATTCTCCAACTTTATTAAATTGAAGTTGAGCAAAGGATACATTCTTAAACATTTTGAAAAACATTAACCCAAGATGTAGGGGTTAAGGCTAGTCATCACTCCAGAATCTGATATTTTCCTCAGTATTTGAATAAATGATTAATTCCCTAGTTAATAGTTTTAGCAAATGTTCAGGTGCCACACCAGAAAAAAGTGCGATAATTTACTGAGTTTTCTAGATTAGGCATATGATTGGAATACAACTTTATAAAGAGCACACATTGCATACTCTAGTGAAATAGCATCACTAAAAAATCTTCACTTATGAAAATCAGTTACCTATAGTCTTGAATAATGAACAAGGACTCTAATACAAATACTCTTAATATTTTGCTATTTTAGAACCCTTAAAGGGCATAATTATTGGAGATTTAGGTACTTCACTAAGGCATGTATATAATATTGCCAACAGGAAAAATAAATTTGAAGATTAGGGGAAGTTCCTTCTCTAAACTGTCTTGGAATAGTTCAGAAGAATTTACTTTCTATTAAGCAGGAAACCAATCTATTCTTTTGCAGAAGATTTCATAACTTATTAAAACTTCATGATTCACATTTTGTGTCTTAGATCTATTCAGTTATAATACATTCTACCATCCCAGTCTTTTCTGTATCAGGAGTTGATTACAGGAAAACTCAGTGACATGATACAAATCTGAGACTCTGATGGTGGACAGTGAAGTTTTAACAGAGAACCAACCGTGTTTTACCTGAGTGTCAAAAAAGCTTTGAGCTTCCTTGCACAGAATTTATACAATTTTTGCTCTTTCCACATCAATTCAGTTAGTCCACTTTCCCTGGGACCTCTCCACCATTAAAACACATACCACATACCATATTTCGTCATTGATATTTATTTTCAAGAGTTATTACAACCAAATTAAGTCTGTTTGAGAGGTGTAAACAAATTTGATAAAGAATATAGATTAAGTGATCTAGCTAAAAGCAAAGTAAATATTAAGGAAATCCCAGCAGAGTTTAAGCAAACAGCATTAAAAATAAGAAAAAAGGGACAGGTGGTTCTCAGAAGACAAAGAACCAAAAACTGAATTAAATGTTACATGGGAGACTAGGGTATGTTTTAAATCATGACAACATAGTTGCTTCCAGGTACTTTAGTATCAGAGATCAATTCCAATTGATCACTTCCTATGGCCAGCCATACGTCATTGAATGTGGTATAACTGACTATTGGCTCTACAGTTTCATTTGTCACTTGAGCAATATTTCCTTCAGTGACTATTTTGGAGGGGGGACGAGCAGGTTTAAAGAAAGTAAAACCTAATTTTAAACACATTCTAGCAAGAAATAATCAACTGTTTGAAAAATCATGCTTTAACTTTTTGTTATATTCTCAGCTATACAAAATTGTGTATGTAAAAATTTTTACACTGCTGTTAATTTGAAATCTGTTAACCATATTGTGGAATTTAGTGTGTTTTTTTAAAAGATGTTTCTAATTGGATTTTTTAATCAAGAATGGAATTTAGTCTCTATTTTCTGATAGAACCTAAGCTTTTTGTGGTTCTTAGTGTCCTGTGTAAAAGTTAGTGTCAAAGGAATCAACTTTGAGGTTTTTCCTTCTACTCTGCTTTGTATTACAAGCCCTTTAGGAAATGGAACCTGGTGAATATACAAGGAACTGTAAAATATTTTAACATGTAACTTTTTCAACTGTGAAACTATGACTATTGTTTTATTGATGAAAACAACCGCTGATAAAGTATTTTGTGTAAAGTGTAGTTCTTATTAATCATGAAAATAATCAATGACTTGATTAGAATGTATATACCCTCTTGATTTTATTTTAAGTGGATCGGTAATTTTCACATAGGTAAAACACAGTCCATCTGTATTCTTTTTTCCACAAAAAAAATAAAAATAAAAAAAGAGGAGAAACTGGAAGGATACAGAAGAGTAAGGGGCTTTTATTTTCACTTCACTCCTTTATGTACCGTTTAAATTTTGTTGACATATAAATGTGCTTTTACTTTTATTTTTTTAAATATCAATAAGGATTGTAGATGGGGAAAGGGGGCTAGAAGGGTCAATGGGTAAGAAAAGGGTACATCTGTATTACTTTCAACAATAAAGATAAATTTTAAGAAATTAAGGACTACAGATGTGGTTAGAATATAAGTTACTTTATACTTTCCGATAATAAGCACATGGCCTGCTGTGAACAACCACTGTGGGCCAAGCACTATGCTGGAGGCTTCTGCATAAACGCCTCAACCTCAGCTCCAATACGCCCGGGGAGGAAAATCTTTTCTGTTGCTCGTAATCCTCACCCAAGGTTATTTTTCCACTGATTTTTGAGAGAGTGGAAGGGAGGGGGAGAGACACAAAGAAACACTGATGTGAAGGAGACACATTGACTGGTTGCCCCGAACGCACCCTGATCAGAGCCAGGGATCCAGCCTGCAACTGAGGTATGTGCCCTTGACCTGAATTGAAAGCCGTTAAGGGCAGGGAGGAAAATCTTAGTGCAAATACCTGTGGCTCAGAGATGAAGGGTGGTAAATGAAAGAATGCCAATACCATTAATACCTTAAAAAAAATAACACAGCAAGTTTCTAAAGACGATAAAAAGAGGAAGAATATGTTTTCCGTCTCAAAGGTTGAAACAAACCTTCATTAAGGGCAGGGTAGACAAACTACGACTTTCAGGGGAAAACTGGCCCACCACTTGTTTTGACACAATTTGCTTAAAAACAGCCATGCTCAATGTCTGTAGCTGCTTTCAGGCTACAAGGGCAGAGTTGACAGCTGTCACAAAGACCATGTGGCACAAAAAGCCTTAAATACTTTCTCTCTAGCACTTTACAGAAAAAGTCAGCTGATCTCTGATCAAGTGCAAAAATTTATCCAGCAACTTCTATGCTGTATACTAAGCTTCAGCTAATGTTGCCATAAACAGAAACTTCATGAAACAAATTTAAATTTTATTTTATTTTTCTTGTTAATCCTCACCTAAGATAAATTTTCCAATGGTTTTCAGAGAAAGTGAAAGGGAGGGGCATAGAGATAGAAACATCAGTGTGAGAGAAACACATCAACTGGTTGCCTCCCACACATGCCTGCAGGGAGGGGGCAGTGCCACAGACCAATGTGAACTATAGTAAACTTAAAGCAACGGACTTGTCATACATATATCCCTACTGCAGAAATGAATAAAAATAAATGTTTAGCAAATATATTTGTCAAAATTATTTAAATGAACCTCAAAACTTTAATATCCTAAAAACTATCATTACCTTTGGATTGTGCATAACAATAGTCTCTCCACTTGGAAACTCTAATCTGCGGTGCCACTGATTTGTGGTTACAGCTTTTTTATATTCAACCTACAATAATGAAAACAACATACATCCATTAATACAAATCTTTATCACATTGAGAAAAAGTGGAAGAAAATTACAACTATGATGGTAATAAAAAACAGTAATAGCAGCTCTCAAGTACTAACTGGTTACCATACTTATCACTTTACATGTATTACCTCACTTAATTACTTTCATTCATTCCTAAATAACATTATCTGCATTAGACAGAGGCAAACACCAAGATTTAGAGTATTAGTGTCTTAGAGCTGCCAAAAAAAGTACCACAAACTGAGGGCTTAAAACAACAGAAATGTATTCCCTCGGTTCTGGAGGCCAGAAGTCTGAAATCAAGGTGTCAGAAGAGCAAATGGTATAAAAGGGCCATGTTTCCTCTGAAACCTACAGGGAACTCCTTCATTGCTCCCTAGCTCCTGGTGGTTTGTCAACAACCTGTACTGTTCCTCGGCTTACAGGTGTATAACTCCGATCCCCTATTCTCACATAGTACTCGCCTTCTGTCTGTCCCCTTGTAAGGATACCAGTCACATGGGAACAGAGGCCCACCCTACTCCACTATGATCTCATCTTAATAACATGTGCAACAAGTCACATTCTGAGCTGCTAGAGCCTACGACACAATTCAACCCCTAGCTGACATTTTTTAAATAAAATTGGTTTCTTTTACTACTATTGGCCTGGTGCATGGATTGGTGCACACTGAAAGAAATTAATTAGAAGGTGAACAGCGGGGTGGGATTGGGTGAGATGGGCCGGACACGCCCTGGAGCCAACCTCCCTCGGTTCCTCCCAGCATCTGCGGAGTGAGTGGGATCCCTCCGGCAGGTGGGGTCCCTCGACCTGACCTGCGGGGATCGGGCAAAAACTGGCTCTCCGACATCCCCCGAGAGGTCCCAGAGTGCGAGAGGGCACTCTGCAAAGTTGCTGTCACAGAAGTGTGGAACGCAAATGCAAGTGTGCAGTACACCAGGTTCTGGGCGACAGTGTCCCAGCAACAACATAACCCATGGCCCAAGGTGTAATTGCAAGGCCCTGTGAGAAATCAGGCTACTTCCTCTCTGGTTTCGGGGTGCATCACCCTAAAACTGCTGCTGCCAAGTCACTGCAGCTTGGCAGCTCCTGCATTGAGCATCTGCCCCCTGGTGGTCAGTGCGCATCATAGCAACCAGTCAGATGGTAGGAGGGACACTTAGCATATTAGCCTTTTATATATACACACTAGTGGCCCAGTGCATGAAATTCGTGTATTGAGGGGTTGTCCCTCAGCCCAGCCTGCACCCTTTCCAATCTGGGACCCCTCGGGGGAAGTTCAACTGCTGGTTTAGGCCCAGTCGGACATCCCTCTCGCAATCCAGGACCGCTGGCTCCTAACCGCTCACCTGCCTGCCTGTCTGATTGCCCCTAACCATTCTGCTTGCCGGCCTGGTCGCCCCCAACTGCAACCCACCTTGCCAGCCTGCTCGCCCCCAACAGGCACCCCCTGCCAGCCTGCTCACCCCCACTGCCTCCCCGCCCCCCCCCCCGCCCCCCCCGCCGGCCTGATCACCTCCAACTGCCCTCCCCTCCTGGCCTGGTCACCCCTAACCACCTCTGCCTCGTCCCAGTCACCATGGCTTTGTCCAGAAACTCTCCCAGTCTAATTAGCATATTACCCTTTTATTAGTATAGATTAGAGGCCCAGTGATGGGGCCTAAACCAGCAGTTGGACATCCCTCTCGCAATCTGGTGGCTTCTAACCACTCGCCTGCCTGCCTGATCACCCCTAACCACCTCTGCTTGCTGGCCTAATTGCCCCTTAACTGGTCCCCGGCTGGCCTGGTTGCCCCCTAACTGTCCCCCTGCCAGCCTGGTCGCCCCCTAACTGCCCCCCTGCCAGCCTGGTCACCTCCTAACTGCCTCCTTGCTGACCTGGTCACCCCCTAACTGGCCCCCTGCTGGCCTGGTCACCCTCTAACTGGTCCCCTGCCAGCCTGGTCACCCCCTAACTGCCCCCCTACTGGCCTGGTCACCCCCTAACTGCTCCCTTGCCGGCCTGATCGCCCCTACCCACCTCTGCCTTGGCCCCCGCTGCCATGGCTTTGTCCGGAAGGAAGTCGGACATCCAGAAGATGTCTAGTCGACCTGGTCTAATTAGCATATTACCCTTTTATTAGTATAGATATATATATTTTTTTAATCCTCACCCGAGGATATTTTTCCATTGATTTTAGAGAGTGCGGAAGAGAGAGGGAAAGACAGAGAAAAACATCGATGTGACTGGTTGCCTCCTACATGTACCCTGACTAGGGCCCAGGCTGGGGAGGAGCCTGAAACCTAGGTATGTGCCCTTCTCCAGAATCAAACCCAGGATGCTTCAATCCACAGGCCAACGCTCTATCCACTGTGCCAAATCAGATAGGGCTTCCCGGGAGACATTTTAAGTTCACAATTACATGAGATTGCACACTCCCACCCAAAACTTTCTGACACCAAAGATCTTCCTTGTACACAGAATCAAGACAGGCACTGTTGGCCCCGGCTGGGTTGCTCAGTTGGTTACAGTGTCCTCAGACACCAAGGTTGCAGGTATAATCCCTGGTCAGGACACATACAAGAATCAACTAATGGCCAGTTTGGCTCAGTGGAGAGGGTGCTGGCCCACGGACGGAAGGGTCATGGGTTTGATTCTTGTGAAGGGCATGTACCTCATTTTCCAGATAGGTACCTGGCCAAAGTCTGGGCATATGTGGGAGGCAACAAATCAATGTGTGTCTCTTTCACACTGATGTTTCTCTATCTCTCTGTCTCCCTCCCTTCCACTCTCTCTAAAATTCAATGGAAAAATCAACCAATGAATGCATTAATAAATGGAACAACAAATCAATGTTTCTCTCTCTGAAATCAATCAATACATTAAAAAATTTAATTAAAAAAAGAAAGAAAGACTCTTGTAAACAAAGTCTGCTCCCTGTGGGAGGTATTTTATGAGGCTCCAACGTATGCAGGGCCTACATTTTGTTAAGAAAAGCATAAAGGGATAAAGCCCACCTACCTCTAGTTTTTCACTAAATTCCTCTGTATAGGGAACAAATCTGCTATCTGTGTCTCCTTTGTAAAACCAAGTACAGCGTCTCACTTCGGTGGGCTCCTCTTCCCAGTATACAGCTTTCCTCACTCGGTCATAGAGGTAAACATCATAGCGCCCTCCATCCGTGCCTAGAACCACACTCTCAGGGTCTGGCTGGACTGGAGCACAAAGTCCACAGTTTAATCCAACAGTTACGAGGCATATATAAAGTAATAAGTAATGAATACAGTGACCAGTTGATTCATAAAGACAAAGAACTAAGCTCATTTTTATTTAAAAATACCTTAAACCTGGCAGGAGTGGCTCAGCTGGTTGGCATTGTCCCATGGATGGGGGGGTTGCCAGTTCGATTACCAATTGGCACATATCTGGGTTGTGGGTTTGATCCACAGTGGGGCTGAAAACAGAAGACAACCAGTATGTTTCTCTCTCACATTTTGCTGTTTCTCTCTCTCTCTCTCTCTCCCCACTTTCCTCTCTCTAAGCAGGTCCTCAGGTGAGGAGTTAAAATAAATAAATAAATAAATAAATAAGTAATTTAAATTAAAAAAAGAATAGATTTTTAAAACATTAAAAATAAAAAGAGCTAAAGACTAATCTGTGCTGATCAAAATTATGATCTTAAGTGAAGAAATAACTAAGGCAAAATTTTAAAACATGAACATAAAATAATTCAAATAACTGGTAATTGTTTTAAACCAAAGCAGCAAAATTTATGAATCATATTTCTGAAGAATATTATTAGACAATTTTTAAGTCCCATGGTGAGATATCATCAAGATAAACAAAGACACCTTTTTTTCCCGCAGGACTTCTCACAGCCTGAACACACTCCTGTGCACTGTCTGTCTCAAATGGGAGATGTAGTCACAGTACTTCCACACTCACCTGACCATGGAATACTTTTTCCACAGCATCTTAAGAAATAAGGCTTACATAGAAAATGCTCTATACATACAAATGAATCAGGGAAATAAGAAAATTAACCCCCCCCCCCCCCAAAAAAAAAGGAGAAAAAAAAATTGACACCTGGATTATATGAGCTATTCTGTTTCTCTGATTTAAAATCAGAAAAATCCTTTAAACAAGTAAGAAAATTACTAAAACACTTTTTCAGCTACCTTTCTCAAATAACTCAGAACTTATATTAAAATCACCATCTTAAGGTACTGAGTCTTGTGGGGTCTACATTAAGGAATGTGACATTCACAAAAAGTAAGCCATGGATAAATACCTTCATGTTCTCTCTCGCTAAATCAGATCTAAGTTATGCATAGATGGTGCTTACCTGAATTATAGACTTCTTCAAGATGCAAAGAGTCCAACATACTGAAAGGCATCCAGAGCTGTCTGTGCTCTACCTCCTTGCAGTAAAACCAGTGGGGCTGAACAGGCTCGTACTGGTTTTGAAGCATAAAAGGAGGCGGCACTGGCACAGAGGAGCCCACAGGTCTAGCGAGTGCCTGCTGCTGTGCTGGAGGGGACAGCCCTGACTGCACTGAAGGAGGAACCTGGAGGGGACGACAAAGTTAGGACTGTCATGCCAGCTCCAAGGACAGTTTCATAGATGCTTCGGACCCATTATCAAGAGTCTGGGCATCAGTATGATTTTAATTAAGTAAAATGAAAGCCATTCTCTGTCCCCAAGAGTAAAGTTAGGTTACACTCATAATAATACTGCTATCTTTTAATGGTTTCTATTTTTTTTTTGTTTTAGATGATTTCCCTTTGGAAGTCACAGTTGGGTATCAGATGGGGAAAAAACATAAGGGAATTTCATAACCCAATGTAAATGTTACTCCATTACCCTCCTGAGACTGAAGTTAACTGTCTAGATCCAAACTCCATAAATGTAAATAAAAGAAATTACAGGAGTAATCAATTTTAGTCCCTATAATTTAGTATCTTGATTGAATAGTATAATTAAAAATGAGATGTTGGCAGTGTTTTAAGATAATAATTGCTTCAACTCTCACTGGTCCTTAGATCACATTTATCATTGGTACCTTACACTGAAATCTAAAAATTCCGGCACAGATTAACTTATTAAAATCAGTTACTACTTCACTACAGATGAGAACTAAAATGTGAACCTTCAATGAGCTACCTGTAAAAGAACATTTGCTACAAAGCATACATCTTACAAAGAATATCCTCTGAAAATATTTTGTCATCATATATATTATAAAAAGCATTGTGCTTCTAAAAGCATAGGCTAAGTGAGAGAGATTAAAAACTAAAGTGCATAATTAGGATACAAAAACATGTCTCCATACCGGTGGCAGAGATCCTGGAGGCATCTGGTACATGTGGACAGGGGGTCCAGAGGATGGCAGATGGGTGGGATGGCCTGGTGTTTGGCACTGCTGCAGCTGTGGTGGTGTAATGTAAGGATTCGCTCTGCTGCTCACAGGAGTATGGCGATAGGGATTGTATCCTTGTTGGGATAGTCCTTGGGGTGGGCTCCCAACATTTGAAGGAGGGAGACTACTTGGCTGCGCAGGCAAATAAGCATTTGTGCCCGTCTGTGAAGAAGCTGGAGCAACATACTGATCCTTCGGAAAGGATGGTGGAAATGTATTCAACACATCTTGAGATCCGGTTGTAAAAGGGAGAGCAGCTGGGGTCTTGGAGAATGTCGATTGTCCAGGTGATGTTGCTGCAGTTGTTAATGGTGATTGTCCAATATTCCCAAATGGATCACTACTGCTTGATACCTGAGAGAAGTAACTAAATGTCTGCGGGGTAGATGTGTGAGCAGAAGTCTGACCAAGAAAGCTGTCCTCCTCCCCAACATCTGTGGAATCCTCTGAAAGGGACAAAAGAGCAAATGGTTTAGAAGGTATGCTATCATTCTATAGACCTAGTTCTTGTACCTCTCATTGTGTTGTTCCAAATTACATGTCTGCATTTACAGGAAGAAAAAAGGAAAAACGTTTATTTTTTATTTGAAAACTTCTCTTTGTAATGAAAAACTGAAAAATATGAACAGGAAACAACCAAAGGAAGAAAAATTGTAATTCATTCATTAGCCCACCACCCAGAGATAATCACCTTCAACAATATTTCGGTGCATACCTTTCCATACTTTTTAAATAATAGAGTTAGACATTATTTATTTTGTAAATATATAGAAATTATATATACTTGTATTTAGACATTTTAAAAATTATAAACAAAATCTGTATCTACTATTTTACATCTTCTTGTGCATACTCCCTTTTTTCCTGGTAAAAAATCTAACACACATAATTTTATTTCCAAAGTCATGACAAGAACCTAAAGTACAGATACTCACTCTGTTGACAAGCAGGGTGTGTCAGGGCTCTTACCCATAAAGCACTCACTGTACAAATGAACATGTAGAATTCGTATTCACAGGTACAGGCAAAGTAGGCCAACAACGAACTGCCATCCCTAAAATCAGAGTCTCCAACCAGATAACCCATCATGACCGAGCACCAAATCACTAGAAAAGTCATTTTCTAGCCAGGTAAGTTCTCCTCGATTCCCTTTGCCCAACTTGATCTTCACTGTGGGTATTATCAGCATCAAACTATCTATCTTCTCTCTTTTCCAACTTGTAAAATCAGAGCATTTTTCCTCTACATAGCCTCAAAAGACCAGCCTTACTAAACTCTCACGAGCCTTTAGCTTGTTGTCACTTCCACTGTCCTCTTCCTAAGCTTTTCCTTCTCCTGTTTCATTCTCTCTATCTCCTACCTCTGGAGGCATGGAGCAAATCAGAGGTGGACCCACGCCCGGCACACAGGCACACTGAGGTCCCTGCTGGAGACCTGACAAAGGGAGCCTTCTTTCAAGCTCCGGGCTCCACACTGACCTGCTAGAGCAGGGCACGGCTTGCTGAGATTCTGGATGAAGTCTTTAGGTTGCTTCTACTGTATTTCGTCAATTTAACTAAGATAATCCACTATTCCAAATACTCTTCTAGGTTGTTCCTTTGTGACTAAAAATAAAATACCTCGGCCTGCCCAAGGGCCCCTGTCTGCTTTTATTATTCTGCTTTTCTTATGTATTTCCAGTTCCCACTCTCTTTTCAGTTATGTAAACCTCATGTGGATTCATCTGTATTTCTTTGTCCACCTCTCAACCACTGAAAACAGGGAGGAGAAAAGTCTGTGGTGAGTTTCATCCTTTAAGACGACTTAGGGATCAACTGATTCAAGAAGCTTTTTTCCAGATTAGCATCCATTACAAAGGAAATACTGATCTCATCATGATCCAGCCTCACCTCAGGGGCACTTTCTAATGACATGTGGACACACAACTTTAGTGAGCACCTACCTGTATCCTGTGACACTCCCAAGTCCATATCGAATGAGACTGTGCTCATTGTTGAGCACATTGTTGCTGTGCTCATTGAACCTATTTTCCAACCGCTTCCTCGATACTGTGGCAGGCACAGTAGGACACCTAGAACGGAGTCCATCATCCTCACTGTCCTCCCATGTGCTCCTGCACCACATCTCACTAACACCACATCTACCCATCCTCTCAAACCAGAAACCACATCTCACAGACGCCTCTCCTTCTCTCATACTCTCCATTCAATTATTCAGATCCTCATTCAAGACATATGTACAACGTAGTTATGTGCCAGCACTGAAGCTAGGTCTTGGGGCTAAAACTGAATGAGAAGGAGCATCTGTGTTCAAAGAGCAGACAGTCTGGTCACCAGTGGGTCCCTAAGTCCCAACACTTTTATGGTCTGAAATCTCTCCTATCCATTCCCTGCTCTTTATGCCCCATGTGGCTGATTATGGCTACAGTGCCATCCACTCCTGCCCGATTCACAATGGCCTCCAGGCTGGTGGCTCTTGCTACAGCAGGCTTTATTCTAGTGCAAGCTCACAACACTCCAGTCTTTCCAAAACACACCTCTAATTTCACCGCCTACACACACTATAGTCACACCGATCTCCTGGGAGAGGGGAAGAAGGGACAGGAAGAGAGACGAAGAGTGGGAGGAAAGAGAATGTGAGCAGCTACCACCAAATCCTGACAAATCTGCAGGTTTTCCCACACTTGAGACTTTTACATACGCCTATCTCTCCCAATGCCCTAATTTCTGCATACCCTTCCATACTGGTGCATGGGAGGACACTCAATCCACTGAGCTATGGCGGCTGTGACCAAATCCTTTTTATAGATGGAAAAATAATTGTTACAGAATTAGCTGCATGTATGACCTTATGTATTCCTTCAACTTCCTACAGCCAGGCTAGTCCTTTACGAAAACGGCAATGCCTAACCTTCCCACCAGTTTTCAAAGCAAGAGGTACATATTCCTGAGGCCCATCCTTTCATTCATTCAACAAATATCTATTAAAAAACTGGTCTACTGCATACCATGCCCTTCCTCATCCTTCAAATCCCTGTTCTAGGTATAAATTCCTGCTCTCATGAAACTTACATTGCAGTGGGATGAGATAAACAATATGTGTACCTGTCGGGTGGTGATAAGCACCAAGAAGAAACATAACACAAGTGAAGGGGAATCTGCATGTGCAAGGGCCTCCAGTTTGCCCTTCACTTCTCCATGAGACTTTCGTCCTTTAAGCAAGAATAAAGTATTCAGTGGGAAAATATGTACCCTTGAGTAAGAATCTATGTGATAGTCACTAAAGATCTAGAAACAAAAAGGTAAATAAGTCTCACCTTCAAAAAGCCCACATTCCAGACAGACATGCGTGTTTATTTCACAAACATTTATACAGCACTGTGTGCCAGGCACTATACTCAGTGCCTTACAAAAACCCATTCATTGCCCTAGCCAGTTTGGCTCAGTGGATAGAGCATTGGCCTGTTGTCTGAAGGGTCCCTGGTTCGATTCTGGTCAAGGGAAGGTGCCCAGTTCGTGGCTGGATCTTCAGTGGGGGATGTGCAGGAGGCAGCCGATCAATGTTTCTCTCCCATCATTGATGTTTGTATCTCTCCCCCTCTCCCTTCCTCTCGGAAATCAATACAAATATTTTTTTTAAAACTCAATTCATTTCTCATTACAGCCCTATGAGGCTGGACATAAGTGGACACTGAAGTGTAGAGAGGTACAGTACCATGCCTGAGGTCACAGTGAGTTCCTGCAGGACCGGAGCTGGAACAGTTTATGCTTCTAAACACCACCCTCTGGGTTATGCCACATAGCTGTTAAAAAGCCATCTCTCCACAGGAATAAACATGCGGACAAGGAGCTAAGGCGCCCACAGGAGTGGGGACCAGGGGAACAGGAAGGCGCCCAGGAGGCGGTGATGCCCGGACAGGCAGTATCCGCACCGAGAGGCACAGGCTGCAACCCTCCTCTTTCAAGACGGTGCATCCTGGGGGGCGCCCACGTATCCTGGGGGCCATCCTCGGCATCCTGAGAGAGGGGGCGCTGTCACCTGCATTTCCCGCCAGGACCTGCCACACCAGGAAGTGCTCAACCAAACGTGTGGGCCGCCAGGCAGGAGTGTCCGGCCTCCGAACGGGTCCTTCAAGGGGCGCAAAGGAAGCCTTGGGACCGACCCCGCCTCCGAGTCCCAAAGCACCCAAGCCGCTCACACTGCCCACCAACGGCCTTGGCAGCCACCCACCAGGCGGGTGGCGACCGAAGGAAAACCTCCAGTCCGACCCTCGTCACCGCAGGCCCCCGCCCCGTTCCCCGCACAGACGCGCCCCCCGGAACCCTCTCCGTACTACCTCCAGGCAGGAGCAAGGAGGCGGAGGCAGCGGCGGCCTGCGTGACCGGGATGAAGGGCACGTTGAAGGTGAACTCCGTGGCCGAGGATGAGAAGAGTAAATTAGTGCCGGACGAGGAGGTGGAGGCGGCACCACCCCCACCATTAGGTTTCCTCTCAGCCATGGCTGCGGCCCACCAGCCGTTACACGTCTCAGGAAGCCGGCGCAGCACCACCGGCCGGAAACCGGTCACACTCGGGGCCAGCACACTTCCGCACTTGCGCACAAGGGCCAGAACTTCGGGCGGCTGGTCCGTGGCCGCGTTCTTGCCCGGACGTAGGGGTGCCATAAATCAACATGGTGGCGCTGGCTTCACGCCCGTATTCCTAACACGTGACTCCGCCACATATACGGAAGTGGGCCTGGAGGCGGGGGCGGGGCTGGGCGCGGGCAGCCCCAGGAAGGTGGCCCAGGGGGCTTGGCCGGTGCCAGCGTGAGCTAGTCAGGCTGAGCCAGGGCGACCCTAGGGGCGTCGTCTCAGCACCCGGGCCCCTCCCCGCCCAGGCCGGCGTCCCTCTTCTCTGAGCGGGGTCCCGTGGGCAGCCTGCCAGGCCGTGAAGACCCTGGAGCCTTGGTGTGGCCCCAACCTCAGCCGCTGTGCTCACCACCACCTTTGTGGCAGCCACAGGCCCCTGGTCTCCTCGGGGTGACCTCGCCCAGGGCGCAGGCTGTCTCCGCTGGCGGAAGCCGGTTGCTGAGGGTTGGAAATACACAGACATTTTTAATGGAAGCAAAATGGGGCAAAGGCATCACGGCCATCCGGGATTGAGCTCAGGCGAGGCAGGGTGGGCGCTGTGCCCCTGTCATGGCAACTACAGAAGCCTGGAGGCCGGGGGGCGGCCTGGCCATGGGGGGCCTGCAAGGAGCCCAGGCTGCCAGCTTAATCCCTGGGCAGGAGCAGTGGCTCTGGCCCAGCAGGGTCTGCGAACACCCCTAGAACACCCCCAGGGCATGCATCTGGCAGCTCCCAGAGCCTCCTCAGCTTAATTACTTACTCCCACACCAGGAGTACTCAGTCACCCAGCGAGTATTTAACCAAGCCCAGCCCGGGGAGCTTGGGCAGAGCGCGGGGGAGCAAGGAAGGAAGCAGGGCACTATATAACCAGCAGTTGCAGTTCTTTCTTGGTGTTCCTACTCTCTCTCTCTCCCTCTCTCTTAACACTCGAATATCTTATTTCCTTAGGCTTCACAGATGCTCATTAATATCCCTGCCTTTCTTCATTAACGCTCTGCCGAGATAATTTTGCTTTTGATAGGGAAACCACTGGGGACCATGGGATTAAGTTTGAGTCTTTTGAAAGTGTGTTCTCCAGAGCTGCCTGGGAGGATTGTGCCTCCCACGCTCGGAGCATCCTCTGCCCTGGCTGTGCACGTTCTCACTTGATTCCACCTGTGTGGAGGTATAGACCACAGGCCAAGGTGCTGCTTTGCTGCTTAAATGCACCTTCCTTCTCAGCTGTCATTGAGTTCAGGATGCCTCTACTACCTCTTCCAGGAAGCACAGGCCGGGGACCTGGGTAGTGTTATGCCCAGAGTTCGGGGTCCCCAATAATCCACCACCAGGGAGCCTCCTCCGATGCAAAAGCAACGAGTCTTTATTGATCAATTCTAGAATTGGCTCCCAGCCTCTATCCGGCACAGCGGTGAGGCGAGAGAGCGTGTCCCAGGAGAACAAAGGTTATATAGGGCTAGCTATTTGGGGTGGGCTTTAGGGGTGACGTGAGTTACAGAGATTGGTCAGGGTTTTACAGCATAAGGGTCAGGAAGTGACCATCACATTCTGAAGGTTGGAGCCGTCCTCCACTATAGCCTTATTAGGACCTTAGCTACATTTCTGGAGCTTCATTGGTCCACTCAGGTGGGTGTTTGGGAGAGTTAGGACAATACCAGCATTCTTGTGGTCACTCTCGGGGGGGGGGGGCGGCTTGGGCTGGCTGAGGGCCCAGCCTTGCAAGACAAGATAGAGGAGAGGGAGAAGAGCATGTCCCTGCTTCGTCCTTGAAGAGGGAGGAGGGTGCATTTCTGCTTAGTTCTGCTTAGTTCTTTCAAGTTCCGTTCTGTCCATTCAGGTAGGAGGGGTGTTGGCAGTGTGGAGGGGGAGAGGGCAGATTTTCCCTGAGGTCATAGCTGTAAATAAGAGAACAGAAGATAGGCCTGCCCTCATTCTCTGCCCTAGCCTCACAGCAGGAAAACCCATTTTGTCACAGCTATAGTTGTGCCAACCTTTCTAGCTTGCTAGGAACTGTTGTAGTACCATTGTTCTCATCTGGAGCGGATTCTAGTACATCAAGGTGAAGTATGGTAGCAATCATCCCAGGTAGAAACTATAGTTTAACTCTAACCCTGCAGTTTGGCTTAACAATAGAAAAGTCATTTTGATTTTCTGAATTGCATAAATGATCCCATTCGATTGAATGCCTTCTTGATTATAATGTGAATGTCCCATTGATGGTGATGTTACTGGTGTTAGAAAGCAAATTCCTCTGTACCTGAGAACCAGGACAGCACAATTATCCTTAGACCTGAGGGTTCCAGATAATGTTTCCCTGTGAACTCAGTGGTCCCAAGACCCAAGGGCTCTAGATGTGTTTCTGTCAACTCAGTGGTCCAAAGACCACAGCTTCCTGTTAACATTTTTTACAAGCAGGTCACGGTTTAGCCAGGGGTGAAGAGCCTAACCTTTGTAAGGTATGAGTGTGTAACCTGTGGCCTTTCAAAGGTATGAGTCTGTGACCTGTGTTGAGAAATGGAGTGACGAACTTTGTGTGTGTTTAGCCAACTGTTTTGTGGTTTTTGTGAATAAAAGCTTACTTGTACATCTGGTCGGGTCTGCACTTCGGTCCTTGCTACGGCAGGGTGCTGTAACTGCAGTCGCTGGCCAGCTAAGAAAGGCTCCTAAATTCTACCCTTTGGCTCTGGTGGTCGTCTCTTACCGGTTGCCCCATAGCAGGTCTGTTCCATTCCAGGGAGGGACCTAAAGCTTAGGATTCCCCTCTGTGCTTCCTTGTGTTATTGCGCATGAGGAGGCGCGGATTTAGAAATGTGGCATTTTGTGCTCCACAATTTCCCCGAGTTTTTCTTGTGTTCGGACTGAGAAGAGAGCATCTTGGAGGAGCCAAGGTGAAAGGACGCTGCCTGTGAGGCCATCCCTGCGGCCAAGCGATCCTCTGCCGCGCTCTTGTGGCCATTGCAGGAAAACACAGTGTGGTTTTGTCCTTGGTGCTGAAATTTCAGGTCCCCTAAAATGTCTCCGGAAAAAACCCGACAAAGAAATCCTGGAAAATCCCGAAGGCTGTCCAGGGCGGCCATGATTCCATGGCTGAATGGAGTGAAGTGACGGGTGTAGATGTGTGACCAGTTTGTGGCCCAGGCCTGCAGAGGGAGGCCTTCGAGAGCGCTGCCCTGGGCTGGTGATCCGGTGCGTTGAGGATGTGAGCTGGTCCCCTGTAGGCGGGCATTGTGGAGGCAGTGAGTGATTCCCCAGGAGGCTGTGATTGTGGAGCCTCCAGTCTGTCCTGGGAGTGTTTGGGGTCTGGCGAGAACATGTTATTCCCGCGATGGTCATCGAGAGGCGACCATGGTTGAGGTCCTCAGTGACCTGGAGGCCGCTGTGACTGAGGCAGCCATTTCCTTGGGGATGGCCATGACTGAAGAAGCAGGCAGCTATTGATGTGGAGGCCGCCATTGTTTCCACAGTTAGTCATTTAGTAGCGGTGAGGCAGGGCTGTCCATGCTGAGTCTGTCCATACCGTAGACCGCCACTTTGGGTGCAGTCAGTCCCGGGGAGGCTGTCATTGCTTTGGGTGGGGCTAGACGCAGTCAGTTTTTGTCATGGGAACGTGTTAGTGCCCCAAGAAACAGATTCTGCTGAATGGCTTGTTGCAGAAACCATGTTTTTATTTTGGTAGGAAGTTATTTATTTTTTATTATTTTAGAAAGGAAGAGAGAGAGAGAGAGAGAGAGAGAGAGAGGGCAGGAGGGTGGGAGGGCCTGAGGGAGGGAGGGAGGGAGAGAGAGAGAGAGAGAACTATCCGTGCTGAGAGAGAATCCTTGATGAGAACGAATTCCCTGAAGTCACTGTTTTTGCTGTGGGTTGTGCACCCCTTGCAGCCCTTTGAAGGGGCATCCTGGAGACAGGTGCACTGAGGTTCCCTCTGAGGTGACTTTCTGAGCGTGTCCAAGCTGCTGATTTTGTGGCCTTTTGAAAGAGAGCAGAGAGTGTTGGTTGTAGCAGGTGTATCTGTGAAGCTGATGCAGCGAGCAGCACGGGCTAGTGGTCATATTCCCTGTGAAAGATGTTAATTTGAAACCATTTCCATCCACCGTAATCGGAAATAAACATGTACTTCTGCCCTGTTTTGAGCACGTGGCAGGCATAGGCATTCCTGTTGAAGGGGCCATGCGATGAAGTAGGATTATTGTGCTATGTTCTGTATCGTCAATGTGAATGTGATCAGCATCCAGCAGTGCGTCCTCGCTTCTGAATGTTGTGAATCCCTTGAAGTTCAAATGCCAAAATCACTGTGTGTGAAATCAGCTGAGGAAAGTGAAGCTATCTTTGTTGAAAGTGAAAGGTTTCTATGCTATATTTTTTCTTCCACTCCTTGTGCGAATATGAGGCTACAGAAAGAAGATTTCTTCTGAAAGCACAGGTATTCCTAATGAAAAGCTGTTCCTTGGAATGGAAGGATGGAGGGAAGAGAGCATCCTAGTATTGTAAAGTTCCTCCCAGGAAGCTGTTTGGGAGCCCATGTGTGTCTGTCCCTGTTGGTGAGAGGATTGCAATTGGAAATGCTTGTCCCTGCTTGTCCAGCAGGTGGAGCCAAGACCTAGCTGAGGAGGAATGTTTGTGCGCGCGCGCACGCGCATGTGTGTGTGTGCGTGTGCGTGTACGTGTGCGTGTGCGTGTGTGTGTGTGTTGGACAGATTTGCGTGTCATCCGTGCACAATGTGAGGCTACTGAGTGGGCACCGAGGCAGAGGTGCCCCTTTGTAGCGGGTGTATGAAAGGGGGGATCCTGTGGCTACGTCCTTTTTGTACTGGAAGCTGTGTTTTTTCCCCGCCGGAATGGCAGAATGAATTTCCGGCCAGAAAGCGTAGCCAGTGTGGAGATGTGTTGAAGAAGAAGTGCAGACTGCCACGTAGGGAGGGTGAAAGGGGTCCCACTGGGTTCCTTTCCCTGTGTCCCGTCAAGGGTGCAGATCTTGGTGCCTGATATTCCCTCTGTTGGGTCCATATTCCCCTTGGAGTTGATTCCCCTAGTCCAGTGATGGCGAACCTTTTGAGCTCGGCGTGTCGGCATTTTGAAAAAGCTTAACTTAACTCTGGTGCCGTGTCACACATAGAAATTTTTTGATCTTTGCAACCAGAGTAAAACAAAGATTTATACTTTTGATATTTATTTTATATATTCAAATGCCATTTAACAAAGAAACATCAACCAAAAAAGTGAGTTCGCGTGTCACCTCTGACACGTGTGTCTTAGGTTCGCCATCACTGTGCCTAGTACTTCCTGGCTCCAAGGTTGACCTTCCTATGGGCCTCCTGAGTTTGTCCCCCCTGCTTCCCTCTGGGCTTTCTTCCTTTCCACCTGAATCCAGGGCTTCCTTGTCTTTATTTTGTAAATCTTGACCTTTGTGGGCTATTTGCATATCTTTTTTGTTATGCAAATGTGAGTGTTGGTGCTCCCTTGTGTTATGGAGATGTGAGTGCCCCTGGCTTGGTTGTGTTGTGGCCATGTCCCTTCTCCCAGTGTGTGCCCTGTCTTTTTTCAATGGACCCGAATTCTCCCAAATGCCTAATCCTGTCTGCATCCCCCCTGAAATTGCTGCTTGACTGTGACCGCGTGCCAGGTCAGGTGGTGCTAAGGAAAAGGTGTCTTGCCATTTGTCATGTTCCCTGAGGCACACGGTCCCCCTGTCCATAGTGTTGTGCATTTTTTTTTGCTCCCCCCAGGCTTCAGTGTTGGTACCGAGGCCAGCAGTCCCCAATGTTGTGAGGAGCCGGTTTTGTGGGGGGTTGGTTTGCAGATGGGCCATGCAATCGAGTGATGGGTGGTGGTGGAAGAGGCTCGGTGTGTGAGTTGTTGAGAAAATGGTGGGATTCCCAGGTGAAGCATGTGAAGGTGTTTTCCTGGAAGTGCTGTGCTGGTGCATGTTTCACCCAAGAGCCTGGGCTTCTCTCTGGGACGTCTTTCCCCATCGTCCTGCCTGTAGCGCCCCCCGCAAAATGATCCCAGGTTTTCTCCCCACCAGAGTCACCTCCCCAATAATGCGCCCGCATCCACTCGGCTTACCCCCACTTCTCCAATGCAGTGCCCTCCCCATTACAGATGCCAGTTTCCCCCTGTGGACTGTTTTGGGTTTCCTTTGAGCCTGGCACACTTTAAAAATAAATGAAGTGCCGAAACCAGTTTGGCTCAGTGGATAGAGCGTTGGCCTGCGGACTGAAGGGTCCCAGGTTCGATTCCGGTCAAGGGCATGTGCCTGGGTTGCGGGCACATCCCCAGTGGGGAGTGTGTGGGGGGCAGCTGATCGATGTTTCTCTCTCATCGATGTTTCTGACTCTCTATCTGTCTCCCTTCCTCTCTGTAAAAAAATCAATAAAATATATTTAAAAAAAAAATAAATGAAGTCATTGTCTTGACGCTGGCTGAGTCCAGTTCTTTGTGCCCCCATCCCTCTTCTTCCTGTTATGTGCCTTCAGTCTGTGAAGTTCAGGTCAATTCCTAGTGGATGCAGGGTAAGTTTGCCACATGTGGTAGAGCGGCCTCTGCAAAAAGCATGATGAAGACCATGGACTTGTGAGCCCAATGCACACGTGTGTTTTCTCCCTGCCCCCAGTCCCCCCTTGTGTGTGTCTCATTAGTCCTTGTATGTTGGTGCACCTTGTCGCGTCACCCTGTGCGTGGACAAGCATTCCTCCCCCCCCCCCCCCCCCAGCTTGCTTTACTCTACCACTGCCGTGTGCTCCACTCAATGAGAGAAGTGATGTGTTGGTGTCCCTCTCGCCCAAGGGTGTTTCTTCAATGTTTTCCCTCAGCCCAGTGCTGCCCTGTGAGCTCCACGTCCACCACCGTCAGGTCCCCAGTGCTCTTTGAGGGAGGGATGTGGGGGTGTATGCCACACCCCGGAGCCTGGGCTTATGTCCCTTGGAGGTCTCTCCCCATCACCCTGCCTGCATCTCATCCACATCTGCTGTGTCTTCTGGTCTGTTGTGTGTGCAGCCACTGTGCCTTTTCCCCTGTGCCCACCCTCACACAGCATCTTGTCCCCAATGTTCAATGGAGTCACTCAGGCACAGTCAAAAGGGTTGTGGGGACAGGGACAAGGACAGGGACAGGGACAGGGACAGGGACAAGGACAGGGACAAGGACAGGGACAGGGACAGGCAAGCGAGTGTGGTGCAACCTGGGGCGAGGGGTTCATGGGAGGTGCATGGAGGGCAAGGGATTGGTGCGAGGGCAGGCTGGGAGTGGCAGGGCACAGTCTCAGGGTGCTTGGAGTCCAGGGTGGCTATTTCAGCTTCTCAGGAATGGAGACTGCAGCTGAGCTCACTGCTTCTTAGGCTTGCTCTTTGAGGGTGATGTTTCCAAGTGCCCTCGCATGTCCATGGCTGTGGGTGACAGTGGCAACTTGTGCTTGAGGGTGTCCTAGCCGAGGAAGCCACCTCTCTACAGCATGCTTTGCAGGCATTGGGCTCCAGCAGCAGCACAATGCTTCCTTGAAACTTTTTCCTGTGTGCTGCAAAGGCGGGCCTTGGTCACTAGGTGCGCCCTGTGTGTGTCTATGCCAGGGGTGGGCAAACTGGAAGCCCTTTAGGTTTCAGCAGCAACTCAGGTGGGTCTGCACTTGACTTGTGGATCTCTGCTGCTGGTTCCAGGATGCATTCCATTGCTGGGTCCCTCCACCTCACAGTGGCTGTTCCCCCAAGGGAGCTGCTGGGATTGGGGAGGAACATGTGTTGGGACTGTTAGCCCTGTTTCCCCTTGCATCGCCTGGGAGTGATAGGGACGCAGGTGCGGAGCCTGTATGGAAATGGGTGAGTGAGGTGGAATTCAGCAGGAGGAATCTTGCACAGCACGCACAGGGAACATGTGGGGCTTCTTACTTACTTGCTTGCTTACTCACTCACTTACTTGTTTCTCAGGCTTACCTCCTCCAGTTGTGGCGCTAGCTAAGGTTTCTCCGGTCCGCCACAGGGGTCTTTGAGGTCCCAATCCACATGGGCTGTCCACTTACCGGTGTATGTGCAGTTGTTGTGGTTTCTTTTGCCGTGCAGAGGAAGTGCTTTCTGTGTTTCACAGAATCCTCGCATTGCTTGGTGCAGGCTGAGATGCTTTTCAATTCAACACTTGTCCTTAAGCGGGGGTGGTGAGAGAACTACCGGAGGGCTCGTATGCATGAATATGGTCATGGCCAATGCACAGAAGACGCTGGGTGGGAGTGGAGGCCAGGGGATTGTCAGGGGCGGGAAAAAAGGAGGCATGTGTAATATTCTTTGGGATGCTTTAGCAATAAAGCAATGTCAAAAACTAGAAAATCAAAACAATAAGAGAACAAAGAAGAGAGAGTTGTCCTTATGAAGTTCTCAGTGCTGGGAGTTGTCGTCTGCAGCAGCCTTATGGGTGCCCTTTTGAAAAGTGCTTTCGGCGGTGCTTCATGAGGCCTTGCGGGGTTCCAGTCCCTTTCATGCACTGTGTGTGGCATTTACCCATGAGTTCTTCTGTCAATTCATGGGTTATGCCCTCCCACATCTCCAAAACAGGTTCTTGTGCCCAGAGGAACACCAGGGAGTTCTGCGGCCGGGAGAATGGGGTCATGTACCTTCCTGGACCAGGTCCTTAAGCTGTCGTTTGTGTCACCCAGGGTCTCTGCTCAGACCCCCACACATTGGTTTCCCCAATCAGCCGCAGCTGTCCGTCCTTCCCCTTCAGTTCTCCATTGCTCTTCCTGCTGTTATGCCCTTAGGTTGCTGGAGCCCCCCCCCCCCCCCCCCCGCCCCTGCCAAAGAGTGCAGGTCGAGTTACACCAGATTCTCTGCAAAGGCAATGGAGGGTTTCCCCCGCTTTGTACGCAAGGAAAAACTGACCCATGTTTTCCGGATGCGGCGGGCAGCTGGCGGGGCTTACATGGCCCGTTGGTGCATCCCAGCATCGATTCACAGTGTGCACGGTGCTTCCTTTGCCTTCCTTGGAATTTCCCCGCGACTATGGCAAGTCCTGTGGACGTGCGATGATTGCAGTCGCCTGGGCCATGACTTTCTGTGGTCTGCTCTTTGGGCGGCTGAGCAGGGGGTGCTCAGAGGGAAATGCAGCCATGGTGTGGAGAGGGGGTGAGGAGGGCGCACCTTGGTTTTATGAGGTTCCCTCCGAAGGAAGCTGCGTCACTGCTTCTCATTGTGGTTTATTGGGTGTTACCTGAGGGGTGTGGGCCAGAGCTAAGCTTTTCCCGCCAGGATGGGGGCTGCCTCCTGGTGAGAGCTCAAGCCTGCAGGTGAGCTTCATCTCAATCACAAAGACCCACCGCCCCAGCGCGCCTTTTCTGGCTCTGGAGGCACCGGAAGCAGGGAAGCCCCGACCAACAGTTTAGGGCTCTGCCATGTCTGCTGCCCAGAGACAGCGGGTCCCGTCAGGGAGGAGGTTGGTGTCTGAGGCGGGGGATCCAGTCCCCGCCCTGAGGAGAGGGAGCTGTTCCGGCTGCAGCGCACAATGGCTCGCTTCAGGGGAAGGAAGGTGCGAGCCTTGTCTAGTCAGCCGCTTGGCGCCTCCTTTGCTTTTGGCTTCAGCAGCTCAGAGAAAGGGCCCCCGGGCCTGTGTTGGAGGCTGAGGGCAGCGCGGCGGGCCTCCCTGGAGCGGCTGCGGACGTGAGGCTGCAGGTGAGCGGGGCAGAGCGCGGGAGGGAGGAGGGGCGGTCAGTGCGTGCGCTGAGGTGGTGGGTAGACCCGTTGCCCCGTGGTTCGGTCACAGCGCGGCCAGGCGTGGGTCTGCTTCCCTTTTAGGTGCGAGTTGCATGGCAGTGGGTGTGCAGCGTTCCCACAGCTCATTCCCCAGCGTTCCCCGTCCTCCCGTCCCGACCGAATAGGTTTGCAGAGGTGCTGTGCTCCCTCCCCTGTGTGGGGTCCTCTTTTGGCCTGTCGGTTATTCCCCTTTCCTGGCGTGTGTTCATGAATCCCATTGGTGGCATTGTGTGCCTGTGTCTGGCTGTGCTGTAAGAGGACAGCAATGTGTCTGCTTTGCTCCCCCTCTGGGGCATTTAGGCTTGTCTGCGTGCGTCCTGTTCTCCCTGAAGTCCTGGAAGGTTGACGGCGGAGAAGAGTGTGTTCAGTTTTCTCGTCCCTGTTGTATTGCAGCCACAGTCACCTGGTGTGCAGGTGCACAGCTTCCATGTGCTATTCCACAGGGAGTCATGACGGGTGGGTCGGTGTTGCTATTCCAGTGTGAATTCCCACTCACTGCTTGCCTCCCCTGAGGACCTGCAGGTCTCCACCGTTGCCCCCAGCCCTTCTGCATGGGGGGCATCCGCTGCATTACTCTGGCTTCACATTCTCAGGCTCCCATTAGGGGCCATGCAGTGTTTTCTGTGTTTTGCTCTGTCTTTTCCCACTTTTCATGTTCTTTTCCGGTTGTCTGGTGCTGCTTCCATGGTGACATGCGTTCCTTGCCACCTGCCCTGTTTGCATGTTCCTCCTTGATCCAGGTTCTGTTTTGAGGGTGCTACAGAAGTCCTGGGCACCCGTCACGTTGACATTCTCTGTGTTAGTTCTGGTCTTCAAGAGTGGTGGGAGCAGGTCCCTGCATTGCAAGTCTGGGAAGGGTGCTTTCCAGAATCAGGGATGCTGATGCCTGTTGCCACAGTGTCCGCCCTTTGTCAGTGATGGCATGCACACGTCATCCCAGCAAGGGCAGCCACTGCCATTGCTGTGTGCTCCCCTTTGGCCATTTATTCCTGTTCATTTTGGTGAGTCTTCGCTTGTGTGCGGTTGCTGCCTGTGCGGTCTCCTCCTTGGCTCCGCGTGCGTGTGCTATTCGGTTGACGTCATGCTTTAGGCCTTCATCTAGAAACTCACAGCGTCGGCTGCGCACCGGTTGAGGGTTGTTGTGAATGTCTCCGCACTGCTGCGCCTCAACATTTCTGAGTGTTGCTTCTGTTCCTCTGCTGCCGTCTGGTGGCTGACAGTGGGATGGCGCACTATTTCAGCAGCGCTGGGTGGCTGGTGGTGTTCCCTTACCCTTTCTTAGTGCACTGATGTGTCGAGAACAGTTTTGAAGGCTGCCTATGACATGCTTTCCTTCCTTCCTTCCTTCCTTCCTTCCTTCCTTCCTTCCTTCTTTCCTTCCTTCCTTCCTTCCTTCCTTCCTTCCTTCCTTCCTTCCTTCCGCATGTCCACCTGCAGGTAGCTCAGGTGATATGAGTGTGTGGTCCGTCACTGTTCTGTGCGGTGCCAGGTGTGTTTTGGATATCTGCTGACTGAGCACAGGAAGTCCTTCTCTGACTCGTGATCTTCTCCACAGCCCCTGCAGATTCCTTTCGCAGTTTCACCTGGACCTCACAGCCCTACGTGTTGTGGGACCTACAATGCCTTGCATGCAGTCTAGGGCGTATTTTCTCGGAGGTGCCCCCTCAGAGCCGTTCGGGGACTGTGCTTGCAGGAGGCGTGCGCTGTGATGTCATGGGCCGCCTGTGTTTGTGAAAGTGGTACAGGTTTTCTGCCACCTATGCATTAGGCGACGGATTTTGGTGCCCTGGCAAAGGAACGCTGCTTCCAGTGCTGTCTCTGGCTTGTCTTCCTGTTGTGCTTCCCGCTTGCTTGGCTACATTCTTGCTCTGCTCCATGTGTCTGCTTTCATCCAGGGCACCTACCCTCCTCCTAGCCTCACCTGTGGCCATGAGTCTCCATGAAAGGAGGCGAATGAGTGCTGGGCGTCTGTGCCGCTGACATTGCCGCTGCATTGCTGCTGTCTGCTGGCCGTCGGGAGAATCTCCTGGTCGCAGTGTTTTCTGACAGGCGGTTTCCTCAAGCAAGGACGCCACTGCCTCTTTTTCCGCAGTTTCTGCCACGTGTGTGTGCGTGGTGGCATCTGGGTGTTGTTTCACAGTATCGGTCGCTGACAGTCATGTTCTGTTGAGTCCTTTCTGCCATCTCTGCGTGTGCAGCCGTTTCCCATTGTCTGGTTCGTGGTCTCCGCATTGGTTACTTGCCTGGGCAATGGAGCCTTGTCAGCCCTGGCCTGCAGGGACTCTGGTTGGCATGTTTTCCTGTGCTGCATCGTGCTTTGGTAGGAGATCCTTCACATGTCAGCTTGGGTTAGTCCTTCACGATTTCCCCTGCAGATCTCCATGGTGCTTCCCCGCCCGGGTTTCCAAGCAGTTTCCAGTCAGCCTGCTTTCCAAGCTGGCGGCTTCAGATGGGCGGTGTCTGCTGTTCGAAGCCTGAGGATTCATCCGCAATCCCTCCTCCGTGCGCTGTGAAGTGCGCGCCACTTTATCAGTGATCCTTTGCTGCCCGCTTGTGGCCATTTCTGGAACAGCAGCACCTTTCAGGAAAGGCTTCCGAGAGCGCTGCTTCTTGCTTCATTTCAGGCCTTCCCTGGCATGTCTTCTGCCTTCTTCTCCCGTAGTCAGCTTCTGCTTTTCCTGCCATCACGTCCCAGCTGGCATTTTCTCTGCGGGCACCTTACACAGTGTGGGCAGCTCCTGTGGAGAGCTCGCTCTCATTTGAATGCGTGTGTATTTCCGTGCTGCGCCGCCCCCCCCCCCCCCCCCCCCCCGTGTTTCCCTGAGGTTCGGGCTTTGCTTCATTGCCTCCTAGTGAGGCTTGCTGGGCGCAGCCTGTGCCCAGTGTGCTGGCAGAATGACTGCGTGCACCGTGGAGCCTTCCTTGCAGCTGTTGACTGTTGCTTTCAGTGTCTTATTTGAGGTGCACTGATGCTTCTGTGCTGCTTGCTGTTGGCAAAGATTGCTTCCTGCTCACTGCTTTGTTCCTCGCCATGTGTTGAGGCAATTGCTCACTGTCTGTTCCCCGCTCCGGCACTGTTGGCAGATGTTCCCTGGTGACGCTTCTGTGCTTGCAAGTCCACATCTGTTGCATGCATTTTCATGGCGCTTCTTCACGATTGCTATCTGTCGTTTTCCGTGTCTTCTGTGCTCGATTTTCCTGTGTCCTGATGGCACTTGCTGTATGAGAGAGGGTGGGTTGGGTGGAGAATGCAGGTTTGTAGGTTTGTGGGTTTGGGGGGAGGTTTGGAGGTTTGGAGGGAGGGAGGGAGCAAAGATAGAGGGACAGGCAGAGAGGCAGAGAGAGGCACAGGTGGTGAATATGTGTTTGTCGTCCTCTTGCCAGTCTCTTGCAGTGTGTGCCAAGTAGCACTACAAGCAGGCCCCCTCACTGTGAGTCGGCTTCTTGGTGTCGGTCTCAGGCACTGAGATGTGCTGCTGAGAGTGCTGCTTCTTCTGAGCCTTGCTTTGGCTGCCTGTAGACCTTGCCAGTCTCTTTTTTCATGAGTCTTTGCAGTATGATTTCAGAACATGTGCGTTTTGTTAGCACGGTGTGCCTGGTGTGCTGTTCATGTGCGAGGATTGCTGTCTCTGTGTGTGTACGCCACTGGACTGTGAGCCGGTGTGGTGGCCATTCC
This sequence comes from Myotis nattereri, assembly GCF_964212035.1. NCBI lineage: Eukaryota > Metazoa > Chordata > Mammalia > Chiroptera > Vespertilionidae > Myotis > Myotis nattereri. Next base: position 61,885,691 of record NC_138088.1, read on the forward strand.
TCTCGCTGTCTTCTCTGCTGTGCAGTTCCCATCCTGTCTTTCCTCCCTGTGTGTGGTTGCCTTGGGCTGGCTTGTAGCTCCATGCTGTTTGTCGACTTTTTCATGGTGACTATGAGGTGCATAACAGAAAATCCCTTCATGGCACAGTTTCGTCATTTACTTTCTTTCCAATTCTCCAGAGGTCTGTGTGGCGGCAGCTCTGTGACATTGCTTCCTGGGAAACGGCGACATTTCCCACCCACCGCAGCGAATGACTCCTGACCTTCTGCCGGGAAAGGTAAGTGCTGGCACTGCTGTGCAGTCTCTGTGCTCTGGCCTGCGCGGTGCTGTGCAGTGCTGTGGCGTTCTCCGCTTGGGCTGCTGCCCTCCTGCTTGTTGTGTTGGCTGCTGTGGTAGGAGCTCTTTGATGGTTGGTGTGCTGCTGGTTCCTGCATGTGCTCCTGTCCTTCTAAACATGCTGTGTGCTTTCCAGCACTGGTAGCACCGTGTTGTGCGTCATAGCCGCCACTCTCTGGTGGCTGCCGTGTGTCCGTCTGCCATGACCCTGAGTGTGTCATGCCTTCATGTTTCCGGTACGGTGTGTGCGGCCATACTGATGATGTGACAGGGTCCATTACAGTGGTGGCACGGGTAACACTTACGGTGAGGCTCTTCTCAGGCTGTGGCAGTGCTTAGGAGGGCACCGTGTGCATGTTCCCTGCCCTGTGCTCACAGAATGGCAGCCACCACCTTGCTGGCGTTGCTATGAGCATGTGCAGCAGAGCACAAGACGGGTCTTCCTCACACACCTGCTCATGCTCTTGGATTGGTGTGTGTTTCCATTGCCACGCAGTTACCTTGTTTTCCATGGCCTGTCCTGCTACCTGTGTCTGCTGCACCTTCAGCAGCCCACAAGTTTCCGTTATGTTTACCCTGTGGTGGTTTCCCCTCTGTTCCCACTGCGCTCAGATGTCCTTTCAGCTCAATTGCTGGCCCTGTGCATGGCATTTGTGTGCCTTGGGATGCATTTCCTCACAGGAAATATGTGCCTGCCGCTGCTTGCCCTTTCTGCATGGCAGCAGTATGGCACATGCAAGGAGATCGCTGCAGCGTGCAAAAAAGGAATATGTGGGTCTCGTTAAAAACACAGAGTTGCGGCGCAATGCCAGAAGACCAGAGGCATGGAACCACAGCAAGCAGTGGAAACATGGCCTGAGTTTTGCAAGAGCAATGGTGTCTCTTTGCAGCAGTGCTGTGGTCCATGGATGCTGCAGTGCTTGTGTTTATGATGCTGTCCCCCTGCATTTCCCAGGAATACCGACTGTGCCTTCAGAGTGATTGCCTCCTTCCCCTTGTGATGCAGTGCTTACACTTTTGGCTTTGATGTCACCTGCTAATGAATTCTGAGATTGGCAGTCTTGCAGCTTGCTATGTGCATGGACGGGTTCTGTTAGGAATATGCCCATTACTAACGCACATTTGTCCTGCTGTTTTCCTACTGGTCCTCACAAAGGATGTCAGCAACGGAAACCGTGCTTGCACCTATTTCACTGGTCGGCTACTGTCGCATGGGGACCAGCCACTCCTTGGAATACGTATAGCTTGCCCTTTTGCCGGCACTGGTAATGCCTCAGGTTTGCTGATGGTGCCCGCTCATCCTTTGAAAGCTAGCCCTGTGCCATCCAAAGGGCCACATTTACCGTTAGCATTTCCCAATAGCATGATGACTGTGCACAGTGCACGACTTACCATGTGCCGTGCCATTCCTGACGGAGTGGCGCCATGGAACCGTTCCATGGGCAATTTCCCCGCTCTGGCACTGTCAGCTGAATGAATGGAACCTTCTACATTGGGTGCATCAAAGATCTCTTGCCACACTTGTCCAGTGTGCTGCCTGCGGTGCCCAAACAACTGTGCGTTCCCACATACGTTCCCAATATCATCTACAGACCACTGCCCACGTACACGGATTTACTGAGCATGCCAGAGGGAATTGCCTGCCATAGATTGTCCTCATGCTGCTGCCTGCCCTGTCTCTGCCCTGGAGGCGTGAGAGATCGGACCACATGAGCAACGTGTGCATGGGAGTGCCATGTGAGCTTACTGCTTGTGAGGTGGTGATGACAGGGTATGGCAGCAATGAAGGCGTGATGTCTGTCCCAGAAATGTGTGCTGAGGGCGCAGCAAAGCCCTGATATGAACGCAACAGCATCATGGCGTGAGAGTAGCAGCGAGGCAGGCAATGACTGCCAGGGTCCATAGCATCTTCTGACTTTGCCCTCTGCCCTGTGTTTGTGCTGAAAGTGCTCCCACAGTGCTTCACTGCCTTCCCCGTTGATGAAGTGATGAGGGCTTTAGTTTTGACATCACATGGTCCTGTTTTATGATGGGTTCCGGTATGGCTGTGCTTGCCGTGCCTAGAGTTTGACTTTGTTGTTTGCTACTCATAATTAGAAATGCTAGCCTTACGTGAAGCTGTTGTTGATTCCCTTCACATTCGATGCTAGTGTCACATGGGGCCCAGTTATGCCCTGCAATCACACCTGTCACTTCCCATGCAGATTCTGTTCATGCTTCTGCTTGCATGATGGTAGCTGCTGATCCCTTCAGCACAGGCCTGGATGATACCTTCGCAAAGACCGCATTGCCTGTTGAGATTTCTCAATAGCCGGATGACTGTGCCCAGTTTTGATTTCATGTCACGGTGTGTTGTTCTTGAGGGAATGGCGCTACTAGAAAATTTGACAGGAAGCACTGTCCTCCTCAGCATTCCCTGTTGAGTCGATGCTACCATTGATCAAGTACTTGCGGGGATCTCCATGGACTGTGTCTGCAGCATGCTCATTTATTCCTTGGTTGTGTGCCGTCTTTGCACAGAATACTTGGACGTTCAGATGCATTGCTACTATGACCAATGGCAGCGGCACTTCCAAAGGCAGCTTACCTGGCAGATCCATTACAAGTCATTTCACAGCACATTGCTATAGCATCCATTCCAACATGGGAACTGCCAGCAGCTATGCCATCTCCCGCTCTTACTAGCCATTCCAGGCCAGCAGAATCCATGCATGTCCGATTTGCTGCCAGATGCAAGTTGTAGTGCCTTCAGCTCGTCTGTGCTATGCTCCTTCCCTTGCCATGTGGTGCGATGCTGGCACGCTGTCTAAGATCCCCTCCAAGAGCTATCACCGTGACACCAAGTCTGGCATTCAGTGTCATTGTTTCCCTAGGAAGGTATGCGTGGTGTTTATGGCATGGCTGCATGCCATGGCAAGTTCCTTCACGCTGACGGTTGGTCCATTCCAAGTCTTCAAGCAATGCCACTGTTTCTGTGGAGTCCTCAAACTGGGGGTTTTCCACATGAGATTGTTGCTTCCTGTTGGGAATGACAGGTGTTCATGCCCAGAGGCATGTTTCCTGTGATTCCTTTAGGTGCTGTGGACAACCATTGGCAGCCCCACCTCTACTGTTGTGAGCTTCAGCTTGTCACTGACATGACGGCTCGTAGGATTTCCAGTTGGTAGGCCCTTGACAGCAACCTGGCCATCTGTGCATTCAGTGAGGGATGGGCTGCCTCCTACCTCCTGTGACTGTGTGCCTGGAAGGCTGTCCATGCCCCCCTCCCCCCTTCGGCATGGCCTAGATGTCAAGGAGGCACTTTTGTGAGTCTCAGCATCCCTGGAATGATTATTTCAGGGTGCTTCCGCCGCTCTGACTGTGGGTTCTTCCCTCGTGCTGTGGGGGAAAGAAGACCTCAGGAAAGGCGCCCTGTTTGGAATTTGGGTCCCTTAGTCGGTATTTCTGCCTGGCAAGGGCAGGTTGCTGCTTGAAACCTCGCCCTCCGGACACAGCTGGGTGACAGCAGAGCCCTTTCCAGGCCTACCCCTGCAGGACTGCCTTCCTTCCGTGGCTTCCAGCTTCGTGCGTCATGTGACCCCCAGGGATTTCAGGTGGATTGCTGGGTGAGGTGTGTCGCGATGACTGACAGATTCACGCATGTGCTTGTGGACTGCGTCAGGTGTGTGTGTCTTTTCTAGGGCAGGCAGTGATGTCCTGATCCATTGGCATGTCATGCTAGCTGTCTCCGTTTCAGCTCCATCCATCGCGTTGCCGGCGTCTCTCGTGCTTCTGAGATTTTGGGTCGCCCTCTGTTACCTCTGCACTCAGCCATCTTTGCTGATGTGTGTCATCAATGTGTAGCAATGGCTTGGCTTCACTGTTGGTTCAGGGTTTGCTCCCCCCCCCCGCCCCCCCCCCCGTGCTCATTCCCGTGCCGACTCCTCTCGTTTCTTTCCCTGTGTGTGCTCAGCCATACCGAATGTTGCCCTTGCACTGGCAATGCGCCATGGCCTGTGGGCTGCGGGTTGGGTCCGGAGTCAGCATCCCTGGTTGTCAGTGTTGTTGGTCTGTGATGCTGCAATTGCTTTGTGAGAGTGAGTGCATGGCTTCTGCTGGTCGTGTGGTGCTCGTGCTCGAGGACAGCCCAAGCTTCCTTTGCTGTTCCTCACTGTGAGCTTTGTGCAGTGCCCCCATTCTTCTCATGTCTGCCTGGTTGAGTGCGGGCCATGACTTCTGGGTTGATGTGGTGGTGCCTGCATGACGGGTTCTTTGCCTGTCAATGGAAGCCCTCCAGGCTGCCATGCACAGCTCATGGCAGCAGCTGAGCCATGCCAGAGGGTTCCATTCAGCCTCTGTGTTTCCCGTATCAGGCTCCCACTTCGATGGGCACCACCCAAGGGTTTCTTCTGCCACCATATCAGACAGTTTGCTGCCATGTTCCTTGCTCGGAGGCAGCTGTGACCATTTCCATGCAAAGATCTTTATGCGGTGCCAGAGACTCCCTGGACACAGCCCACCGTGATCTACTAGGAGAGCAGTGAGCTGTGTCATTGTGCATTTCGCTGGAGAGTGCCGAGTCCGGGGTTGGTCGCTGCAGTTTCAGCGTGGCACTGATTAGTGATGGCTGCTGACATGGGTGATCCTTGGACTGTTTTCTGGAGTATTTCTGGACAGCGCCTGCTGTGCCAAGCCACCGTGTCTTACAGCACGGGCTCCCCCGCCTTCCTGGCTTTGTGCCAGCATGACGTCATCCACCGCATCATCTTCACTTTCCTTGATGGTTGTGTGCAGTTGCCTGCCCATCAGGCACATGCTGCACATGCAGTGTGGACTGCATGGTTGTTGTCCTGCTGATGCATGTGTGGCATGTGTGTCTGCTCTGTGCCCCGCCAGCTCCCTTCCCCTGAGTCTTGTAGACAGGGACACAGTTTCTGGGTTCCTTTCCTGTGTGAAGCCGCAGGGCTAGCTGTGCTCGGAATGTAGGGGGTGGGCGTTACAGGGTCTCTGCTGGTGTCCACTAACTTGGAGAGTGAGTCGGTGCTACCTTCTGCTTGCCTGGCATTGCTTCCTTTGTTGTCACATTCTGGATTCGTCTGCGCCTTGCAAGGTTGCTGTGCTGGCGGGGCCCATTGACGGTGTGTGGTGTTGTTGCTTTGCTATGCTTTGTTTTACCTGCGTGCCTGTGTGCTCCGCCATTCCTGAATCCAGGACCGGGGGCCCTGCTCACACTTGTTGCTTGCTTTGTGATGCTTGTCATCACTGTTTGTAGGCTTCCTGCTAATGCTTTCAATCCCTCCTCAGGTTAGATGATTGTTTCAAAGGCAAAGCATGATGGGGGGGGCGAGGAAGAGGGGGAGAGAGGAAGGCACGGAGGGAGGGAGGGAGGCAGGGAGGGACCTGCTAACGAATTAACAGTGATTGGTTACCAGTGGCCAGGTTACTGGTTGCCAGGTACTAGGTAACTGCTAACCAGTTATGGGTTACTACTTACAGGTTACTAGTTACTACTTGCCAGTTACTGGTTAATAATTATCAGTTTGCTAGATACTGGTTACTGGTGACCAGGTTACTAGTTACCACTTACCAATTACCATTTACCAGGTACCAGCTACTAGTTACCAGGTTACTGATCACCAGTCACCGGTTACTAGTTACCAGGTTACTGATTACCAGTTACAGGTTACTAGTTACCAGGATACTGGTTACTAAGTGACTGGTTACCAGTTACAAGTTACTGGTTACCGGTTACCATTTACCATTTACTGGTTACCAGGTCACCAGTTATCAGGTTGCTGGTTAGCAGTAACCCAGTTATCGGTTACCATTACAGGTTACTAGTTACCAGGATACTGGTAACTATGTAACTGTTTACCACTTAACGGTTACTGGTCACCAATTAGCAGTTATAGGTTACCGGTCACTGGTCACCGGTTACCACTTATAGGTTACCGGTTACCAGTTACTGGTTACCAGGTTACTGGTTACCGGGTAACCGGTTACCAGTTACCAGTTACTGGTCACTAGGTTAATGGTCACCAGGTTACCAGTTACTGGTTACCAGGTTGTCGGTTACCAGTTACTGGTTACCAGATATAGGTTATCTGTTACCAGATACTGGTTACCAGGATACTGGTTACCAGGTTACAGGTTACCAGGTAACCGGTTACCAGTTACCAGTTACCGGGCACTAGGTTAATGGTCACCAGATTACCAGTTACTGGTTACCAGGTTGCCAGTTACCATTTACTGGTTACCAGGTTACTGGTTACCAGGTAACCGGTTACCAGATACCGGTCACTAGGTTAATGGTCACCAGGTTACCAGTTACAGGTTACCAGGTTGCTGGTTACCAGTTACTGGTTACCAGCAACCGGGTTAGGGTTAGGGCGAGGGCTAGGGCTAGGGCTGGGGGTTAGGGGCGAGGGCGAGGGCGAGGGGTTAGGGCTAGGGCTAGAGCTAGGGCTATGGCTAGAGGCTACGGCAGGGGTGGGCAAACTTTTTGACTCGAGGGCCACAATGGGTTCTTAAACTGGACCGGAGGGCCGGAACTAAAGCATGGATGGAGTGTTTGTGTGAACTAATATAAATTCAAAGTAAACATCATTACATAAAAGGGTACGGTCTTTTTTTTCAATAGTTTTATTCATTTCAAACGGGCCGGATCCGGCCCGCGGGCCGTAGTTTGCCCACGCCTGGGCTAGGGCTAGGGCTAGGGCTAAGGGTTAGGGTCAGGGCCCGGGGGCCGGGGGTTGGGGTCAGGGTTTTAGGGTTAGGGTTAGGGTTAGGGTTAGGGTTAGGGGTTAGGGTTAAGGGTTAGGGTTAGGGTTAGGGTTAGGGTTAGGGTTAGGGTTACCTGGTTACTGGTTACCAGGTTAGGGTTAGGGTTAGGGTTAGGGTTAGGGTTACCTGGTTACCTAGTTACCGGTTACCAGGTTAGGGTTAGGGTTAGGGTTACCTGGTTACTGGTTACCAGGTTAGGGTTAGGGTTAGGGTTAGGGTTACCTGGTTACTGGTTACCAGGTTAGGGTTAGGGTTAGGGTTAGGGATAGGGTTACCTGGTTACTGGTTACCAGGTTAGGGTTAGGGTTAGGGTTACCTGGTTACTGTTTACCAGGTTAGGGTTAGGGTTAGGGTTAGGGTTACCTGGTTACTGGTTACCAGGTTAGGGTTAGGGTTAGGGTTAGGGTTAGGGTTACCTGGTTACTGGTTACCAGGTTAGGGTTAGGGTTAGGGTTACCTGGTTACTGGTTACCAGGTTAGGGTTAGGGTTAGGGTTAGGGTTACCTGGTTACTGGTTACCAGGTTAGGGTTAGGGTTAGGGTTAGGGATAGGGTTACCTGGTTACTGGTTACCAGGTTAGGGTTAGGGTTAGGGTTACCTGGTTACTGTTTACCAGGTTAGGGTTAGGGTTAGGGTTAGGGTTACCTGGTTACTGGTTACCAGGTTAGGGTTAGGGTTAGGGTTAGGGTTACCTGGTTACTGGTTACCAGGTTAGGGTTAGGGTTAGGGTTAGGGTTACCTGGTTACTGGTTACTGGTTACTGGTTACTGGTTACTGGGTTAGGGTGTGTTAGGGTTAGGGTTAGGGTTAGGGTAGGGGTTGGGGTAGGGGTTCGGGGTTAGGGGCTAGGGGTGGGGCTGGGGCTGGGGCTGGGGCTGGGGCTGGGGCTGGGGCTAGGGCTAGGGCTAGGGGTTAGTGATAGGGGTTAGGGCTGGGGCTGGGGCTGGGGCAGGGGCAGGGGCAAGGGCAAGGGCAAGGGCTAGGGCTAGGACTAGGGCTAGGGCTAGGGTTAGGGTTAGGGTTACCTGGTTACTGGTTACCAGGTTAGGGTTAGGGCTAGGGCTAGGGCTAGGGCTAGGGCTAGGGCTAGGCTAGGCTAGGGCTAGGGCTAGGGCTAGGGCTAGGGCTAGGGGCTAGGGCTAGGGCTAGGGCTAGGGGCTAGGGCTAGGGCTAGGGCTAGGGCTAGGGCTAGGGCTAGGGCTAGGGCTAGGGCTAGGGCTAGGGCTAGGGCTAGGGCTAGGGCTAGGGCTAGGGCTAGGGCTAGGGCTAGGGCTAGGGCTAGGGCTAGGCTAGGGCTAGGCTAGGGCTAGGCTAGGGCTAGGGCTAGGGCTAGGGCTAGGGCTAGGGCTAGGGCTAGGGCTAGGGCTAGGGCTAGGGCTAGGGCTAGGGCTAGGGCTAGGGCTAGGGCTAGGGCTAGGGCTAGGGCTAGGGCTAGGGCTAGGGCTAGGGCTAGGGCTAGGGCTAGGGCTAGGGCTAGGGCTAGGGCTAGGGCTAGGGCTAGGGCTAGGGCTAGGGCTAGGGCTAGGGCTAGGGCTAGGGCTAGGGCTAGGGCTAGGGCTAGGGCTAGGGCTAGGGCTAGGGCTAGGGCTAGGGCTAGGGCTAGGGCTAGGGCTAGGGCTAGGGCTAGGGCTAGGGCTAGGGCTAGGGCTAGGGCTAGGGCTAGGGCTAGGGCTAGGGCTAGGGCTAGGGCTAGGGCTAGGGCTAGGGCTAGGGCTAGGGCTAGGGCTAGGGCTAGGGCTAGGCTAGGTGGGCTAGGGCTAGGGTTAGGGTTAGGGTTAGGGTTAGGGTTAGGGTTAGGGTTAGGGTTAGGGTTAGGGTTAGGGTTAGGGTTAGGGTTAGGGTTAGGGTTAGGGTTAGGGTTAGGGTTAGGGTTAGGGTTAGGGTTAGGGTTAGGGTTAGGGTTAGGGTTAGGGTTAGGGTTAGGGTTAGGGTTAGGGTTAGGGTTAGGGTTAGGGTTAGGTTAGGGTTAGGGTTAGGGTTAGGGTTAGGGTTAGGGTTAGGGTTAGGGTTAGGGTTAGGGTTAGGGTTAGGGTTAGGGTTAGGGTTAGGGTTAGGGTTAGGGTTAGGGTTAGGGTTAGGGTTAGGGTTAGGGTTAGGGTTAGGGTTAGGGTTAGGGTTAGGGTTAGGGTTAGGGTTAGGGTTAGGGTTAGGGTTAGGGTTAGGGTTAGGGTTAGGGTTAGGGTTAGGGTTAGGGTTAGGGTTAGGGTTAGGGTTAGGGTTAGGGTTAGGGTTAGGGTTAGGGTTAGGGTTAGGGTTAGGGTTAGGGTTAGGGTTAGGGTTAGGGTTAGGGTTAGGGTTAGGGTTAGGGTTAGGGTTAGGGTTAGGGTTAGGGTTAGGGTTAGGGTTAGGGTTAGGGTTAGGGTTAGGGTTAGGGTTAGGGTTAGGGTTAGGGTTAGGGTTAGGGTTAGGGTTAGGGTTAGGGTTAGGGTTAGGGTTAGGGTTAGGGTTAGGGTTAGGGTTAGGGTTAGGGTTAGGGTTAGGGTTAGGGTTAGGGTTAGGGTTAGGGTTAGGGTTAGGGTTAGGGTTAGGGTTAGGGTTAGGGTTAGGGTTAGGGTTAGGGTTAGGGTTAGGGTTAGGGTTAGGGTTAGGGTTAGGGTTAGGGTTAGGGTTAGGGTTAGGGTTAGGGTTAGGGTTAGGGTTAGGGTTAGGGTTAGGGTTAGGGTTAGGGTTAGGGTTAGGGTTAGGGTTAGGGTTAGGGTTAGGGTTAGGGTTAGGGTTAGGGTTAGGGTTAGGGTTAGGGTTAGGGTTAGGGTTAGGGTTAGGGTTAGGGTTAGGGTTAGGGTTAGGGTTAGGGTTAGGGTTAGGGTTAGGGTTAGGGTTAGGGTTAGGGTTAGGGTTAGGGTTAGGGTTAGGGTTAGGGTTAGGGTTAGGGTTAGGGTTAGGGTTAGGGTTAGGGTTAGGGTTAGGGTTAGGGTTAGGGTTAGGGTTAGGGTTAGGGTTAGGGTTAGGGTTAGGGTTAGGGTTAGGGTTAGGGTTAGGGTTAGGGTTAGGGTTAGGGTTAGGGTTAGGGTTAGGGTTAGGGTTAGGGTTAGGGTTAGGGTTAGGGTTAGGGTTAGGGTTAGGGTTAGGGTTAGGGTTAGGGTTAGGGTTAGGGTTAGGGTTAGGGTTAGGGTTAGGGTTAGGGTTAGGGTTAGGGTTAGGGTTAGGGTTAGGGTTAGGGTTAGGGTTAGGGTTAGGGTTAGGGTTAGGGTTAGGGTTAGGGTTAGGGTTAGGGTTAGGGTTAGGGTTAGGGTTAGGGTTAGGGTTAGGGTTAGGGTTAGGGTTAGGGTTAGGGTTAGGGTTAGGGTTAGGGTTAGGGTTAGGGTTAGGGTTAGGGTTAGGGTTAGGGTTAGGGTTAGGGTTAGGGTTAGGGTTAGGGTTAGGGTTAGGGTTAGGGTTAGGGTTAGGGTTAGGGTTAGGGTTAGGGTTAGGGTTAGGGTTAGGGTTAGGGTTAGGGTTAGGGTTAGGGTTAGGGTTAGGGTTAGGGTTAGGGTTAGGGTTAGGGTTAGGGTTAGGGTTAGGGTTAGGGTTAGGGTTAGGGTTAGGGTTAGGGTTAGGGTTAGGGTTAGGGTTAGGGTTAGGGTTAGGGTTAGGGTTAGGGTTAGGGTTAGGGTTAGGGTTAGGGTTAGGGTTAGGGTTAGGGTTAGGGTTAGGGTTAGGGTTAGGGTTAGGGTTAGGGTTAGGGTTAGGGTTAGGGTTAGGGTTAGGGTTAGGGTTAGGGTTAGGGTTAGGGTTAGGGTTAGGGTTAGGGTTAGGGTTAGGGTTAGGGTTAGGGTTAGGGTTAGGGTTAGGGTTAGGGTTAGGGTTAGGGTTAGGGTTAGGGTTAGGGTTAGGGTTAGGGTTAGGGTTAGGGTTAGGGTTAGGGTTAGGGTTAGGGTTAGGGTTAGGGTTAGGGTTAGGGTTAGGGTTAGGGTTAGGGTTAGGGTTAGGGTTAGGGTTAGGGTTAGGGTTAGGGTTAGGGTTAGGGTTAGGGTTAGGGTTAGGGTTAGGGTTAGGGTTAGGGTTAGGGTTAGGGTTAGGGTTAGGGTTAGGGTTAGGGTTAGGGTTAGGGTTAGGGTTAGGGTTAGGGTTAGGGTTAGGGTTAGGGTTAGGGTTAGGGTTAGGGTTAGGGTTAGGGTTAGGGTTAGGGTTAGGGTTAGGGTTAGGGTTAGGGTTAGGGTTAGGGTTAGGGTTAGGGTTAGGGTTAGGGTTAGGGTTAGGGTTAGGGTTAGGGTTAGGGTTAGGGTTAGGGTTAGGGTTAGGGTTAGGGTTAGGGTTAGGGTTAGGGTTAGGGTTAGGGTTAGGGTTAGGGTTAGGGTTAGGGTTAGGGTTAGGGTTAGGGTTAGGGTTAGGGTTAGGGTTAGGGTTAGGGTTAGGGTTG